>NC_059430.1:113449485-113793235 GCF_021028975.2 Sphaerodactylus townsendi
GGGAGATGGGGGCTACACATTTGAGGGTCCATAACGTTGGCCCCCATGAACCAAACTTCACCAAACCTAGGTGGTATCATCAGGAGGGTCTCCTAAAGATATTCTGAAATTTTAGTGCTGCTAGCTTAACAATTGCACCCCTGACAGCAGGCACCCCCACACACACACGCACACACCAGGGCGGGGCTATATGTCTTCACTAGAAACATGCTGCAGTGAGGATGTTGGAACCTGGATGAAAAGGTGCCAATTCTTTTGAAACTTGGTCATATCTAGGTTAAAATTTCAGTGGGAATTCAGTCCCAGATCAACTCGTGCGGAAAGTTTTATATTGTGAATCTCTACTGTGTACTGCAAAAGGATGTGAAATAATGAAATGTGATGTACATCATAAATACCTATTAAAAACACTTTTGAATCCTTCAGGATTAATAAGGGCAAGGTGGCTCAGGAGGAGCACTGGGAAGGAACATAATTGGAAATGGCACATGAGAGGTGAGCAGCCTACTGTATGGAGGCCAAGTCCACTTAAGCAGCCGAAAAGGGTGGAGATTGTTGAGCTGTACTACTTCAGGCTGCAGGCAGGCAAGGGGGTCACACTTTCTCAGTGTGTCCCTTAGACAGTGTCCCTTAGACAGTTAACAGTGACACTGTAGGATTTTCACTGTAGGGTGTAGCGGTTAAGAGCAGGTGGATCCTAATCTGGAGAACCGGGTTTGATTCCCCGCTCCTCCAACTGAGTGGCAGAGGCTTATCTGGTGAACCAGATGTGTTCCCGCACTCCTACATTCCTGCTGGGTGACCTTGGGCTAGTCACAGTTCTCTCAGATCTCTCTGTCCCACCTACCTCTCAAGGTGTCTGTTGTGAGCAGATTAAGGGAAAGGAGCTTGTAAGCCACCTTGAGTCTCCTTACAGGAAAGAAAGGTGGGGTATAAATCCAAAACTACTCTTCTTCTTCTTCTTCTTCTTCTTCTTCTTCTTCTTCTTCTTCTTCTTCTTCTTCTTCTTCTTCTTCTTCTTCTTCTTCTTCTTCTTCTTCTTCTTCTTCTTCTTCTTCTTCTTCTTCTTCTTCTTCTTCTTCTTCTTCTTCTTCTTCTGCTGCTGCTGCTGCTGCTGCTGCTGCTGCTGCTGTTTCTTCTTCTTCAAGGCAAGGCAAGGCAAGGCAAGGCAAGGCAAACAGAGATGGTTTCCCATTGCGTACCTGACCCTGGACTTCCCAGATGATCTCCTATCAAAATACTAATCGGGAGCTGATCCTGCTTGACTGCCAAGATTTCACAAGATCAGGCTTGCCCAGGCTGTCCAGGTCAAGACTCCTCTAAGAAAAATACTAGTAATGCAGCAAAAGTTTCCAGCATGGGCTGGCCACAGGCAGGAAGACTTACAAGGTTCTGGTGTGCAATGCCATGTCTGGTTGGAAAAAAACAAACTGGTTTTACCATAGAGATCTGCTGGATTCCTAGAGCATCACCACAACACAGTGCCACGACTTCTTGTTTTTCTGGTAAAAAGCACATTGTGCCATGCCATTTCTCCCTTTCCATTTTTTTCCTGCTACTCTTTCAAGCAGCAGTAGGGGACCAGGAAGGATTGGGGAGGACCCTCCCACTGGAAGTGAGCAAGTGTCATGCTCAGAACTGACATACTAAAATAAATAAATACATTTTCCCTGCTCAGATTACCCAGCTGTTCTCAAGTCAAGTACCCCATGTGTTTGCTGCCGGAACTGAAGAGGATTTCGAGTCTGTTTGCGTATCACAATATAGTACAGGCAGCCAGCTGGCAACTGCTGTGGGGAACACACTTAGAATATACTGGATTGCTGGGCTTGGGGTGAGGGGTGAGGGGGGGACCATGGTTTTTTCAGTCTTCTGATTCAGTTCGGCAGACTACAAAACTTCCTGTTCTGATTGGCCGAAGCAGGAAGGTACAGTGGGGGAAATTAGAAATAATAATATATGGCAAAGTAGTCCCTGGTCAGGATTTCATCCTCTATTTAAACAGCCCTCCTTCCTATATTAGCTTGTGTCTTCAGAGAGCCTGGTGGTCTCGAACGTGGAGAACCAGGTTCGATTCCCCACTTCTCCACATGAGTGGCAGACTCCTATCTGGTGATCTGGATTTGTTTCCCTGCTCCTCCACATGAAGCCTGCTAGGGGATCTTGGGCCAGCCACAGTTTTCTCAGAACTCTCTCAGTTTTCTCAGAACTTTCTCAGAACTTTTCTCAGAAACCTACTTCAGAAGGTTTCTGTTATGGAGAGAGGAAGGGAGGGAGTTTGTAGGCTGCTTTGAGACTCCTCATGATTGAGGAAAGCAAGGTATAAATCCAAACTCCTACTCTTACTCCTCCTCCTCCTCTTCTTCTTCTTCACTTTTCTTAAGTAGAGGGGGCTGGGAAGAAAGATGGGTTGGTGTAGAGGGAATGGACATTTCCATGGGTTAGCATGAGTCTTGGCTAGGATTGCCAGCTCCAATTTGGGAAATTCTTGGCAATCTGGCGGTGGAACCCAGGGAGGGTTAAATTTGGGGACAAGAGGCAGCTCCCCAGGGATGCAATGCCATAAAATCTGCTGCTCAAAGTAGCCATTTTCTCCAGAGGAAATACTCGCCATAGTCTGGGGATCAGTGTGAATTCCTGGAGAACTCCAGGCCTCACTGGGAGGTTATATTTGGACAATTAATTATTTATTAGAGTCCCGAAATGGCTAAGAAGAAGAAGAAGAGTTTGGATTTATATCCCCCCTTTCTTTCCTGTAGGAGACTCAAAGGGGCTTACAATTGCCCTTTTCCCCTCACAACAAACACCCTGTGAGGTAGTTGGGACTGAGAGAGCTCCGAGAAGCTGTGACTAGCCCAAGGTCACCCAGCTGGCGTGTGTGGGAGTGTACAGGCTAATCTGAATTCCCCAGTTAAGCCTCCACAGCTCAGGCGGCAGAGCTGGGAATCAAACCCGGTTCCTCCAGATTAGATACACGGGCTCTTAACCTCCTACACCACTGCTGCTCCCTGAGTTCATTTGCGGATACTCACGAGGACATTTTCATTGAAGAAGATTGTTTGAAAACGCTAACAAACACGTGTTGCGTTCTGAAGTTTCCTGCTCCGGGTGCCGCTTATTGCCCTAGATATGCTCAAGCCTTTGGCAGCTTCGAGGTAAGGTGTGCAATTCCATTACTTTTCTAGATGGTTGTGCATCAACTTCGCAGTACCTGACCACAATTTCCATGCATATTAACTCTTATTGGAACAATTGCTGGAAAATATTTTTGACTACAGACTGCAAAGTTCTTGTTTACATCGGTCCGGGAATTTCCCCTTTAAGAGATATGAGACGTTCTCTTAGGCCCCTTCCGCACCTGCAGAATAATGCACTTTCAATCCACTTTCAGTGCACTTTGCAGCCATGCGGAATAGCAAAATCTACTTGTAAACAATTGAGAAAGTGGATTGAAACAAAGTGCATTATTCTGCAGGTGTGGAAAGGGCCACAAGTGACATGTATTGAAGAATCTGTTCATCAGCTTTTGCAAGAACTTATATATTAGTTCAGAAGAATATTTTCATTGTATATTCTTGGATATCTGATTCTTCTTTATATATATCTTTCATGTATGAACTAGCTAGCACATGTAGGATTTTCCATGGAATACTTCTTTATACCTTACGTTTCTTGTTCCATTTCATTCATAGTGCGGTAGCATGGATGAGAGCATATTCATCACATTTGTTTCACATATTACAGTTTGTATCTTGTATACATGTAGGTCTATATTTGTCTAGATAAGTTTATGTTGACATATAGTACATGTTTTACACTGACACGTAAAGTTTTGCACTGATATATATGTTAAATTTAGGCAGCATTTAGCAAGCAATGCATCTTTCTTCTCCTTTGTCTAGTCATGACGTTGCATCTGAAGATTTGGTTGCACTACGAGGTTGACAACCGTAGCCTCGGTGGAACATTTTGACTTTTTTGAATATTTGGCAACTTGCTCCATGTTTTCACCCATCACTATTTAAAACAACAACAACTTTGTGAAGTGCCAAAAGTCACAGCCAACCAATGGCAACTTTGTAGAGTTTTCAAAGTAAGAGACATTTAGGCTCATTCCTCACTTGCAGAATAATGCACTTTCAAACTGCTTTCAATGCTCTTTGAAGCTGTGCGGAATAGCAAAATCCACGTGCAAACAGTTGTGAATGTGGTTTGAAAACGCATTATTTTGTGTGTGCAGAAGGGGCCTCAGAGATGGTTTTTCATTGCCTGCCTCTGTGTAGCAACCAGGGACTTCCTTGGTGGTTTCTCATCCAAGGACTCACCAAAACTGACCCTGCTTCATTTCCAAGATCTGATGAGACTGAGTTAACCTGGACATACCAGATTTGGGGGGGGGGGGGTCTCTCTCTCTCAAAAAAAGAAAATGAGCACATCCCAGAATGCCCCTCTCCTTTTGATATACCAGTTGGCTGTTTTCAGGGAGCTTTTCCAACAAATAAAAGCCTTCAAATCGGTGTCCCTTATCAATTGTCTATTTTACCAGTTCAAGCAGCCGGCTGGCTCTTTATGCTGTTCGTATAGATCCAGCTGAAGTAGTTATCCCTTTCATTCAGCCACGGGCACGACCGGCAAGTCTCTTGCAAATCCTCTGGGGCACCTTTAGTGACAGAGACGGGGGTCTTCTTGAAGAGAAGGGCCTAAATACTGTCAGCCGTGCCTGGTGTAAATTATTCATCCCCTCCCATTTGTCACTCCGGGCCAGAAGCTCTGGGAGGCGCCTTGGGCTCGGAGGACGGGGGAAATGAGATTCACGGGCCATGGCTTGACTTGTGCATTGTCTCACTGCACTGCAGAAAGCAGGTGCATTTTGGGGAGGAGGGGGAAATATTAATCACAGATGCTATTGGAGGCCTCTTTTACTGAGCTTTTCCAAACTGGAATGAGACATGACAAGGAACAGGTGCAGGGGCTGCCCTCCCACTTGGTGAACGTAGGCGATTCCCAAGGGTGCTGCTGGAGAAGGAGACGGGAACCAAATAAAGCTTGCTGCTAGAAATGCCTACCTCCAGGTGGGACCTGGGGATCCCCTGCAATTACAGGTCATTTTCAAACATCAGAGGTCCATTCCCCTGGTGAAAATAATGGCTTTGGGGGGTGGACTCTATGGCACTGTGACCCTCTGAGATCCCTGTCCTCCCAGGCTTCATTCCCAGATGTCCAGGAGTTTCCGAACCTGGATCTGGCAACCCTACCCCAGCCTCCCCATCAGGTAGTCAGAGAGGACTTGGCAACCCTGCTTGCCACTGGCAAATGCCAGCCCAGCACCCCTGCCCTAGCTTCATTGACCCTATGATTGGAGGTGGCATCAGTCCCTCCCCCCATGCCTGCCTTCTCCTGCCCTCTGGCCTGCCAGTTAAGAGGAAGAACAGGCCTCTGCCAGTGGGGCGGCTGGTAGGCACTGCACTCAATCACAGCGGTGGCAGCTCATTGTGCATGTATGGGGGCAGGCGTGTTCTCCTGGGTGAATGCCAATGACTAGTGGTGCCCTTTCCGGACGAGGGTGGAGATTTCCCAAACTTACACCAGATCTCCAGACTACAGTGAGCCATTCCCCCTTCAGAGAATGGCTGCTTTGAAGAGTGATGGCATTACAATAGCCCACTGAGAACCCTCCACTCCCAAAGCACCACCCCAGGGCCAGAGCAAGGGGGAACTGTGCCTGGGGAATGTGTGCACCCTATGCCCCTGCCATGCCCCGGAACACCCCCGGAATGCCCCTGCCATGCCTCAGAATGCCCCAGCCATGCCCCTGCACTGGCGCACACCCAATGCATTGAGCACCATCCTGCCACCTTGGCGCTACTGCAACGCAGTGAGACATTGCGCACTCTCCTGCCACCTTGGCACTTGGCATGACCCACCCAGGACCTCCCCCTCAAATCCCCAGGAATTTCCCAACTTGGAGCTGGCAACCAGCTCTTACTATGTGCTGATGGTGGATCTGTGCAGGGGAAAAAGGAGGGGGGATAGAAAATAAGTGTGGGGGGGCGGGTTTCAGGGCAATAGTAAAGCTCTACTTTTGTAGCTTAAAGCCTGAACATGGAATACACAATGTATACTCTGGTTTCTCTTCAGATGGTATAATACACAATGTGTTGCAGACAACTGGATTCAGTGCCACTGGGTGCAACATAGTTTTTTTCAGATTGTGTTAACGATTGCTGGAACAAAGACAAAGGAAGGAAAGAAGTAGTCTTTTGTTTTTTTGTAAACACAAAGTGCAGCCATTGAAAGTCTCTCCAGCACTGGAAGAAACATACTGATCCCATGCAAGCAAAACAATATGGTTGCAGTTTAGCCAAAGAAGAGACTGATTTAAGGATCAATGGAAGCCAATTTTGGTAGTACAACCTAGTGGCTTTGATCCCATCCAGATAACAAAGGGGATACAATATGATGGGTGGAACCACCTGTGATGGATGATTCATAGGGTCCTCTGAGTACAAGAAATTTTACATGTACTAAGGTTGCTCTAGACCAGTGGTGGCGAACCTTTGGCACTCCAGATGTTATGGACTACAATTCCCATCAGCCCCTGCCAGCATGGCCAATTGGCCATACTGGCAGGGGCTGATGGGAATTGTAGTCCAGTACATCTGGAGTGCCAAAGGTTCGCCACCACGGCTCTAGACCAATCTGATGTTCAGTTCAGATGTTCACCTCCATCCAAGGGAATGCTCTACTTCTGCCTTAGGCCATTTATGCACTTGTGGTCTCCTTTGCATTGAATGCACATTCCCTTCAGGTTTGATTCTCGGTTACATACATATTTTCCCCTCTTCGGAACTCACCACACTCTCAGGTCAGAGAAGCCCCACTGTTTCTGTTGAAGTGCGACTTTTTCTCTATCTTTGCAGGGAAAGTGAGGGCAATCCATGTGCATTCAGCTTGCTCTGGGTTTTCTTGCTCCTGTCTACCTTCCCTCGCCCTCACCGCAGCAGTTTCTCCCACTCCTCAGCCCACTATTTCAAAATGATCAGAAGGGCTTTCTTTTTAAAATGTTAACACTAAAGGTCCATCACTGGAGCGATAGACCCTTGAAATTTGCATGGTCTAGCAAAGTAATGCTAGACTAAAGATGGTGCACACATATGTGCGCGCACACACACACAGGTGGCAGACAACTTCCCTAAATGGAAGTTGCACAGAAAGAACAAAGAAGCAGCAGGCAAGCAAAATAGAGGATTGGGTTAGCTAGGGACCAGAGGCATACTGGCATAAAATAGTACACGGTGCAAGACCTTATTTTTCTGCCCCTAGTGCCCCCCTCCTGCCCGACCCCACTTACAACAGCCCGGCTTCCTATGCACTGCCAGGGGTCCAGGAATCTAGCTTGGGTCGAGAGCGGTGCTTCAGCCCCCATCGGCCTTTTGCTCTGGACCAGCTGGGTTGCTGCTGGGGGGGGGGCGGCGTGTCAGAGCTGCTTCAAAAGAAGCAGGGCTGGGCAGGGGACGGGGGTGTGTGGAGCAAGGTGGGATCCTCAGTATCACCCGCCTCGCCCACTGCTGCACACTGCTGTGCCACCAGGCGCCCGTGCAGGATGGCAACACCCACTTAGCTGCCCCTGCGCCTCTTACCTCCTGTCTGCAGGGCTTGTCAATCATTCGGCAGTGCCAGTCAATCATAAGGAGTACAGGGTTTCTTTAAAAAAACACAGATTGGGCAGGGGAGAGATGAGGAGGAGGAAGAGGAGGAGGGAGTGGAGTGTGAAGGAGTCACTCTAGTGGGAGTAGGTAAACCTTGGCATGGGGACCCCTGAGGAGTCGGGCAGGGGGTTGCGGGGGGCACGGAGGGCACTGGGGGAAATTTTGTGTGCCCACCTGATTAAATGCATGGCACCTGGGAACATGTGACACCACATGTCCCTCTGGCAGATACGCCACTTCTAGGGACACTTCACAGGGGAACATCCCTGTGTAAACAAAAAACTGCAGGAAAAACCCACTGCACAGCAAAATGCCGAGGTAAGCAGTGTGAGCATAAATGGCCATTGAAACTGTGACTTTCCTAGAACTGGCCTTGACTACATGCTTAAGTTGTTCTTGCCTGGAACTGGCCTGCGGTGAGTGATCCTGGCAAACCGGCCCCGGCTGCTGCACTGCAGGGTATTCTACCGCCGAAGAATTAATCCTTCACGAGCTCAAAGGGTCTGTCTAATTGCTCTTTCCCTTTTCCAATACTCGGGTTTTAATGATGCTTTTTGCTCCAAGGGCAGCCGACGACCGAGAGGCTTCTGTCATTCGGCCTCCACTGCCAACGGGGGAAAGTGCTGTTCAGGGCAGCAGGAGAACTCTGCCACGCGTGGCCTGTGGACTCCATCCCTCTGTGGAGATGAGCACGGTAGAAAATCCTGTCCTTGAGAAAGCAGAAAGAGAGAGAGAGAGAGAGAGAGAGAGAGAGAGAGAGAGAGAGAGAGACTGGGAGCATTCATGGTAATGAAGAACGACCTGCACAGTCTGTTGCTCACGGCTTGTTAACAGTCGGTGTCAGGGAGCGTCAGCATTTGTTTCCAAAAGAAAATGCCATCAACTCTCCCGGGCATCAATAGCCACAGCTTTGAGAGCTCACACATCAGGCGGCGAGCACTCTTGCCTGACTTCAGGGCAAGGGCTGGTGCCCCTAGTAGCATCTAAGGTGACATCTGCCAGAGCATACCCAAGTTCTAGGGCCAATGTGATGTAGTGATTAAGAGCAGGTGGACTCTAATCTGGAGAACCAGGTTTGATTCCCCACTCCTCCATGTGAGTGGCGGATTCTAATCTGGTGAATCAGATTTGATTTCCCATTCCTCCACATAAAGTCTGCTGGGAGACCTTGGGCTAAGCTTTGGACACTCTCAGCCCCTCCCCTCCCCCATCCCAATCTCACACGGTGTCTGTTGCAGGGAGGGGAAGGGAAGGTTGTCAGCCGTTTTGAGACTTCTTAAAGGTAGAGGAAATTAGGATATAAAAACCAGCTCCTCATTTTTGCCTTAGTTACGCCCCTCCTCTCAGCAGTAGCACGCAGAACTTGAAGCAGTCTAGCAGGAGGTGCACCGGCGTGCGTGGCAGCCTGCGCCTGTGTGCATTGGTTTCCGCCCAAGGACCGGCGCAGCGGCTGCGTCCTTGCCACAGCCCCACCCAGGAATGCCCCGCCCTGGAATACCCACCCACGCCCCCATCATGCCCCACCCAGCCCCATTGGCGCTACACCACAGTTTGAATCCCACCACCATGGGAACCTGTTACTAAAATTTTTGGATCCCACCACTGCACTCCTTTCCTTCAACAACTTTGCCTGTACAGTACAAGGGAAATAGAAGAAGCAACATGTAGATCAGCTCAGAGAGGACTGTTTCTTTTCCATCCATGTATCCCCCCTATCTATTTTTCTTAATAAACTTTATTATAAACTAACCAGCAGCTCCTATGATTATTGACACTGCTAAACTGTATTTTTACCTAATAGTTAGGCTAAGAGTATGCGACTGGCCGAAGGTCAGTCAGCCATCAACTCTGCCATTTCCATGGCAGACTAGGGATTCGAATTCCATTCTCCCAGAACACAGTCAAATATTATTAACCACTCCCCCACAATGGTGCTGGCCCAGAATTGTCTACTCCCCCCCCCCAGCTAATCATCTGATCAAGGAAGAAAACAAGGATGATTTATTGTTCCAAACATCCAGTGTCATCAATAACCAAGGATGTCAAAACTTCAAAAGCTAGCAAGATTAGGACAAAGTTGTACGGACACCCCATTTCCCTTACCTGCAAATCACTTCCCTCTTTGCCATACCCTCCCCCCTCCCTCCCTGGGTTCTGTCCCGAGCATTTCTTTCGTCCGCCTCTCTGCGCACGTCTCACTTTGAGCTGACACAAATGTTCATTTATTGCTATCTTAGCAGGAAACGATTGCCTCCACCCGGCCTTCATAATTAAAATGGAGTAATGAATGCTAATGGGTATTTATTTGACTGTTACCTTGTCATGTATTTATCGATGCAAATACATTCAGAATCATTAAGCACTTTATCTGGCCTGATGGTTTGCAGTCTTGGTGGGGGTCTTGAACACATTTTTCTGCCGTCTCGGCATCGAAGGACCCCTGCCAATCCTGTTTTCAACTTTTGATGTTCCTCTTCTACTTCTTTGGCCATTTTGCTAAATGGCAAAATAAGTTTAAAAATACCTTCTGCAGAAAATGCCGCAACCCAGAGTGAAAATGTCGTTCTTAAAAACATATGGTTAAATCTTACAGAGCCATTTTGCTAGTAGATGGAGGTAGAAGTAGATTTCCCCTGATGCAAAGATATGGCAGGCCTCATCAGAAGTTCCCAGCCAAAAATTATCTCAAGACCACATCTGGGCCTTCCTCATATTCAGAACACATGAAATCACGTGACTCTGGGACTGACCTGTGGGGCTATCAGGGACATTGTTGGCTACTCTTACTGGCAACTGTGCTCCAGGGCCTCAAGCAAAGACCTTTCATGTTACCTTCTACCTGGCCCGTTAAACTGAAGATACTAGGAATTGAACCTGGGACCTTGTGCACACAAGGCAGAAACTTTACCTCTGAGCCACGGCTCTTCTCCAAAAGCACGCACTGCTTAATTAGAGCAGGTATGTTTCTATTGCCCTGCCCTGGATGGCCAGGTTAGCCTCATCTTGTGAGATCTCAGAAGCTAAACAAGATAGGCCCTAGTTAGTATTTTGATGGAAGACCACCAAGGAAGTATTTTGATAGGAGACCAAAGTCGCTCTGCAGAGGCACGCTGTGGAGATGGAGTAGAATGTATTTGATTAAGTTGTATGAACCAAAGATTGAAGAATCAAAATGGAGTTTTTGTATAGAGACTAATAGAGGCCTGCATGTAAGCAGCAGGTCAAATGGCATGTTAGAAGCTTGTCAGTGATTATGCAGGCAAGCAAAGATAAACATTTTTAAGATCTTGTCACTAAAGGGCCAACGTGACAGCAGACATATACTTTATAACTTTGTTTTCAGAACCAACTATAGGGGTTAGAAATGAATGTGATTAGTTAAATTAAAAAGTGTTTTTCCATATATTGTTAAATGAACACAGAAATGATAATGAGAGATTCATATGTACTTGTAATTTCACTATAATTCTACTGTATTAGAATCGAATTGAATAACTGTGTTAGAATCAATGTTTGTATAAATCTGTTAAAGTTTAAATCATTTCAAACTGGGAAAAGGGAAGTTTTATGATCTCAAAGAATGTATGTAGATTCAAACCTGCATACCCTAAGGAAATATCTCTCTGAAGGAGCAAACTAAGAAAACAAGTTATTCTGGGAAACCAGAAAGGCAGTAGTTTTATTGGAGCCTTTTGCATATGGGCAGAGGGACGTGAGAAACAGCATGCAGTGTTTGAATAACAGAAGGAATGTGACGCGTAGAATAGAGGCTGTCTTAATGTGATAAGGAGACAGAACTATCCAATGGGATTTTAAGGTTCATGCTTATAGCACATGAAAGTTATGGGTTATGTACATGGTTATGGGGATGAACTGTGATGTATGTATTCTTTGTATCCATAAAGACTAAGGTCTTTCATATGGTGGGTGTGTCTCTCTTTGGAGAGCACCCAGGGCGTGCCTCTCCCTTGGGAGAGTTCACATTCTGTAACTTTCTAAATTCTGCTAAGTAAAAACTGTGTTTGTTTCTGATGTCAGATGTCTGATATTTTCTTGGGATTTCTAACCTATCTTTTCTCAAAACAGCTGAGCAGGCCGGACTTGAGTTCTGGCCTCACAATGGCACTTTTGTTAGTTTCTTGCCTCAAAAACTCCACTGGGGTTGCCATAAGTCAGTTGTGACTTGATGACATTTTACATACACACACACACACACACACACACACACACACACACACACACACACACACACACGTGTTGTTGCTATTCCCCAATGGCTCCTTGCCCTGGTTCCAGGCCCACAAGGTAATTTGGGTGCCCTGACATTTCCTGGTCTCTTAGCCCTTTTGCTTTGCACAGGGATGACTTTGAGCAAATACCACAGATCTTACCCAAATGCTTAGCCAGAAGCCAATGTGAAATAGCAGCTGGAGGATAAGATTAGGATCCAGGAGACAGAGGTTCAAATCCCTACTTTGTATTGGAAGCTGGCTGGGTGACCTTGGGTTAGTCACTCTTGATTTCTTAGCCAAACTTCCAAATTTGCCAGCACAAAGCTGGCCACCAGTTGCAAACTCACTCATTCGGCCTGCTTACATCATAGTGATGTCACCAGCAATATGATGATGTCACTTCCAGGATGACCAAAAGTGATGTCATCACATCCCCAACAACGTCTATGGCTGCCTCCCCCTCATCTTTCTCCCATCACCCAGCTGAGTGATGGCAGGAATGAGCATGCAGAACACAGAAGCAAAGGCATAATGCCAAGTTGATGCTCTAGCACTCACACACAAATTCTATGGAAACCATAGAGTTTTGGGGTGAGTGCTAAAGCCTCATCCCCAGTATGATACTGTTGCTTCTGAGTTACACCAGAGGTTGCAGCATCATGCAGAGACAATGACCACACCCCACAGTAAATTCCTCCATCTCCCATTAGTTGCCAGACCAAGTGGTGCAGTGGTTAGGAGCAGTGAACTCTAATGTGGAGAACTAGGTTTGATTTCCCCAGTCCTCCACATGAGCAGAGGACTCTTATCTAGTGAACTGGATTTCTTTCTCCGCTCCTACATGTGAAGCCTACTGGGTGGCCTGGGGCCAGTCACAGTTCTCTCAGAATTCTGTCAGCCCCATCTACCTCACAAGGTGTCTGTTGGAGGGAGAGGGAAGGAAGGAGTTTGTAAGCTGCTTTAAGACTCCTTAAGGGGTATAAATCCAAACTCTTATTCTTCTTCTAGTCAGACCTTATGTGCAGAACTACATCCAGTCTAAGCACTAGAATTTAAGGGGAATGGAGACAAAACAACTGGTTTGGAAGGGGCCACCAAAGGTTATCAGAAGTCTGGGAAGGAGATGACAGAAGGGGATTACAAATGCTTTTAGGAGTGCTGTCACACAGAAGATAGCAAATACTTTTTCTCTGTTGTTCCAAGAGGCAGGACTAGGTCTTACGGGTTATAGAATAGTAGTGTAATTTCAGTTGATCACTAGGAGCAACTTCCTAATGGCAAGAGCTTCTTAATGATAAGAGATTGCTTTTTTTTTGCAGCATCTTGTCAATGTGCATTAGGAACACAGAGGCCATTTTCCCACTGAGAAATTAAAGCAAGATACAACCAAGTTTCAATAGAAACAGCACTTTTTCATCGCGGTTTCTCCCTCCCTACTGCAGCGTGTGTCTAGTGAAGACCTCAATGTCTATCGTGGATTTAAGCAATGTAACACTCCCCATGAACACACAATCTGCTCAGCGGGTCTGTTCTTCCTCACCCTGATTGGCTGTTGTGTTGTGTTTCGGTGGAAACTTTTTTTCACTTTTTCGCGCAGCTACGTCATTACGTAGATGCGTAGGCAGAATTTCCCTGCCTTCTGATTGGCTATTGTGCTGGAGCGGAAACACTACTCCACCCCTGATTGAAAATTCATCTTATTCTTCTTCTCGCTTTTACGTTTGAACAGAGTCACGCGTAAACAATTTATCAAAATCATTATACCGTAGCTTCCTATTTACATTCCTTCGTAACCATGCCCAGTGCAGCACCAAAAAAAGACTGTGCGTGCACTGCGCACAGCCCACTGTGCTCTGATTGGCTGGAAGATTCGAAGGGCGGGAAGAATAAGCCACGTCTGTCCCGTTTGTCCCCACAGATGCGGCTTCAAAGTGTGATTGGGGAGAAAGGTGCACTTCAATGCAGGTTCTGAAAAAACACAAGATAAGGGAGGGGAGCGTGTGCCAGAACCGAAATGAATCCATGTCCGGCACTTAAGCAGTGGGGAGTTCTTGCTTAAACCATGGTTTTTTTGCGCGAGTATCACGTGATAAATTGACCATGGGGAATCGACCAGAGTAAAAATGACAATTAAAAAAAAACCCAGAGCACATGATACTGAGATAGATGGATCTTTGGTCTGACTCAGTATAAGGCATCTTCATGTGTTCATATGTTCAAAACATCAACATGTTTGTTAATTGCATGTGTGTGTGCGCGCGTGCACGCACACACACACATATTCAAGGCTAGCAAACCAAATCCAAATATGAATCCCTGTGAGACCTTTATCTACAGAGATGAAAAGGGCACTAGCTTACGGAGGCTGTGTTGAATGTTCATCAATATCTGCTTTGGGAGTCAAAGTAGCATTTGGGGCAAAGGGAAAAGTTTATTGTGAAAGCTTTGCCACTGAGAATTCGCAGATGCAGGTGAAACGTTAGGAACAAGATCTACCAGACCACGGCCACACAGCCCGGAAAACCCCCCAGAACCAGTTGAATCCAGCCGTGAAAGCCTTCGCTTACAACATTGTTTACTCCTCTTCCATTTAATCCTCACAACAACCACGTGAAATAGGTTATCTGGAGCGAAGGTGACGGTCACCAATTCAGCTTCTGTAGCACAGTAACATTTGAACCTTGGTCTTTCAGCTTCCAGTTCAACACTCTAACCATTACACCATACTGACTTTCTGGTCTACTGCTTCTATGTTTCCTGAAACCTATTATGGCATTATGACTGTTCATCAGCTAGGGTGTCTTCTTTCACACAATGTTCCTAGCCAATCAGGGATTATCATGTCATGAAGCTGAAGTCATGACTCTACATAGCCAATCAGATATGGCTATGCTCTATGATCATGACAGGAAACCCACCCACCCACCCCCTCATATCAATGACAATGCTTCCAAGATTGGTCAACAGAGCTAATTAGGCCCCAGCTGCCCTTAACAAGAGCAAGCGAGGGTACTTTAGTGAATAGGCAAAATTTTTGCCTAGCTTTTACAGAGGCTCTTCAGCGGAGTAGCCCAGGGTTCTCTCATGGACAATGTTGTTTAATGCCATGGAGTAGTTATACACCCCTCATTGGAATGGAAGCAAAATATTTTTTGAAAAGCCTTAATTTTATAGGAACAATGGAGTGCAAGGAAAGAGAAAACGGTGTTGAAGCAAAGGTTGTGTAGGTTTATTTTTCACTGGCAAAAAAAGGCCACACCGAAATACAGTCAGACTGTACCGGGTGCCATATGAAATCCCACCAATGCCCGACTTTCACACAACCACCTCACATTCACAGCCTGAACAGCCTCCATCCCTAGTCTAACCTCTCTCAGGGGCGACAATCTGCTCCAGCCCCCTCAAGGCTGACCGTGGGGCAGGGTTGCATCTTTCACATCAGTGCTGTCCTGCTCTTCCCTTCCCCCCCACGGCAAGTGTCACTTCAAAGGTCTGCCTTGGGAGTGCGGAGAGGAACCGAGGGGGGCACAGGGCAGCAAGAACACAGGAAATGAATGACAACCTCCTCGGCTGCTGCATAGCAACAGCCGGGCTGTGTCTTCTGTCTCCTCCGAATGCTCACTTCAGCCTCGCCGAGCAAAATCAGTCAGTCTTACACTGGCAAGGGGGGAATGCTTGTCTACTATCACCGTTTCTTGGTGGCCTGGGCAGCAGGTGGTGGCCCTGCAACCGCACTCCCTGTCAAAGTTACTTCACCCCCTCTCCCTTCACTGCATCCTCAGACTTCATGTGCATCCATCGCTGAGGAAAACGAGGATCACTCCATTTATTCAGAACAGCACCGATCCCGTCTCCCCACTCAAGAGTATAGGAATCAGCAGTTCAGGAATAACGACAACAATAAAGTGCCATCAAGTGCCAGTCAATTTATGGCAACTCCTTATGGGGTTTTCAAGGCATGAGGTAAAGTTTGCCATTGCCTTCCTCTGCATCATAACCCTGGTTTTCTTTGGTAATCTCCAATCCAAGTTCTAACCATGGCTGACCCTGCTTATCTTTCAAACTCAGGGCTATTCAGACCAGAGGTATACTAGGCAAACTGGAGCCCTGGGCAAAACCTGAGTTTGATGCCCCCCCTCTCCCACCATGACCAAACAATGATTTTTTCCACCAGGTCGTTTCAAAGTCACCATCACATTATAGAACATCCCCCAACTCACAAATCTGAACACAGCAATGGGCCATGCCACACAGCAGAAATAATTTTTGGAAAACATTTTCAAAATGCTTTCAAAATGTTTTATTACTGCTATGAAAACATTTAAAAAGAGTATCTGGGGAAATTTAGGGGGTGCCTGTTGTCAGAGGTACAATTATTAAGATAGCAGCACCAAAATTCCAGAGTATCTTCTTGAGACCCTACTGATGATACCATCCAGGTTTGGTGAAGTTTGGTTCAGGGGGTCCAAAGTTATGGACCCTCAAAGGTGTAGCCCCCATCTCCTATTAGCTCCCATTGGAAACAATGGGGGATGGGGACACTCCCTTTGGGAGTCCATAACTTTGGACCCCCTAAACCAAACCTCACCAAACCCGGGTCATATCATAAGGAGAGTCTCCCAATCCCTGAAATTTTGGTGCTGTTAGCCTAAAATCTGTGCCAGCTGCAGGCCAAAAACAGAAAAAAATGCTGAAAATACAAAATCCCCCACAAACGAACCTGCAATTTTGTTGCCCACCACAAGGAGGCGCCCTGGGCAGCTGCCCACTTTGCCCAATGGGAGGAACACCTCTGATTCAGACAGCTACAAATGCATTATCCTCAGGGAACATGTAATCTATTTCCCCCTCAGGTAGTAACCACCCTCCGGCTTAATCTAGGTCACTCAGTCATCGCAGGGAAATTTCAGTTTCCATGTGACACATCACTTTGGTTAGAAGAGGAATCATTGCCACTCCTCAACAACGCTGCGATGGTTTTTCCTGTGATGTTTTGTAGACTGTGGCAATGAGATCATTTACATTATATAACCAGGGAAGGAAGTTTTGGGTATTGGCTGGCTAGCGAGTTCTGAAAGCCAAGGCATTTGAAAGATTGGAGGCTTTCCAGCCATCTGTGCCTATAGTTCTTTCAAAGTACAGTGGAACCTCAGTTTTCGCCGGTAACCCATCCGGTGATGCTCAGCGAAAACCGAAACTGGTGAAAACCGAAGCTACGCCGTTTGCGCATGCACTACGCAAACGGTATAGCAAGTTTATGCAAAAAGCGTAAATTTACGCAAACGGTGTAGTTGTAAACGGAGACGCCCTGCGAAAACCGAGGCAAAAAAAAACGGCTGGGGGTGACTGGTGAAAACCGAAACCAGCGAAAACCAAAGACAATGATTGTTGAGGTTTCACTGTACTGACATCTACAACTTTCTTTAGGAAGTTTACAGAATAAATACTCCATGGTTTAAAAATATGGATGTTGTGGGTTTTCCAGCATGTGTGTCCATGGTCTGGTGGTTTTTTCTCCTAACATTTTACCTGCATCTATGGCTGGCCTCTTTAGAGGCATGTCACCGTAAGGTGTGCTCCCTTCTGTGGCACAGTGTTCAAAATCCTTTACATGACACAATGCAGATTAACATTTAACATTTGAAATGATGAATGTCCAGGGGGACTACTTTTGCTTGACCTCACATCACAAGATGAATGGGTTGAGTGTATGATCCAGCCTCACCCTCAATAGAGGACTGGTGTGATGTATCTAGCATATTTTTATCCTACCCTTCCTAGCTGAGTTCAGCATGCATAGTTCTCTGTTTCCTCCATTTTCTTTAATCCACACAACAACCCTGTAAATTAGGCTAGGCTGAAAGAGAATGACTGTCCCCAAATCACCTGCCAATGTTATGGCAGAATAGGGATTTGAACCTGGATCTTATTGTGATAAACGAGAAATGTTTTCTACCAGGAATGAGGAGACATGTCATAAAGGAGGATGCTTGTGGCAGGACAAGATGAGACTGCAGGATGACAAGGCTGAAGGGTAAGGCTTCTATCAGATTGTACATATTGAGCTTGCTTAATAGGCTAATACATATTAACTTCTCCTCCTGCTCTGATTACAAATTGTATTATAATGAACATATAGGAAGAATATGGGAGGGGCCACATATTAAGGAGGAACATGTAGATAGGAGGACCAGAAAGTTGTGACTATAAGTATCCTTAGCCAATGGGGGAACAGAGAGGGGGTGACAAATTCAGGAGAATAGGATAAACATGCGGTGGATATACTGTTTTGGCAGAGTCTGCCCATGTGGGGCAGCACCCCTTTCTTTGCAAATAAAGCTACTTAAAACACTCTTCTGTTGGCTTGATATTTGGTAAAGAAATATTGGGCGCCATAACATCATTCTAGTTCAACTGTTAACCATTGCACCACACTGGCACAGAAAACACAATATCCCTTGAACTAATGCAATAGACTTTGAAGAGAGTTATTTGAATGCTTTACCCCACCCCAACTTATAACTAACCGTATGTTTATTTCAACTAGGGCTGCCAACTGGTTTGTAGAAAAATATCCCTGTCCCTGTAGTAGAGACTTACTAGGTTGCTATTTACCAGGCGGTGTTCTTTTACCCTTCATGCCTTGAAAAACCTTCAGCTTCATCTTTTAAAGGCCAAGATTTTTGTCTTGCAGGCCCATTGGTAAACCTCGTTTCAACTCCCCCCACCCCATGTTATTTGGAAAAGTCCCAAGTGTGGATGCATGATATTTACAAAGCGCAGTGAACAAGAGTAACGCCAGAAACCAAGTGATCAGGATTTCAGTATAGGCCTGTTGATGTGGACTCAATCTCAAGCTAGCCATTTTCCAAGAAGGTTAAGAGGTGACATGATCGCCATGTTTAAATATTTGAAGGGATGTCATGTTGGTGAGGGAGCAAGCTTGTTTTCTGCAGCTCCAGTTACTAGGACCAGGAGTCATGGGTTCAAGGTGAAGGAAAAGAGATTCCATTTAAACATCAGGAAAAACTTCCTGACAGTAAGGGCTGTTTGACAGTGGAATGCACTACCTAGGAGTGTGGAGTAGTCTCCTTCTTTGGATGTTTTTAAAGGGTGGCTGGATGGCCATCTGTCAGGAGTGATTTGATTATGTGTCCCTGCATGGCAGGGGATTGGACTGGATAGCCCTTGTGGTCTCTTCGGGGATGGGGCGGTATAAAAGTCTAAGTAATAAATAAATAAATAAAATAAATAAAATAAGATGCACTTCCTTGGATCTTGACTGCCACACCCTCAGCTGCATGAAACATTAACATAATGTTCCCTTCGGGGGTAGGGCGGTTTATCAAATCAAATAAATAATAATAATAATAATCAGACTAGTAGTATTTCATTCTTTTCCCTTTAAACCAAATAGCTCCATATAAACATTTATAATTTTATGAATCTTGATGGTATTATGGAGTTGGCCACATCAACGCCGAATTTCAAACCAGCTAAAGTCACACTACCATTCTGGTATTTGTATTAGAAAGATTTGCTAAGCTGAAATCAAAGGGGAGCGGAATGCAGTACAGAATGAATTTCCGCGGCAATAAACTGGACAATTCCTGCGTGTGAATTTAGTATCTTCGTGCAAAGGCTTCAAGCTCGGCAGAAGGGGGTTGGCACAAGTCCACCTGACTTTGGAAAGATTGTTCTGGATGAGACCCAAGGATCCGTTGTGCCAGGATCTTGGTGCTTTTGGAGGGCGTCAAAGATGCCGCATCATTTCCTATAGTGCAAAAATGCTGAGCAAAGACAAAAAGATCTTGGCCAGCCCTTGCGGTGATTACCCAGTGCCTCCAGGCGTGAGATGCAATTAACCTTATCTGTACAAGAATAACTACCAATGTTAACATCAGTCATTTCTTAATACCAGCCAGCCCTTTTCACGAGTCTGAAAACTGAAAGAGTCTAAAAACAAGGAAAGGAGTCAGCGTTCCCTGAAAGTCAGCTCGGGGGCCCCCAAGGATAGCCATATTTAAATTCGGCAAATTTGGGTCTGATCAAAATATCCCAGATTTGAATTCCCATCTCCCTTGTGGTTTTGAAACCTGGGCATCTTTATTGTCACACCTCTTTGACCTATATCCTGCTGTTGGAAGGAGCTATGGCGCAGTCATAAAGCCTCAGCTGTAGAATCTCAGGTTCTAAAAGAAATTAAAATGGCTGCATTGATTTGTCTCAAATATATACTACAATCGTTTTAGCTGTTAAATCTTTCTGTTTGTGTATTATGCTGATCTATGTGTGTTGATACTGTAATATTGTGATGGCCTATTGTTCTACAATAAACTTGTTGTTGATGATGATATATACTACAATCCTAAGCACCAGGGCTGTATTTACATTTTTGGAGGGAGCAGGGCAAAAGTACAAGAGGTTGCCCCCCCCCCTGTGTGTGTGTGTGTGTGTGTGTGTGTGTGTGTGTGTGTGTGTGTGTGTGTGTGTGTGTGTGTGTGTGTGTGTAAAATCAACATACATAATCAACAGCTCTTTTAACAATAGAATAAATTATGTTAATGTCTATCAACTGTTATTAAATAATTATACCTTTACGTTATACATCCATCTATAATGTTTGCCTATTCCCCTGACCCCTCACATTATTTTATCCACCTATAATGTTGCCTATTCCCTTGACCCCTCTGCGCACATAAAAACCCCAACCCAAGCAGAAAGCTTTTCAGCCTAGCTGTTTCCCGGGCATTTTTCAAAATACTGCACGCATAATTTTGGCAGGGGTAATACCAAAAAGACCTCTCGTGCTCCTTTGCAGATTGATAAAGTACAGCCCAATAAAATCTTTATGTGGTAATTATGCTGCCAGTAGCTAAAATGACTAAACGTAAGCTAGTGTACTTTAGTCACTGGAAAAGACCCACTGGAATGCTAGGAAACGTTGCTAGGAAACGTTGAAGACACTAGGACAAGAGGAAGACCCGCCATGAGATGGATTGACTCAATAAAGGAAGCCACGGATTTCAGTTTACATTACCTGAACAAGACTGTTAATGAGAAGACATCTTGGAGGTCATTAATTCATAAATCAGAAGCTTAGGGTTTCACTTTCAAGCTTGGTTTACAAAGCCTGTGTGGTGAAGTGGTTAAGAGCAGGTAGACTCTAATCTGGAGAACAGGGTTTGATTCCCCACTCCTCCACATGAGCGGTTGACTCTTATCTGGTGAACTGGATTTGTTTTCCCTTTCCTACATTCCTTCTGAGTGACCTTGAGCCAGTCACAGTACTCTTAGGACTTCCTTAGCCCCACCTAACCTCACAAGGTGTCTGTTGTTGGGAGGGGAGTTTGTAAACCGCCTTGAGTCTCCTTATATACGAGACAGGCAAAGTATAAATACAAACTCTTCTTCAAATTAGAACTGAGCTCAGGGAGTTTCATTCATCATTCATTCTGACTGGTCTTTGCAATTCTGATTGGCTGCTTAGCTTCATAATGTCATCATGTTTCCTCCACAGTTCATGACCGGCTTGAGACTATGTGCTCAGAAGAACAAGACACTGTGAGAAGGGGAAGGGAAACATTGCCAAAATACCCCCCCCCCCCAATCATGAAAAGAAGAGTTAATATCTATCCAGCGAGCAAGGTGAGAAAGGAACATTTTGTTTCCCAGAAGTACTTGTTTCATCTTGCCTGTAGGAGCAACTGTTTATTACAATCCTAGCTTAGAAATCCTCTATGGCTCAAATCAGCTTTCCTTTGAGAATTCCCCTCTTGCTTATACTTTATGCCACCCTGCCCCAACCAGATACACAGAGGGATATCTAGCAAACTGGAGCTCGAGGACAAAACCTGAGTTTGGCGCCCCCCCCCCCCCCATGGGCAAGGCATGCTGGGTTGGTGGAGCTCCCCCATCCTCCTGCTCTGGTGGCTTGCTGGGACTGGGAGGTGGGACCAGTGGGCCACCGTCCAGAGTGGGCGGGGCTGAGACATTTGGTGCCCCCCACGTGACTGAAATCGTTATGCCCGTGGGCAAGGGCCCTCCCTTGTCCATAGGCAGATATGCCACTGCAGACACATAGCCTTCCCACATTACACCTGTAGATCAGCTGACTACCTGATCCTCTGCTAGAGGGCCAAATGGAGGGAGAGGGAGCTACGTAGTTCACCCTGAGATCTTCAGAGGAAGACCTGGCTAAAAATGGATGGCCAGGTGAGCATGGAGAGCTGCTTCTCGAGTGCCTGCATCACATGGTTGTGTTTCAAATTTGCAAAGAAAAACTAGCATTCCAATTTCAGTGCATTTTGCTTTTATCTCCAACATTATAATTTGACTTTAAATGGATTTTTAGAACCCTTAAAAAAATTCTTTTTGGAAGTAGATTTTCAGTCAATAATGCAATCTCCCAAGTACTTTTTAATGTCTTGTTTTTCCTTAAAGACTTAAATTCTGTTCCCAACAAGAGCTGAAAAAGAGTACATTTAAAAAGTTAGAATATAAATTTTTGAATTTTTGTAAACAAGTGCAAATTGAGGGGATTGGCTTACTAATTTCACTCCCAAATTCAAGGGAGATTGTCTTTCTCGGGGCCTAAATAGATGAGATGATGAGACATCCATCATCCAATCTTCTTAGCCAGAATGTTTTTTTTAATTAATACCTGAAAGCAATTTAACTACAAAATTTCAGAAATTACAAATAATTACTAATTAATAGGTAGATCTATTTATTGAATGGACTTCCAATTTTTTTTCACATTGAGAATTAATTCCAAAAAAAGTATAACTCTTGGTCTCTATTAAGAAAATCAAAATTATATTCCTAAAAACATTGTTGATAAATTGCTAAACATCACACTTTCCTTTATTAAGACTTTTTTAAAATTAAGTTTTCTTTATTCAAAATAGACTTCAAAATCACTAATCATTCTGGGGTTTTTTATTTTTTATCAATATATTCTATGATAGGTTTCCAATCACCCCAAAATTTGTTCAGATCATCTTCTAATCTTCCAAGTGTTTTAAAAATACAGATAGCAGCAGTGCAGGACCCCAATTCGGATCAGGGTGATGACAGAGGAATAGTTAACCCCGTCACCCCTGTGTAGTTGCTCCAAATTAAACTGGCACACATATATATGTGCATACACCAGGACAGTCCAAAGTTGGATGCCCTTTTTCCCTTCAATTGCAGTAACAGCATCTGATCACATATTTATTGTCATATGAACAGTATAGAGACACAAGGTCCAAAACAGAGGGTCCATTTCAACTGGTTGATCATGGATCCCCCAGACTCTCTTCTAATTAAGCTTTAGGTCCTTCGAACCCATTATTGGGCATACAGATGGTAACTTCAAGGGGCGTACAGGATGCTGGGTAGAGAAGGCAACAGCCCCTTACGTATCTTCTGAAATGGCTTGCCGAATCCAAATTTACTGTCTCACCAATTCAGATTCTGAACCCATCACATTTGCAATGATGCACAGTAATTTGACTGCTTTCTGCCTGCACTGTGAGATGGGGTAATAGGAATCAAAGCACTGCTGAAATTAAGACGGGAGCTGCTTCATAACCACGCTAATGTGCAAGTGAATTTAATATATCTGACTTGATTAATACCAATGTCATTTATATATATATTTGGGGGGCTAGGTGAATGATTGATAAAAAAACGGAGTGTGTTGTAAGTTACAGTTTTTACAAGCCTTAAATGCAGCAACTCATTAATGAGTTATTTATGGGACTGTTACCGTCTCCTTTTGTAGCACAGTAACACTACTGTGGGGACCAATGAGAACAGGAATTGCTCCATTTCATATTTCCTTGATTTTCCATTTGGCATTTATGTTCTCCAAGAGCTATGCCTTAATTTTGGATTTCTTTTTTTCAGCGAGGGGGGATTTGCCACTGAATTAATCTCGCAAGTTTATGCACAATCAGGTAATTGCCAGTATCAGCTACCACCTTCACCATCGCGTCCCCATAATAAGTCTGTTATAATAATTGGGTCCATGTGTTTTATAGCGCTCAACACTAATTGGTTGTTAGCACCTGGATGTTCCGGTCAGCTGCACTTGACCTTATTGTCATTGCTGGAGGCCAGCAGGAGGAACTCACCTAGTGCCTGAGCTGCTGGAGAGGGAACAAATTGCAGACTCTTCCCTGAAGCTGAAGTGGATTGTATCCTGCCGCTCTAAGGTGTTGCCGTGTTCCTCTGCAGCGATGCATCTCTTTCCAACCCCTGGGAAGCTCAGCCGCAAGGATGCACATGGAACAACTTCCATTTCAGCTTGGAGGGAGGATAGATAAACAGCTGAACTGGTCCTTCCTTCCTCTTTCACAAACATAAAGGGGCATTTATTATATCCCCTTGTCCATTGTCACACAAACCTGTCTGGCTCTACATCAGTGGTTCTCAACCTTCCTAATGCCGCGACCCTTTAACACAGTTCCTCATGTTGTGGTGACCCCCAACCCTAACATTTATCCATTTTACAGATGGAGAACACTGATGCAGAGAGTCTTAGGCGACCCCTGTGAAAGGGTCGTTCGGCCCCCAAAGGGGACCCGACCAGAGGTGGGATCCAGCAGGTTCTCACAGGTTCCCGTGAGTAGGTTACTAATTATTTGTGTGTGCCGAGAGGGGGTTACTAATTGGTGATTTTGCCACATGATTTTTGCCTTAGTTACGCCCCTCCTCCGCTCCTCAGCAGTAGCGCGCAGAACTTGAAGCAGTCTAGCAGGAGGTGCACCGGAGTGCGTGGCAGCCTGCCCCTGCGTGCATTTGTTTCCCGCCCAAGGACCAGCGCAGCGGCTGCATCCTTGCCACAGCCCCGCCCAGCAATGCCCCGCCCCCAGAATGCCCGACCACGCCTCCGTTGTGCCCCGCCCAGCCCCATTGGCGCTACGCCACAGTTTGAATCCCACCACCATGGGAACCTGTTACTAAAATTTTTGGATCCCACCACTGATCCCGACCCACAGGTTGAGTAGAGTGCTAGGATGGGGGGGGGGGATGGCGACAGTTAATTAAAGTGGTTTTAAGGTGGTGTTACATGTTTGTATTTTTATGGTGTTTTTATGATTGCAGCCTGCCCAGGGACATTGGTGATGGGCAGCAAATAAATATACAGGAAATAAATAAATAAATACATTTACTAAAGAAAAGCAGACAGAATAAGAATGCTTTTGAGAAGAACTGGGTGTTAAAGTGTGTAATATTATCCAAAAGCTAAAGCTGTTTTAATATGCTATGGGTTTATCAAAACTGAGACGGCAAGGGGATAAGAGGAACTTATTCACATTATTAGCTCAGTGTGGCTTGAGTTATTATGAACTGATTGGCTTGCCATGAATGGTTAATTTCTAATTTGTTTGGTTGTTAAAATATGATTATTGGTTGAAAGCCTTTTTTTATTAATTAATTGGCATATTACTCACTTTGTTACTATTCACTGACCAATTTGTTGAGGATTGACATTAACAGTTAGGTCAATGAATATTTTTTGTCCCATTGATACAGGCCTGTCTCTGATTGACTGGTCTGTTTTAATTCATTAATTTATTGATTTCATTTCTGTCAAATTAAATTACTGTTAAAAAGCAAGAGCAGAAAACAGTGGCAATAGTGCCAATAACAATATGGTGGACTTGGGTAATGCGCATTTAGTGATTTCTTGAATTTATGAATATATAAAGCTGCCAACAATCGAGTCAGAAGAAGAAGAGGAAAGTTTGGATGTATACTCTGACCCTGAAATATATCACCCTGCTCCATGGTCTGGTAGTTTTTGCTCCTAGTGTTTTGCTCTCATCTATGGCTGGGTTAGGGGTTATCTTCCAAAGGCATATCATCAGAGGCGTAGTGCCAGCGGGGTGGGATGGGGTGTGACGCCCCAGGCAGAGCCACGGTGGAGGTGTGATCAGGCTGCGAAGGGGACGGGGCGTGGACATTCCGGGATGGGATGGGCGGTGCCGCAGCAGGACATGCATGCACCCCAGGCGGAGTTTCCCTCGCTCCACCTCTGCATATCATGGTAAGGTATGTTTCTGTTTGTGGCACAGTGTCAAACAAACAAACAAATAATGGTAACCGAAGGCTCCAAGAATCAGCACCAGGGCCTCTCCTAGGACATGGGCCTCATCCTTCAGCAGATTCCCAGTGATGCCAAGTCCTGAGTCACAGGTCTCTTTGGCCAGTTATGCACGTGGTATTTGCTGAGTGGTGGGGGTGAGTGTCGATCACGGCAAGATTTCTTGTACGGACATATTTCCTCAAGCCCTGCTTTCAGTTTCCATTCTCTCCATGGCAAGCAACACCACTTTTAGCATGATTTTAATTGTCTTTGTTCTAGCAGCGGGACAGATTAGCCAGAGCACAACTTTGTCCCAGACATCTTCCCTCAACCCACAGCCAGCCTTCCCACTCCCTTACGCTGCCATCCATGCCTTCCCCCTTGCCCCCTCCTTCATGTCACAGAAAAGAAGCTAACTCATGTGAGTTTAGCCAAAACACACAGACCTCTGCATTCTCTTACTGATATATCAAACTGGCAATATAATAATAGAGAGTGCTTAGAAATAACAAACCTTTGTGCCTTCCTGCAGCAGCAGCAGCAGGAAGTGGGGGGGGGGGGTTGGGGGAATATCAGCTCTAAAGCATGGCCCCCTTCTTCAGCAGTGTGTGGTCCAGGGAACTGCATTGCCTCTTCCATTTTTGTGGGGGCAGAATTATTTTTGGAACAGTAATATTGATATAAGTGCAGTTTAAAGGGCTAAGCCAGCAATCTTGACTACCAGGTGCAATGAGATCTGTGCCTTTAAGAATTAGTTGATGGGTGGAGTTAAGGGAAGCAAGCCCAGGAGAGTTCTCTGCAGGAGTGAGTGCCTCCTTGCATGTAAACAGAGAAATGCAAGGAGACTCCACAACAAGCCCATTGAGCAGTGCAGAACCCCGAGGTTAGTGTTCCAAGTAAAATGGGTCCTTGACTATCCAAAGCTTACTTCACTTCCATTTAAAGTTTCTTTAGCCTTGGAAATAACTTCCTTGACAGCATAAAGACTGCATTGCTGTGGTGAGTTTTCAGAGAACATCTTATTACCTCAGGAGTCTATAAAGAAACTGCGAACAGTCGCAAAAAACGTGACTCCTTTACCTCAGCCAAATAGACAAGACCAGTAGGTACCATGCACATTTCCAGGATCTGTACCTACAGTAATTCTCCTAACTATGCCCACCATTCTGATCTAATTTACTTTATTGATTTACTCCATTGCCAATTAAGAAGAAATTTAGTCCAGTCCTCCTGAGAGGTCCTGCCATATTTCGATCTAGAACTTAAGGAATTACATCACTAAAACCCACCTCACCTCATCTTGCATCTTAAACAGTTTCCATCACATCATGGGCCTTCCCCTTTTCCTGCTGCCTTCAACTTTTCTTGGCGCTTCCGTCTTGAGTGACACTGCTAGGAGTTTAGCCTCTTGATGGAGTCTAGACCCCTAACAGTATTGCTCCCAGCTTCAGTGACACACAAAACTCCCTTGCCACATTAAGGTGTTTATCCAAAAGGAGGTTCTTCCATCCTGGGTCTGATGGAATCATACGCAAACAGCCCCATCCAAACCCAGAGGCAGCAGGATGCAGTGCCAGTGTAGGGCCACGCTGCTGCTTCCAAGAGAGCTTTGCGGCAGCACAGGGAGCTCAGAAAAGTCTGAAAAGCCACCATCACCATCAACAAAAAAAACTCCATAGGCAGAGGTGGGATCCAGCAGGTTCTCACAGGTTCCCGAGAGTAGGTTACAATAATAATAATAATAATAATAATAATAATAATAATAATAATAATAATAATAATAATAATAATAATAATAATAATAATAATAAACCTTTAATGGCATATATATAAATTATACAATGGAAATTAAAATTGGCTGGTAAAAGAGTTTAAAAAAACAAGAGCTGAAATATTAAGCCACTGAATTGGGATTGAGTCTGCTAAGTATTTGGGAACGTTCAGTGATGACAACACACAAGAATCTAGCAGTTTGTTCGATGGTAACAGTTGAGTTGCTGTCTAACAAGAACAAGGTTTTGACAGCATCTGTAGTGTTGCCTAGAGCAGCTAAGAGAGGATTAAGGTTACTAATTATCTGTGTGTGCTGAGAGGGTGTTACTAATTGGTGATTTTGCCACGTGATTTTTGCCTTAGTTACGCCCCTCCTCTCAGCAGTAGCGCGCAGAACTTGAAGCAGTCTAGCAGGAGGTGCACCGGCGTGCGTGGCAGCCTGTGCCTGCCTGCATTTGTTTCCCGCCCAAGGACCGGCGCAGAGCTGCATCCTTGCCACAGCCCCGCCCAGGAATGCCCCGCCCCCAGAATGCCCGGCCATGCCCCCGTCGTGCCCCGCCCAGCCCCATTGGCGCTACGCCACAGTTTGAATCCCATCACCATGGGAACCTGTTACTAAATTTTTTGGATCCCAGGGCTTACACCTAAAGGGTGGTCTAAGTCTGAGAGCCGGGCACTGTGCTCCAAGCAAGACACCAATACAGCACTGCTGCAGCCCAGACTTCTGGGTTCTGCAGCAGTGGGTTTGTGAGACAGGTGGTCACTGGTGCACTGGGGTAAGGGCTGTGGGGAGGGCAAAGGCATCACTGCTTCCTAGAGTCCTTTTGCCCCCCTCCTTTGGATGGGACTATAGGTTGCCTCCAGGTCCCCATACTTTGTTAATCATCCTGCCTTTCTTCTCTTTTGAGTCTCAAGGGACCATGTACAGGGTTCTCCTGATGTCTCCCATACAGTTCATGATCACATGCAGATGGGCTAGGATTCTTTATCTGGAGCCTTCCAATCATATCATGTGACACATTTATTATTATTTTATTTTTATTATTGGATTTTTATACTGCCCTCCCCCGGAAACATGAAATTACCTTATACTGGATTAGACCATTGGCCTACCTAGCTCAGTACTGTCTGCTGTGAATAGAATCAATTCGCCATAATGTTAGTTAGTTAAAAGTTATTTCTCAGTCCAGCTAACTGAGATCCATTATCTGGTGAACCACAACTTGGTAGCCCATTAGTATGTATGTTCTGTTGAGCTGTGGACTCTCCCCAGCAGAATATGACACTGCAGTATGCAAAAAAAACAGGCCATGGATCTGTCTAGCTCAATGTTGTTTACTTGGAAGTTACAAAGATTATGGAGTACTAAGGTTGCCAACCTCCAGGTGGAGACTGGCAATCTCCTGGGATTGTAACTGATCTCCAGGCAACAGAGATCAGTTCACCTTGAAAAAATGGCTGATTTGGAAGGTAGACTTTATGGCATTCTACTCCACTGAAGTTCTTCCCCTCCTCAAACCCCACCCTTTTCAGGTTTCACCTCCAAAATCACCAAGTATTTGCAAACTTAGAGTACACAGGTTGGGTCTGGGGTCTTCACCCTGAGTAGCCCTCCCAAGCTTTCAAGCAAAGAGAAGTATTCCCAGCACCTGACTTTTTGTGAGGAAAGCATATGCTTGACCACAATGGCGTAGCGCCAATGGGATGGGGGATGTGAAGCCCCGGGCAGTGTCATGGCAGGAGTGTGGCTGGGCCATGGCGGGGCATTCTGGGGTGTTCCAGGGGCGTTCTGGAGCGGGGTGGGGGCGGGTGGCACCACGGTGCAGGGGCACAAGGTATCGCGCGCCCAAGTCACAGTTCCCCGTTACTCCGCCCCTGCTTGACCACTAATACACAGTCCCTCATATAAGTAGCCATATCTTATTCTTTACTTTCCCACATCCTCACCTTTTAAGGAATTACCTTAGCTGGCTCCCCTTACCTAAACAGTCATGTCAGGGCTGTTTTAGATGAGAATTCAGTGAGCTTGCTTTTAGTAAGTCAGGTGTTGTTGTGAGTTTAGCCAAAATGGATGTGTTTAGCCTACTTTATCTTTACCGTGATCGAATCTGGAAGGAAATAGCTCAGGATGCAGCAGCCAGCTATATCAAGTGGCTGATTGGGTAACCTACCCCCAGTGTCACCAAGGGACCTTCCGAACATGCAGAATAATGCACTTTCAATCCACTTTCACGATTGTTTGAAAGTGGATTTTGCAATTCCGCACAGTGGATTGAAAGGGCGTGTGGAAGGGGCCCACTACGCTCCCCTTACCGATGTGCTTTAACTCTCCAGTGTTTTTAAATGTTCAGTTTTTTATTATAATTTGCATATTTAAATATTTTCTTTGGATTATTACATTTTATGTCCTTGCAACTTGGTTGCTGCATTTCGGGTGGGAGATGGACATGGGGCAACGTGGGGAGGGGCACATCACATGATGTCATTTCTAGGAAAAACTGGATGTGATGTCACATTGCTCTAGGAATAGTCACAGGGATTCCTAAAATGATATGGCATCACTTGTGGGGTTTCCCTGGAAGTAATGTCACGATGCACACAGCACTGGCAACATTTTTCTCCCACTACCCAAAGGAGCGATAGCAGAGAGTGGCCGTATCGTTCACTGCCTTCATTCGGAGGAGGGAAGTTGGGATACATAGAAAGATGGACAGATTGACAGATCAGTTTTGCGATTAACATTTAAAAACTTCCAAAAATTTGTAAGCTGAGAAATGAATGGATAAAAGTTTGAACACTGATGGGATATTTAATAATAAAAAAGGTGTAGAGACCACCTGAAACACGGAGTGAGGAACAAGAACATCAACTTGGTGGCCTGTATTAGGTTTGGTGGCATGCATGGCCATTTCCTCATGTTCAAGTTACTCCTGATTTTCTTGCCAGTTTGATCCACCAGTATTGGAATTGGTTTGGGCAGGGTTTCTTGATTGTCTATTTTTTAAGTTGTGGAATTAGTTTATTTCCTTCTTCAACAATAAGGATTTTCAAGAGCAGGTGGCGTCGTCATTGATGACTTCACAGCCTCCCCGCTCTTTTAAAAAAAGACTGCCCCAAAATATCAATGTATCACTGTAGTGTTGCAATGATAGTTTAAGCAGGTTCTGTGAATCCATCTTTAATTTTTTTAAAAAAAGGTTTCTATCCCTTTCCCTTGTGGAGATTTTCTTTATTTATATTTCCACAAGAGGAAAAGGTTGGAGACTTACTTTGTTGTTTTTAATGGAAGATGGAAATTCAGAGAACCTGATTAAACTATCATTAAACATTACAGTGATATATTGGTTTTTCAGGGCTGTTTGTAAAAAAAAAACCCAACAACCCTGAAATCACTCATCTGGGGGAGTGGGAGTGGTTTAATGATGATAACAGTCGAATCATTGAAAAGTGGGCGGGGAGTGGGTGGAGCAAAGAAAACCGATCAACAAATTACACAAGAAGAAGCTGACTCAAATTTGCTTCCAGAAAACATTAGGGTAAAAGCGGGAAAGAGCTAGAATTACTGCCCTCCACAGGGAAGGGGGGAACAGACAAACAAACAAAGTGACAGCTACAGGCAAAAAAATGCTTGTGGAAATTAGGGGATAAACCAACACAGGCTGGAATCAGAACAGATGGGGAAATCCCAATGGAAAAGTAGCATGTCTGTTATTTCCTATCCGACGTCAGGAGGGATCTGGGTCTGGCCAAGGGATATAGGGTTGAATCCAGACTACGTTTTCTTCTTGCTGAAAGCATTTCTACCAATGGAATGGGACATTCCTGCTCAGAGGTGAATCTAGGGAAAATGTAGCCAGGTGCAAAATCTGAGTTTTCTGCCTGCCCCCCGCCCCCGTGGGGGCAGCCGCTATCCTCCCCCACCACAACCAAACAACTTTTTTGCACCAGGTCTTGAACTCAGTGTATGGACCCGGAGGGGTGGTGTAGGGGTGTGAGGGGCAGTTTTCCACCCCCCCCTTCCCCATGTGACTAAATGGTCACAGCCCAGGGACATTTTACCCCATATATCCCCCTAGGTGGGGCGCCCCTGTTCCTGCTAAACCCCCCCCCCACACACACACACACACACCCCGATCTCACAGCAGACCAAGGATCTCCCTGAAACTCTGTTCCTGAGGACAGAGAACAGCATGAGAAGTAAATCATGGTTCTGCATCAGGAAGAGGGAACTGCCCACCACTTCCATGAGTGGAAAATTTAGTCTGGATCCAACATCTGTCATCATAAGAACATAAGAACATAAGAAATAGCCTGCTGGATCAGACCGGAGTCCATCTCGTCCAGCATTCTGCTACTTGCAGTGGCCCACCAGGTGCCTTTGGGAGCTCACATGCAGGATGTGAAAGCAATGGCCTTCTGCTGCTTCTGCTCCTGAGCACCTGGTCTGCTAAGGCATTTGCAATCTGAGATCAAGGAGGATCAAGATTGGTAGCCATAGATTGACTTCTCCTCCATAAATCTTCTCACTATTTGATACAGCATCTTTTGTCATCTTCAGTTAATTAGGGAGACTGGTCAAAACCTAACTTGCTAGTCTTTCCCCAGGCTATGCAATAGTTTCGCTGTGATTTGCATTTGATCTGCTTTTGTCGTCTTTACGCTGCAACCATTTTTGTTTGTTTACATTTCTGATTTATTGCTTACTGTTGCACAGTGCCTTACTGTGAGCCGCCATGAGCTCTTTGGAAGTTAGTGGGATACGAAAAAAAGATTCTAGAATAAATATGTATACTTTTTTTGAAAAGCCACCTTACAAATGCTGTTTTTATTCCCCACCCCTATGAGGCTGGCGTGGTCTCTGAAGAAGTAGGATGACATTTATTTATTTGATGTGTTTATTTGGAAAACATATATGCTGTTTCCCTAGAGGCCTACTCGCAGTGCTTTGTGACTAAAACCAGAACCATTAGAACACAGCCATTAAAGTGATGCTATTAAAACAAAACAAACTTGGGCATAACAATAATATAAACACAAACTTCGAGCTGCTATTGCTTTGGTTTAGGGCTGTCAAGCCCTGAATGGGGATACGGGATTCCCTGCTCCCAAATGTAATTGCCTACCGCTGCTTGGACCAGTAGTGAGAGGAAAATTTTGAAAACGTAGGGGGAAAGAGTAACCCTGTGTACTTAGCAGATATTCTTACTAGAAGTGACAAAGAATAGCTCTGAGAATCAGGAGAAACTCTATGGTCTTGCCGTTATGTTTCCACATCCTTTGAGCTTCCCTGGGATTGCAAAGGCTCCCCTCAATCTCAACATGCTTCGCCCAGGGTGTTTTGGTTCCACAGAAAAGCTCTTCTTCAGTGTAATGGTTTGAAGCCTTGGCTACATTGTATGGTTACATTGCAAGACATTGAATTATATATAGATTCTGGAAACACTACAGCCGGTTTGAAAGAAATTATTGCACAGGATGGGATCACTAAAAATGGAGTGCCGATGGGAACCATGTGAACAGCAGCAACTGTAACGTCATGTTTCCAGTGATTCCTAGAGATACTCTTTGTCACTTCCAGTTGGCACATGAGGCTAAGTTATCTCCAATGACACTACCCTGTTTCCCCGAAAATAAGACATCCCCTGAAAATAAGACGTAGTAGAGGCTTTGCTGAAGTGCTAAATATAAAGCATCCCCAGAAAGTAAGATGTAGCAAAGTTTTTGTTTGGAAGCATGCCCGTTGAACAGAACACCAGAGCATGCAGCTGTGGAGCGGAAAAATAAGACATCCCCTGAAAATAAGACATAGCGCATCTTTGGGAGCAAACATTAATATAAGACACTGTCTTATTTTTGCGGAAACAGGGTACATTCCCCCCTCCCCGCAATTCTTTTCCTGCTTGCTGGGCACTTGGGTTCTTCAATTGTTTCCTCCTTGGCCTTTCAGCTTCTGTGTTTCCATAAATGGTATCAGATCTTATGGAGTCTGACAGTCACTTTCCTTGAACACAAGAACACAAGAAAGAGCCTGCTGGATCAGACCAGAGTGAGTCCATCTAGTCCAGCACTCTGCTACTCACAGTGGCCCACCAGGTGCCTTTGGGAGCTCACATGCAGGATGTGAAAGCAATGGCCTTCTGCTGCTGTTTCTTCTGAGCACCTGGTCTGCTAAGGCATTTGCAACCTCAGATCAAGGAGGATCAAGATTGGTAGCCATAGATCGACTTCTCCTCCATAAATCTGTGCAAGCCCCTTTTAAAGCTTGAACAAGTTCCAATGTGCAAACAAGTACTGAGCCCACTCTGATCCCTAGAGACTTGCAGGGCTGGGCCCCAACAACAGTTAATGAGTAGACTGTAGCAGTCCCAAGGAACTGTCTTTGGCGAGCTGTGTAGCATTCATTCCTGTCCCAGCATGCCTGCTTCTCTAAAGCACCCCAGGGGCCCAGCTGGGCATGGAACAGAGCCACCAGCCACCTGTTGAGCATCTCAGAGGCAAGTGGCACATGCAGAAAAGTTAATTACACACATCTCTGTACCTGGGCTTCTTTGGGCGATTCAAAGAATGTAACTTGGGGAAACCAGCTCTGTCCCACTGGCAAGGGGTGGATATTTCTGGAAACAGTGTGGAAAGCGGGAGGTTGGTTCACAAAGGGCAGCCAAACAGAACCTCAAGAGTTTGTTGGGGCTTTTGGACGACAACAGTGAGCAGCAGTGGCGTCGTGGTTAAGAGCTCATGTACTCTAATCTGGAGGAACCGGGTTTGATTCCCTCTCTGCTGCCTGAGCTGTGGAAGCTTATCTGGGGAATTCAAATTAGCCTGTACACTCCCACACATGCCAACTGGGTGACCTTGGGCTAGTCACAGTTCTTCTGAGCTCTCTCAGCCCCACCCACCTCACAGGGTGTTTGTTGTGAGGGGGGAAGGGAAAGGAGTCTCCTTGCAGGAGAGAAAGGGGGGATATAAATCTTCTTCTTCTTCTTCTTCTTCTTCTTCTTCTTCTTCTTCTTCTTCTTGTACAACCTTGTTCCCTACCAGGGGTGAAGGAAGTGACCCTCAAGCTTTGATCCACTTAAGCAGTTGCAGATGAATGAGCACTCAAAAGTCCATAGTACTCATCACCATGAGGGACTTATTCTGCCTAGCTAGTTTACAATCGAAGTACACTGGCGTATCTAAGGTGGGACAAGTCAGGGCAGGAAGTCAGTGCACCTTCTTCTCCAGGCTGCACCCCTCCCTCCCAAGCCTCTGCCTCTTGCTGCTGCTTGGAAAGCTTGTCTACCCACTGTTTAGAAGAACTTGTAGACTCTGGCAATCATGTTACCCATTGCTTTCAATTGTAGGTAGACCAGCCTTCCAGAGAGCTGGTCTACCTGCTGTTGAAAGCGATGGTTTGACCTACCCACCAGAGACCTGGGCCACCAAGATAGGGAAGACCCGTAAGATGGGAGGGGGCAGGTGCAATTTCAGGGCTTGGCCACAATGCCATTTTCTGTAGATATGCCCCTGCCTAAGTATCTCACCATTGCGTGCATGCCCTGCACCCCTGCCGCAGCACCGCTCGCCCTGGCCACTCCCCTGCTGCAGCGCCACCTGGGGCGTTGTGCCCACCCTGTCCTGTTGGTGCTACGCCACTGCATTTGGCTGCTGCATCCAGTAGGGCTTCATCTCGGGTATGTCAGGAGGGGCTGTGGCTCATTGATAGCACCTTTTTCATAATATGATCTCAGGCTCTACCTCTGACATTACTAGTTAGGAAAGGTAACAGGAAGACCCTGGAGAACTGCTGCCCATCAGAGGACACAGTATTGACCTTTACAAAACAGTGGTCCTACCTAGTGGGCTGCAGCTTCATGTGTTCTTGTTAAAGGGACAGGCTGTAGCTCATTAGTAGAATATCACCTTTGCACACCAAAGGTCCCAGGTTCCAGCTGGCATTTCTAGTTAAAGGGGTCAAGGAGTAGTTGACATGAAAGACTTCTTTCTGAGACCCTGAAGAGCTGCTGCCAGTCTGACTAATTACCTTGATGGACTGACTCAGTATAAGGCAGCTTCATGTGCTCAAGGTAGTAGTGAGGGAGGTTGCCAGCTCATGTGCAAGTTCAGCACCCTGTGCCAAACAGAGAAAGGTGGGGTGTAAATCCAAACTACTACTCCTCTTCGCAGTTCTTTGGAACTCTCTCAGTTCCACCAACGTCACACGGTGTCTGTTGTGGAGGGAGGAAGGAAAAGGAGCTTGTAAGCCACCTTGAGTCTCCTTATCAGAGAGAAAGGTGGAGTATAAATCCAAACTCCTCCTCCTCCTCCTCCTCCTCCTCCTCTTCTTCTTCCTCCTCCTCCTCTTCTTCTTCCTCCTCCTCTTCCTCCTCCTCCTCCTCTTCTTCTTCTTCTTCTTCTTCTTCTTCTTCTTCTTCTCCTTCTCCTTCTTCTTCTTCTTCTTCTTCAATGGAGTTGGTCAAAAAGGAATCCCCTTGGAGCTGAAGAACATCCATCAAACTCTTTGTTGTTGGGGGGCACATGGAAGGGAGTAGACAATGCTGGGCAGCCTGCTTGGCAGGGCTAGCATCAATATCAGATGTGGGTCATCTGCCAAGGCCAATGGCTTTTTAGCATGGTCCAGAGTTTTTTCAGAACTCTCTCAGGGTATATGTTGTGGGGAGAGGAAGGGAAGGAGTTCATAAGCCACGAAGAAGAAGAAGAAGAAGAAGAAGAAGAAGAAGAAGAAGAAGAAGAAGAAGAAGAAGAAGAAGAAGAAGAAGAAGAAGAAGAAGAAGAAGAAGAAGAAGAAGAAGAAGAAGAAGAAGAAGAAGAAGAAGAGGAAGAGGAAGAGGAAGAGGAAGAGGAAGAGGAGGAAGAGGAAGAGGAAGAGGAGGAAGAGGAGGAGGAGGAGTTTGGATTTATATCCCCCTTTCTCTCCTGTAGGAGACTCAAAGGGGCTTACAATCTCCTTGCCCTTCCCCCCTCACAACAAGCACCCTGTGAGGTGGGTGGGGCTGAGAGAACTCAGAAGAACTGTGACTAGACCAAGATCACCCAGCTGGAGTGCACAGGCTAATCTGAATTCCGCAGATAAGCCTCCACAGCTCAAGGGGCAGAGTGGGGAATCAAACCCGGTTCCTCCAGATCAGAGTACACCTGCCCTTAACCAGTATGCCACTGCTGCTCCTTAGGCAGGGCAGGGTTTGGGAATGGGACGATGCTCAGCAGGGATTTAATGCTATACAGTCCACCCTCCAAAGCTGCCATTTCCCCCAGGGTGTCAGGCCTGGCTCCCACCTGCCCTGGCATCAACCTGGGCTCTCTGTGTAGCTGGCATCAACAGGCTGGCGCCAAGGTCACAGCTGCACTTGCTGTTATCTGTATGTTAATGGGTCATTCTGTTTCAATTGGTGTGCTTGTAACTAGTAAAGTATACCTCCCTCATTCCGCCCCTTCCCTGGGGCCGGATTGAGACTATCACTGTCCTTGAATCCTAGAACACATAACAATACTGGTCTAACTGCTGTACTTCTGTTATTCATCCTATTAAGGGGGGAGGGGGTGTCTGTGAAAGCGGGAAACTCAGATATATGCAGGCTGCCAAAGCCAGGGCCCTACCTCTGGCTTCCTGCAGCTAAGGTGCTGACACAGTTCAATAAAGCTCTTGAACCTTTCCTGAGTCTCAATCATTGACTGGAGTAACAGAACCTAATGCAGGGGAACTGTGATCTCTGTCATCTGGAGGTCTAATTCTGGGAGATTGGTAACCCTGGTGGAGGGTATATGAGTTGGGAAGAAAGAGAGTTCTGAGGAGCGGGCCTAGCGGTGGGCAGGGGAGGGTGGACTCTGAGCACTTCCTGCTCAGGGCCCCTCAAAAACCTGGATACAGCCCGGCTACACAGAGAGCCCATCTACGGTAGGGCAGTTCCCTTTCCTGTGCCCTCATTGTGAGCTTATGCTGCCTCATCGCTGGTGCTTTGGAGGATGGCAGTGGAAGAAGCACCATGGAATCTAATGTTTATTATGAGTCTTATTGCTGACTCACAGCCGGTGGGTGTCGTGCCATCCCACGGAGCAGCCTAATGTTGCTGTATCTTGAGATGCGTCGTGAGAGGAAACGAGAAGTTCTGTCACCTGCTTACTGAATGATGCAAATTTCCTAGCGAGTGGAGGGGGGGGGCACCGCTTCCATGAAAGCAAATGGAACCACACGGATCTCAAACTGGACAGGGGGGAAAGGGGTGTTTTGTTTTTACCTGTGTAGGAATGCACAGTGGAAGGGCAGGGGTTCTTTAAAAAGAAACAGGAAGGGGGGCATAGCCCTGAAAATGGGGTTATAATAACCAGGCGGGGACCAGTGGGAGCCCCTTGATCAAAGACATATCTGGTTCTAGATAACCAAGGGCATCTAATTGCATCTCCCCCAAGAAAGTGGTAGACCCCCAAATATCGCCCACATTTAACCTGCCCATATAAAAGTCTGGTGGATTTTTCAAGATCACCCCTTTATGCTTTTGCGGTCCCATTTTAGTTAATGGTCTTTAAGGAAGGAGGATCTCCCCTATCCAGTTAATGTTCTGCCAGATTGCTCTACCCTTCTTCCAGTTGACTTCTCCTATAATTTAACTAAGAGAATTTCTCAAAATTCCAGAAGTGAAGTACACGCAGTCTGCCGCACTGGCATCTTTTTTCTGTTGTATGTTGATGAGGTGCACATAAAACACTGCAAAAAAGCAATTGTGATGCACTGGTAGTAATGATTGCATGAAGATCCTCAGTAGGTAGCACTTGATGAGGTACACATAAAACACTGCAAAAAAGCAATTGCGATGCACTCGTAGTAATGATTGCATGAAGATCCTCAGTAGGTAGCACTTGATGAGGTGCACATAAAACACTGCAAAAAAGCAATTGGGATGCACTTATAGTAATGATTACATGAAGATTCTCAGTAGGTAGCACTTACTCAGTGGATAGTGCTTTAAGAGCAGCCCTAATAACTCTGACTAGCTTGATCTCATCAGAGCTTGAAAGCCAAGCCAGAATGGACTATTGTCAGTACTTGGATGGGAGACCACCAAGGAAGACTGGAATTGCTGTGCAGAGGAAAGCAGTAACGCACCGCCTCCGGTTGTCTCTTGCATTGACAACCCTGTGAGCATCCTCATGGTTTTACTGTGATCTGACAGTACACTTTATTTAGTGCCCAGTCTAGGATAGCCTGATCTTGTCAGATCTCAAAAGCTAAGCAGGGTCAACCACGGTTAGTACTTGGACGGGAGACCACCAAGGAAATCGGGGATTGCTATGCAGAGGAAAGCAAAGACAAACCGCCTCTGCTTGACAACCTCATGAGGATCTCCATGAGTTGACTTTGAGTTGACAGTACACTTTACTCAGTGCATTATAGAGAAGTGTGTGGGTGAGAGAGAGAGACAGAGAGACAGAGACAGAGAGACAGAGACTCCCAGGCTAGCCTGACCTCTCAGATCTCATAAGCTAAGCCAATTGGCCATGCTGGCAGGGGCTGATGGGAATTGTACTTCATGAACATCTGGAGTGCCATAGGTTCGCCACCACGGCCCTAAGTCAACTGCAACTTGATAGTCCTTCACACACACACACACACACACACACACACACACACACACACACACACACACACACACACACACACACGTGTTCGAAAGCAGCATTTGTGAGCATTCAAAAGGATGCTCATAACAATGCCTTTTGTTTTGTGTTCTGAGCACTCCAGAGAATCCAACCATCAGTCACCCCGGCTACTTGGGCAGGGTTTTGTTTGCCAGCAGGGGACCAGGCCGACACGCTCAGAGACCGTGATGAGAACAGAGTGCTCCACATTCACAAACGTGCAAACAAACTCACATCCACCCAGTATTTTCTCCACCAGGAGTTTTCCTTTGAGAATCATCTCCTGCCCACCCTCTCCAGCTCCTCTCCCCCCCCCACCTGCACATAAGCTTATTTTATCACCTGTCTTTCCTCTGCTGACACTCCTACCACTCCTGACAGATCTTCCCCAGCCTTGAAAGCTTTCATCTCTCTCCACTGATGAGTGCTTGTCATTGCCTGGCTCCAAATTATAGCGGCGGCCTCAGCTCTCAGTCTCAGAATTTTCTGCCTAATTTCCCAGGTGACAAATTTAACTATTGGCTCCAGCCCCTTTCAGAAATGACACCTACGCAGAGCCCAGCATTTGATTTTGTGTGTGTGTGGTGGGGAGGAAGGGGGCCTGGAATGAAATCCACACCATGGTGGCCACCAATGGGTTTCTGGGAGCCCGTTTGCTTCTTCAACCAAGCATCTCTCTCCTACAGTGCAGGAGAACTTCACTTGAACCAGATGTGTTTCCACACTCCTACATTCCTGCCGGGTGACCGTGGGCTAGTCACAGTTCTCTGGAACTCTCTCAGCCCCACCTACTTCACAAGGGGTCTGTTGTGAGGAGAGGAAGGGAAAGCAGCTTGTTAGCCACCTTGAGTCTCAATTCAGGAGAGAAAGGTGGGGCTCCTCCTTCTCCTCCTCTTCCTCCTCCCTGAATATCATCACCTCTGATTGGCAGAGGTGTTTCACATGACCCATGACCTGATCCTTAACTTGACATGCCACAGACCTTCTGTGTGACAACAGATGCTCTACCACGAATAACCAGATTGCTAGCTGTTTGGAGCCAGGGTGGAGTTGCTCAAATGCTGGTAGCCCTGGGCTGATTAACATATCCCATTCCTTAATTATGCTAATTTTTTTAAAATGCAGAGAGACAGCCCTGGCTTTTTTCCATCTCATTCAAGCAGCAGATACTTCAGAAGAACCCAGGAGGCATCGCCTTCATGTCTACAGGAAACTCTAATTCTGTAACAGCTATCTCCATCATAAGAGGATGGTTGTCTTTCAACCTCCCAACAGGCCTGTTTTCCCTCAGGAGGGGTCAAATGTTGCTCCAGGCTTTATCTCCTATCCATTTCATCTTCTGCTGAGTCTCAACATTTTCAGGCAAAACTCTAAATCTCCAGTCTTGTTGATAGATTCTACATTGTTACAAAAATCAAATAATCTTTGTAAGCAGTAGAGTGTGGAACAAATGTGTATTTAGTTTCCAATAAACAGATATCTGAACTTTCAAGTCCAAGACTGGAAAAGTAACTCAAGATTCCCCCACCCAACACGCCGCTAAACGCCGTTAATTCGTTTCATATCTAATATGTTCCTTAAAAGCCCTGGGGGGTTGGAAAGGAAGGGAGAGGGAGGAGAGGGCCAGGAGGAGGCGGAGGAGACGGAGAGACGGAGGGCCAGGACGGAAGTTGAGAGGAGGGAGGGAGGAGACTGAGACTGGAGGGAGGAGGGAGGGAGACGGACAGAGGAGGGAGGGAGGGAGGGAGGGACGGAGGGACGGACAGGCAGGCAGGCAGGCAAGCGGGCGGGCGGGCGGGCAGAAGGAAAGAAAGAAAGAAAGAAGGAAAGAAAGAAAGAAAGAAAGAAAGAAAGAAAGAAAGAAAGAAAGAAAGAAAGAAAGAAAGAAAGAAAGAAAGAAAGAAAGAAAGAAAGAAAGAAAGAAAGAAAGAAAGAAAGAAGTTCTGCCAGAGTTTCTGGCGAAGTCCCAGAAGGTAAAGTGAAATTACAGGTTGACTTGAAAAAGACCTCTATAACCATTTCATGTCAGCCTCACGTCAGAGGCGTAGCTCCAAGGGGACAGCAGGACATTACGTACCTGGCACGCACTCCTGTGGGGGTGTGGCGGGGTGTTCTGAGGCATGGTGGAGGCATTCCGGGGCAGGACGGGGATGGAGGACAGCGCACCGAGCGCTTTCCCCCTTGCTACACCTCTGCCTCACGTGTCAACTTCAGACAGGGAAATCCTTGGATATCTGGGAATGGTGCCTGAGGAGGAGGGAACTTGGGGAGGGACTTCACCTAGAATCTGTGGTATGCCATAGTCTCTGCCCTCTGAAGTTGCCATTTTGTCCTGGCGAACTGATCTCTGTAGTCTGGAGATCATTTGTGATTCCAGGTGAACTCCACTCACCCCCTGAAGATTAACAACCTTCGCTTCACAGGTGACAATTCACAATACTTCCAGACCTAGGTGCTTACTTTGGCACGGGCCTGCCTTAAAACAAACCAGGAGAGGAAGGCGGGAAAGAAAACAACTCAATAGGTCAAACAACCAAAAGGCTGAGAAAAAGAGATAATCAAAATAGTGAGAGATGACACAGATTTTAAAGATGCTGCTAGAAATACCATTTACAAATCCACGGAAGCACTGTTTGTGAATGTTTATGCATTCATTTTTAGTAAGAGCTGTACGGTCATTCAGGGAATTTAGTATAGATTCCATGGAATCATTTCGAAGACTCTGGTGTACGGAAATTGTATGCTGGCGCACTGGAGTTCTTTACCTGTTCAGCAACATACATATATTTATATTGCCATCTTAAGTGGTTGTCCACATGGTTCTCTTGAGAATTTTTTCTTTCTACCGATGAAGGCAATTTCTTGCCGAGATGGATTTGGTTGTCGGTTGTTCGATGATTTAGTGTGCCGTTACCTTAATTGGTTAGGGATATTTTATTAATGTATTATATATTTCATATATTGTTATGGCATTTCTAGTGGCACTTATTAAATCCGTATCCTCCCTCACGGGTTGATTATCTGTTTTTCTCAGCCTTGGTTACTGGATCTGCCTCAGTATCCCAATCTGGGGTCTTTAGAACATCCACACTTCCACCATTTGTTATTGCAATGTTTTGTGGCTGCTCAGTCCTGAGAAAGAATGGCCCTTTCTGTACAAATCTCCTAAAAGTTTGTGAAACATTTTCAGTGTCGTCGTCGTCCCCCCGCCGCCCATGCTTTTGTTTGCACCCACCCCCTCAAAATAATTCCTGGTCACTATTATGTGATTTCTCTCTCTCTTTTTGAGGAGGAGGGGGAGGTCTAATGCTGCTCCTCGAATACTCAATTCTCTACTCCTTGAATACTCAATGTTTGGAAGATTGCCCCACCCTAAAATAAAAGAATAAACAGAAAAATACTGCAAATAAACAGGTGAGGGGGAGCTGAGGGAGCTGAAGAGATGGAGCCGAGAAGGAAGTTCAGGGAAGCAGAGAAGTGTGCGAAACGTAGTCGATAGATCGCACAGCAACTGAAGAAGTTTGCTTTCAGAACGTTTCAGCCAGAGAATCGTTTTAAACAGGGATTTGTTCAAAACATTTTGAGGCTGGCAATAAAGCGTTTGGGGGTAAAAGCAATGTGGAATTCCATGGAGGAAATGTTTTATTTCCTGCTTCAAAACGTTTTAAATGGACTGCGTGGAAAAACCCAATGTTTAGCCCCTGCTCACCCAATGAGCTTCCACAGCACAGTGGGAATTTGAAACCCAGTTCCTCCCCTCCATGCAAACCTCTAACCATTGCCCCACACTGCATCTCCTGCATTGTAGCAGACAGGCAGGAATACCCAAACAGCTCCATCCCCTGCCCTTGTCAACCACTAAGAGCTCCAATAAATGCTTTAAAGATGACCTGCAGAATGAAGCGAGGCACACAGAAAGGTCTGCGATACCTAACAAGAGTCCCTTTTTCTCTGACTAAACTATATCCTTTTTTAAAAAAAAGGTCTGAATAAATTTGCAGCTGCAGCAGTGAACGTTAAATACTCCTCTGGGCTGCCGTGCCTGTGAACTTTCCCGTCTCCGACGTGGCAGGAGGCAGGCTGCATGGGGATCAGAGCAGTTGGTCTCCGATGGCTGCTGGCACAGGAAGGAGAGAGCCAGAGAGCCCCTGCCAAAGCAATCCCAGCCTGTGGAAATGAAGAGCAATCAGCACAGAAGGCTCACCTTGCTGGCATTGCTAACCATTCCCTGCTGCAGACCCAACACAAGACAAGGAATTGGCATGTCTGGCAGACTATCAGGGATGCCAACCTCCAGGTGGATCCTTTAGATCACAGGTGTCAAACTTGCGGCCCTCCAGATGTTCATGAACTACAATTCCCATCAGCCCTTGCCAGTATAGCCATGTTCATGTTGAAAGGGACTGATGGGAATTGTAGTTCATGAACATCTGGAGGGCCGTGAGTTTGACACCCCTGCTTCAGATCCTTTGGAATTATAGCTCACCTCCAGACAACAACAAGAAGAGGAAGAGGAAAAGTTTATACCCCACTTTTTCTCTCCTGTAAGGAGACTCAAGGTGGCTTACAAGCTCCTTTCCCTTCCTCTCCCCACAACAGACCCCTTGTGAGGTAGGTGGGGCTGAGAGAGTCCAGAGAGAATTGTGACTAGCCCAAGGTCACCCAGCAGCAATGTGTGGGAGTGCAGAAACACATCTGGTTCACCAGATAAGCCTCTATCACTCAGGTGGAGGAGTGAAGAATCAAACCCGGTTCTCAAGATTAAATTCCACCATGCTGACTCCAGAGATCAGTTACTCCAGAGATCAGTTACTCTGGAGAATATGGCTGCTTCAGAGGGTGGACTGTATGACATTGTACCTTAAGCAAGCAGAATTTGGGAAGTATCCCTCACCTGTAGGGCTGCCAATTCTGTACTGGGGAATACCAGGACATTTTGAGAGTGTACCCTAGGAAGGGCATGGTTTAGGGTGGGAAAGGGCCAAATTAGGCTATAATGTCCACCTTCCAAAGCTGGCGTTTTCTCCAGGAGAAGTGGAGTAAATGTTTTAAATAAATAATAAACAAGCAATTTGTGTAGTCAGATCAACTGTAATTCTAGATCTCTAGTCCTACCTGGAGATTGGTAATCCAAGGCCCACTGGGAAGTCTATAAAATTATGCATGGGGTAGAAAATGTTGACAGAGAGAAATTTTTCTCTCTTTCTCACAATACTAGAACCAGGGGGCATACATTGAAAATGCTGGGGGGAAGAATTAGGACTAATAAAAGGAAACACTTCTTCACGCAACGTGTGATTGGTGTTTGGAATATGCTGCCACAGGAGGTGGTGATGGCCACTCACCTGGATAGCTTTAAAAAGGGCCTGGACAGATTTATGGAGGAGAAGTCGATCTATGGCTACCAATCTTGATCCTCCTTGATCTCAGATTGCAAATGCCTTAGCAAACCAGGTGCTCAGGAGCAGCAGCAGCAGAAGGCCATTGCTTTCATATCTTGCACGTGAGCTCCCAAAGGCACAAGGTGGGCCACTGCGAGTAGCAGAGTGCTGGACTGGATGGACTCTGGTCTGATCCAGCAGGCTAGATCTTATGTTCTTATGTTCTTAAATTTTCCTGTATGTTAGATGGCCAACCTTCCTTCCTTGTTTAGTTCTCCAAATTGAAATCAAAGCAGTCAACGGTCTACAGTTTGAATTTTTACAAATCCTGAATTTTATACAAAGCACTGCTGCATGTGCCATTTGTGGCGGCTTTCAAAATAGGTAGCAAATCAGTAGAACATGGCATCACCAAAGTAATGTTGTGCAGCACCCAACCATGTTTGGCTCCACCATGATGTAAAGGTTAAAGTGTCTGTCCAGGATTTAGGGGCTTTTAGCATCTTAGAGTGACTGGGCGGCAAGGCAGCCGGAGCTCTGAAATCCACTTTTAACAACCAGTTCTCCAAACTCAACAAAAAATTAGGTCCTGGTTCTACCAAACTGGTGCGAATCGGCTGAATCCCACCACTGCTGCAAACCCTGGGTGGGAGCTGACTAAATGTCGGCTCCGCCCCTGGAAACATCCTCCCCCCCACCCCCCCGCCGCCACTGTCCACCAGCACAGCCGCATCATGGTTGGGATTTCCAACTTTTGTGGCAGTGTGGTTGAGGGGTGCTTGTCAGCCTGCATATCGGATTCTTCACAAGCTATATTTGCCCCTTGAGCTTACGGGGTGGGCACCCGCACCAGGGCAAGTCTGCATTGACTCCACAGGGTCCCCCCCCCCCTTATGAATTGGGCGATTAATATTTTAAATAGACACTGCAAAGATCTTGCAACCTAATACAGCCCTACAAAAACACAACAGGATTTCATGGCTAGCTCTCAAAAGAAGCAGATAAGCCATCAAGATAGGGCTGCCAAGCTCTCACTCCCAAGTATTGTTTCCTGCAGCTTGGAGTGGCAAAGGGTACCTCTAGGAACTGCTAGAAACTCTATGGTTTTACCATAGAGTTTCTGGTGATTTCTAGAGTTATCCTTTGTCACTTCTGATAATAACTTCCAGTAAATTTGCGAGGCGGCATTTTTAGAAAAAACAACAACTCTGTTCCCTCCCAACCCTCCTGGCGATGCCGCATCAAGACAAGTGGAGGGTCACTGTCCACTACCGAAAGATTCCAAGACAAAAGAAAGGTTGACAATTAATTTAAATCCACATTTCCTGGGGCCTGCCACTGAACCGAGCAAGGCTTTAAGATGGCTGCCACTTTGTTCAAAGCAAGCAAGGCAAACCTTAATTTTGACAACGATACTTTTTTCTCATAAGCAAGGTGGGGGAATAATCTTTAACGCAGTTACATCTTGACAACCCCCAATTATCATAAAAACTTTAAATCTTCCCAGTTCATATTCAATGAAATAGAAATCTCTTCCCTGTGAGGTCTGTGCAAATCCACTGAATAATGAGCTTTAGAAAGACGGAAATTCACAATTCACAGCTCTGAGAGTTTCAGGAGGGAACCCCTAAGCAGAGTTATTTCTGGCAAACTACATTAAAATATGTGGGTTTGGACTAGAGTAGCTCACACCTCAGAGCTAAGCAAGGTCAGCCCAGGTCAGTACTTGGATGGAAGACCATGGAAAGCCATTGCTGTCCTGGTAATACCGTAACATGGTTGTTATGGTAATGGCAAACCACCTCTGAACATCTCTTGTCTGGAAAACCCCATGAAAGCTCACCATAAGTTGGTTGCGACTTGACAGAATTCTATCATCATCATCAACAACAACATCTCTGCAGGGGTGTTATGGTCCCTTGAAACTTACACTGTGGCCATGACACCTCTTCCTAAGGAACTACATATCCTTCCAGAAGGAAGCAGTGGGACAGCCAGTATGGTGTCGTGGTTAAGAGCAGCAGACTCTAATCTGGACAACTGGGTTTGATTCGCTACTTCTTCCCAAGAGCAGCAAACTCTTTTCTGGTGAACTGGATCTCTTTGCCTGATCCTCCGCATGAAGCCTGCAATGTGACCTTGGACCAGTTAATACTTTTCCATTGGCCATTACAAAGGGTCACTACCTATCTATCCCTCTCCAGGATCGGGTCTGTCCACACTGTAAAAACCAAGTGGAGACTCTTGCTCACATTATACTTGACTGTCCGAGATATATGGGTATTAAGAATTTATCTCCTGGGCGGGTCTTAGACAAATCTGAAAGAGACTCTGACAACTCCGTTGTGGAGCTTTTGTTAAATAACACAGAGGCCATGCTCTTGGAAAAAGTAGCAAAATTTCATTCTTTTACAAGTGACAGAACTTTCTAAGTAACGTCCAATGCTAGATACAGTTTATCTGTCTGTGTTTTGAATGTACTTTTGATTTGTACTTCAGAAATGTCTGTAATGCTCTGGAGCCTATTTTAATATGCCTAATAAAGGTTGTTGTATTGTACCTTGGACCAGTCCCAGTTCTCTTGGAACTCTCTCAGTCCTACCTGCCTCACGTCTCTGTTGTGGGGAGAAGAAGGGAAAGGAGTTTGTAAACCACCTTGAGACTCCTTACAGGAGAGAAAGGGGGCTATAAATTAGAACTTTTCCTCTCCTTCTAATGTAGCAAAACGTTTTCTGGTTACCACAAACTTAAGCAATCCTAAGGTTGCCCGTCTCCAGGTGGGGACTCAAGATCACCTGGAATTACAACTGATCTCCAGATGACAGGGATCAGTTTCCTGAAGGAAAAATGCCTGATTTTGGAGGGTGGACTCTGGGGCTTTATACCCTACTGAAGCACCTCTCCACCCCAAACCACACCCTCCCAAGGCTCCACCCCCTGATTGGCATCCCTAGCCAATCACCCCATAGCCATAAGTCTGCCTGCTGCCTGCTTGCTAACTCTTTATGGCTGTTTCCACATGGGCCAAAAAAGTTGGTAAAACTACGGTAAAAACAGCGTTATAGGCGGGGAGTTCGCACAGCCATCGCTGCAGAAACAACGCTGCAGCGATGCGTCAACGCTCCAGCGGGCCCACAACAGTTTGTTCGAAAGTCGCTCACTGAGCATGTCTTTTCAACAGTGGTGCTCTGCAGTCGGCGTCATGCAAAGCACCCGCCAGGAATCGGTGCCGCAGAGCTCACTCCCCCACAATGGCTGCCCACACTGGCCAATCCTGGCGCCAAATGCCTGTGACGTCTACTATGGGGGGGAAAGAATGCCGTTTGCAAAGGGCAACCGTGCGAAGCGCCAGGGTTCAGCCGATGCGTGGCGTAGGAGGTTAAGAGCTCGTTATCTAATCTGGAGGAACCGGGTTTGATTCCCCGCTGCCTGAGCTGTGGAGGCTTATCTGGGGAATTCAGATTAGCCTGTATACTCCCACACATGCCAGCTGGGTGACCTTGGGCTAGTCACAGCTTCTCGGAGCTCTCTCACCCCACCTACCTCACAGTGTGTTTGTTGAGAGGGGGGAAGGGCAAGGAGATTGTCAGCCCCTTTGAGTCTCCTACAGGAGAGAAAGGGGGGATATAAATCCAAACTACTACTACTACTACTACTACTCTTCTTCTTCTTCTTCTTCTTCTTCTTCTTCTTCTTCTTCTTCTTCTTCTTCTTCTTCTTCTTCCTGTCTACGGAGCTCTCACCCATGCGAATGCTCCGTTGCTGCAGCGTTGCCAATAACACCGATGCCACAACGCTGTAATTGGCTGTGCAGAAATGGCCTATGTCTTGCTGCCTTCTTTCTTTCTTTCTTTCTTTCTTTCTTTCTTTCTTTCTTTCTTTCTTTCTTTCTTTCTTTCTTTCTTTCTGCCTCCCTTCTTTCTTCCTTTCCAGTTCATTCATTTGTTCATTCATAAAACCTGTCTAAGGGCAACAAGGTCAGAGTTTTATCCTCAATGCCTCTGTGTGTGTGTGTGTGTGTGTGTGTGTGTGTGTGTGTGTGTGTGTGTGTGTGTGTGTACACATACATACATATGCACACAAGGGAGGCAAGCAAAAATGATAAGACGCCTGGCAGGAATGAGATCAGGTGAGAAAGTAATCATCTGCCGAGTGCAGACTCCTTCCCCAGCTTTTCTGCACCTTTAAAGGGAGAAAGAAAAAAAAAGCCATTCCTCGCCTAGAGGGCAGTGGAGCAATTTTGACTTTAAAAGGAGAGCGAGAAAGAGACGGCCGCCTAGAGAAGTGAGCTTTAACAACTCCTGATCCAGTCCCTGGGCATTCATTAATGTTTCATGGTGCTTTCAATTATTGCCTCTTCTGCCATTGCCGTCATCTGTCTCTTCAAATCGACGGTATAATAACCACTCAAGCAGAAATCCACTCTGCCGTCTGCCCGTCCGCTCCCCCACCCCTCCATTCCCGCCCAGCCTGAACAACTCACTCCTTGAACATTTCTGCCAATATTTCTGGCAGGCTTGTGCAATGCCGGTGTACAGCCGGCTCCTGCCCTCCTGCTCTCTGCTGGCCTGGGGCCAGGGTGGGGGGCGGGGACAGGAAATGACGAGCGTTCCAGCCATCTGATGCCCAGGGACAGTGTGCAATGTGGACCTACCCCCCACCCCCACCCCCAGTCTTCCACCCAGTCACTTGAAAGATTGTCTCCAAACTGTGTGGCTTCTGTAGGCTAGGAAATAGACAGTCTCCTCTCATTGCTCTTTCCTGTAGACAGGATGTGGTCAAATGGCTACGGAGACCTTTTTCTGCTCAGCCCCAAGTTTGCATGCTCAGCCACCTGCACAGGGACAAATCAAGTTCAAAACCAGGATGTATGCAGCTTCGTAACATGTAGGATCAGTTCATCGCTGCCTTTCATGGAAGTACTTGCCTGGATTTCCCTCACCCCTTCCCATCTGCAGCATGGCTGGCCAGCCTGCCAGGAGGCAAAAGCACAGGTGTTATTTTTGCCTTTCTCTTCTGCCAGTATACTGCCAGGCTAGCTACCATGCTGGGAGTGAGGTACCCTCTGCTTCCCCAGGGGCTGTCTACCAGCACATGCAAGCAAACCCTGTGCATTCCTCCTTCCGTGTGTTGCCTTGTTTAGCAGAAGGAAATATAGTATGACAAATCTCTGTGTCTAGCCCTGCCCACACACCACAGTCTGCAAAACAGGAGAGATGCCTCCTGGGAAAATGTGTGAGATTTTCCTTCTTCCCAGCCACACAAGCCTGCCTGCCTGCCAGGGGGTGCTAACAGAGTTTCCCTTGGGCTGTATAACAGAAAAGTACAATTGCAGAGAATGGCATGAGCTAGAGTCCAGGGGTAGGGAACCTGCAGCTCTCCAGATGTTCAGGAACTACAATTCCCATCAGCCCCTACCAGCATGGCCAATTGGCCATGCTGACAGAGGCTGATGGGAATTGTAGTTCCTGAAAATCTGGAGAGCCGCAGGTTCCCTACCTCTGAGCTAGACAAATAGGACCCATGGTTATATAAAACCATAACGTTTTCGTCAAGTGCTGTGGAAACAGTGCACACAAATGCCAGCCAAGATGACCTCATCTGGTGGGACGATTAGCTAGCAGTTCTGGTTGGATGGCATTGCTGAGTCACTCTCCTTGTCACACTTCCTAAGAAAATGAAACTAGACAGCAGGAATCAGGCTAGCAGTCGGACTGGAAAGTTTCTGACTATTCCTGAATGTCATAAATAATGTTCATTAAATTTGGCCATTTGCGGTATTTGCAAATAAGTGTGGTTTGGGTTACACCTTGATTAGTTCTACCTGTACATTCCTGAGCAACAGATCTATCACCCTCTTATGACTTTTCCTAATCTTTTTTCATTTGGAAGCCATCTAAACCATTAGAACATCTTATTTTATACAAATAATCTGATATTTCACAGTCTCTTTGCATGTTGGGAAAGGTAGCCGAAAAGATTGGAATAAAATTAAATACAATGGAACCTTGGTTTTCGTTGGTAAACCGTCCGAAAAGAATCGATGAAAACCGAAACCGATGAAAACCGAGGCAAACTTTTCCATAGGAATCAATGTCAATCCAATTAATCCGTTCTAGGCACTCCAAAAACATATCAAAAACACATTTTTGGTGAATAAACATAATGTTTAATGCTGAAAACAGTAACAAACGGTAACACTAGGACCAGCTTCAGAGCCAGTGGACCAATGTTGCACCAGAAAGCTGTCCCAGGAGGTCTGTTTCTGACGCCTCTTTAAGATTTGAATGAAATGGGGCAAGACATTATCATTACACAAGTTGCACACACGGCCTGCAACAGCTTTGTCTGGGTGATTTTTCTCCACAAACCCCCTGCACCTTACTGCAAATTGATTAAAACTGAGGCAAATCGATGAAAACCGAGACAAATGTTTCACTGAAAACCTTTATGAAACAGAGCAGATGAAAACCGATTAAAGAGGCAATGAAATACCAAGGGTTCCACTTGTACACTGGTCAAACAACCAAGAAAAATTGCCTTCCCAATATTTCTCTTGATATATGTGACTTAAAACTGTACAGTGTTTCTGAAAGTGCATGTATTGGTTGGGATGCCAGAAGGCAAGAAAAATAGGGAGGAATACTGCTGGCATGGATTTCCTTATATTTGTACAACTATATGGGGTAGAGCAAAGGTCTCTAACATATTAGAGCCCTCAGTCACCTTTGGAACACAGGGTGTTATGCACGACCACAAAATGACTGCTGCTGAAGGTAGAATCAAACGCAAGATGAAGAGTTGGTTTTTACATTCCACTTTTCTTTATAGGCTCATTCCACACATGGAGAATGATGCACTTTCAATCTGCTTTCACTGCTCTTTGAAGCTATGCGTAATAGCAAAATCCACTTGCAAACTGTTGTGAAAGTGGTTTGAAAATGCATTATTTTGCGTGTGCGGAAGGGGCCCAAGTATCTCCAAGTGGCTTACAATCACCTTCCGCTCCCCTTACCACAACAATCATCTTGTGAGGAAGATGGAACTAAGAAAGTTCTGAGAGAACGGTGACTAGCCAAGGTCACCCAACAGTTACCACTTGCTATAATATTCTTACAATTTTTTAATGTCAGAAACACAAAGTGGGAATGTTCAGCCTCAAGGAGCAGGAGTTGGGAACAGACTTTTCTCTGTCTGAGACCATGGAAAAAGTAGTCCCGAGCTAAGATGGACCAATAGTCTAGTTTGGCATAAGAGTATAAGAAGAGGAAGGGTTTGGATCTATACCCCGCTCTTCTCAACCATAAGGAGACTCAAAATGGCTGACAAACTCCTTTCCCTTCCTCTCCCCACAACAGACATCTTGTGAGATAGGTGGGGCTGAGAGAGATCTGAGAGAACTGTGACTACCCCAAGGTCACCCAGCAGGCTTCATATGGAGGAGCAGGGAAACAAACATGGTTTGCCAGATTAGAGTCCACCACTTAGAGCCAGTGTGTTTAGTGGTTAAAAGCAGGAGCACTCTGATCTGGAGAACCGGGTTTGATTCCCTGCTCTGCCACTTGAGCTGTGGAGGCTTATGTGGTGAACTAGATTACCTTGTGCACTCCAGCACACTCCAGCTGGGTGATCTTGAGCTAGTCACAGTTCTTTCTGAGACTCTCTCAGCCCCACCTACCTCACAGGGTGTTTGTTGTGGGGGGGGCGGGAGGGAAAGGAGATTGTCAGCCCCTTTGAGTGTCCTTACAGGAGAGAAAGGGGGAATATAAATCCAAACTCTTCTTCTTCTTCTTCTTCATGTGGAGGAGCAGAGAATCAAACTCGGTTCTCTAGAAAGTGAAATTATACATAATTGTGATAGCAGATCTTCAACGCTTCAGGCGGAACTTGAAGCCCTGTTGAACAGTTGGCCTTTTAAAATAAAAATAGTTCAAAAAAACCAAAACATTTTCTCGTATAACCACAGCTCGTGCCAAAGCAAAAAAAGAGAAAAACCTGAAGTCAATCAGATCTCCAAGTCAGGTCTCTGACGGCCAACCAGAAGCCCAGCTAGGGGTCTGCAACCTGCGGCTCTCCAGATGTTCATGGACTACAATTCCCATCAGCCCCTGCCAGCATGGCCAATTGGCCATAGTGGCTGGGCTGATGGGAATTGTAGTCCATGAACATCTGGAGAGCCGCAGGTTGCAGACCCCTAAGATCAAAGCGCCATCTGGATTTGTCTACTTGAGGAACCCAAGAAAGGTGTCAGCAGGCCCCATGGGGCCCCCAGGCACCACAGTGGGGACTCTGTTGAAAACAGAATGCTACAAATCCAAGAAAGGAACAACCCAAGGGGCAGCCCCCCCCCCAAGCTCCCTTATGCCCTACACAATTCACCTGTAACCCAAAATGCATTAATATCATGCAGTGAAAGCCTTACCTAATAACATAAGAACATAAGAACAAGCCAGCTGGATCAGACCAGAGTCCATCTCGTCCAGCACTCTGCTACTCACAGTGGCCCACCAGGGTGCCTTTTAGGGAGACTCCACATGCAGGATGTGAAAGCGATGGCCTTCTGCTGCTGCTGCTTCAATGCTCATAAAAGAAATCTCCCGAATATTTCGATAATACCCTGTCCGTGCAAGGGTTCAATAAGCTAATGATATCCGAATCTTTGCCTCCCTGCTTCAAAGAATTAAAAGGGGAGTCTATGCCTAATAGCCCTGTGAGTCATACGCGTCAAGTAATCCTGATCACGTTGTACAATAGCTAGTTTTTCCCCCTTTAATGAGTACTCTACATCCGGTGACGCTAAGGCAGCCGAGGATTAGATCGCCTGGTAATGTTAACAATTAGCTGGAAGCCTGAATTGTCACCACGCTCTTCTCAATGGTGTGTCCTTGGCAGCTTCTGAAATCCTGCACCACCACTCGAATGGTATCATTGTTCGCTCGTTCTTTCTCTCTCTCAAATTTTCCCTTTTTGACAGTACAGTGCAGTTGCTAGTGTTGGTTAGACAAGGGAAACCCATAAAAATTTCGCAGGTTACCTTCCGACTGCTAGTCCACAACTAGGCCTCAGGTCATCAGAAGCACCCTGCCCATGCTTCAGGAATGTGGTTGCCAAACTCCAAGTTAGAAGAAGAAGAAGAAGAAGAAGAAGAAGAAGAAGAAGAAGAAGAAGAAGAAGAAGAAGAAGAAGAAGAAGAAGAAGAAGAAGAAGAAGAAGAAGAAGAAGAAGAAGAAGAAGAAGAAGAAGAAGAAGAAGAAGAAAGAAGAAGAGAGAAGAAGAAGAAGAAGAAGAAAGAAAGAAAAGAAAGAAGAAGTTTAGTGTACCACTCCTTCTTTCTCTCTTGGAAGGTGACTCAACAGGGCTCACAAATTCCTTTCCCTTCCTCTCCCCACAACAGACACCTTGTGAGGCAGGTGAGGCTGAGAGAGTTCTGAGAGATCCGTGATAAGCTCAAGGCCACCCAGCAGGGATATAGGAGTGGGGAAACAAATCTGGTTCACCAGATAAGGTTCTACCACTCATGTGGAGGGGTAGGGAATCAAACCCAGTTCTCCAGATTAGTACACCAGCTTTTAACGATTCTACCACGCTGGCTCACCAGACCTGGGTACCCAATGGTCAAACCAACACCATGTGAAGGGTTGCCATAGGCACTAGGTTTTGTAGATATGCCCCTGTGTATCAGTCCTCCTTTCCAAAAAAAAAGTGTCCCCATTTTTCTAAATGCTCTCTAACTTTCTGCCCCACCTTCTTTCCCTCAATCCAGCAGGGATCTGGATTGAGAACCACATATGCCACCACCCGCAAACCAGCTAGGCAAATTTTAGATTTTTTTGGCACACCCCAGGGATAAATGTGGCCTCTCATCTCTGCACAAAACATTAATGTGTGTCTAATGTTCAGCTTTTGCTTTTTAATGAACGGGGACATTGTCTGTGAAGGCAGATGTTTCCCAGATGCCTTGGCTTGGTGGAAGTTTCTGTGTACCTCTCTGTCATGCTTACGTATTCCAGTAACATACATGCATTCCTGGGTTTATGTGGTAATTCCCTTCTTCTGTCCTGGGTCTTATTGTGGGATGCTGTAAGGACAGCTGTTTAGCTCACACAGCAGCACACGGAGGCTGATTAGTAGCCATGGTAAACTCTGCCCATGTGCAAAGGGCTGTTGTCATGCCTCCAATGCTATCTGCAGGAAGCCCCCGCAAACATAGGGCATTTGCAGTGGGCAGTCAGGAAACAGATCTTGTCTGATCAACTCCTCCACGGGCTGGTGTGGACCATATTTAATGAACATATATTAAGGTTTTAGCTTCTGTAATCTTTGTTTGCTAAGGAATCCATAAGAGCTAAGTGGGACAGTCATGACTGCAGGCAGGTGTCATAAAAGATGGCAAAACTTGCAAGAAGAATTGGACATATCCAGTACTACTGGGAATGTGTATGAACTAATGAATTTAAGGTACGGCAATATATGTAACCAGATTCGGAATAGCCTGATTCTTGTTTGTTTCAGCCTATACAAGACTTGCTTTTGGCAGAGTTCCACAGAGAAACGCATAGTGGGCACAAGTCCCGTTTCTCTTGCCAGCAAGTAATAAAGCTGTATTTCTGGCACTTTTGATGGTCCACTATTGAGCTTTTTGCCACACTGGGACCAAACCTGGGCCAGCTTTTCCTGCAGCTTACCAGACCGTTATATCCGTTAGCTCCCTCTCAGGTCCCCGATTTATCCCTTTGGAGTCTTGGCAACCCTTTCTTTTCCTCTCAAAGGAGAGTCTATCACAGTCTATTTGCCAGAATGACTAAGATAAACTTTGATGTTCAGAGGCAGTTTGCCACTAAATACAGCTATTGATGATATTTTATTATTTATTTACTCACTCACTCACTCACTCACTTAATTGTAGAAGCCCTGCTCTATTTCTCTCCCATGGGCAGGTGGCTACCAAACAGTGCAGAGTTGCCAAAATGTCCTGTCTTCGATAGCTTCACTCAGGTCTTCCAAACTGAAGGCCGTGGCTTCCTTCATAGAAACAACCCATCTCATTGTATTGTCGAAGGCTTTCACAGCCGGAATCATTGGGGTGCTATGTGGTTTCCGGGCTGTATGGCCGTTTTCTAGCAGCAGACATTTTGCCTGCATCTGTGGCTGGCATCTTCAGAGGATCTCCTGATGATACGCTGAAATTTTGGTGCTGATATGTCTAAAAATGCATCCCCTGCAGGCACCAATGTCCTCGTGCAAAAAAAAAATTGCTCGTGGTGGAGTGGCCACCCGGGGGGGAGGGGGCATCCAACCCAGGTTTTGCCCAGGGCTACAGTTTGCCCCATTACGCCCCTGGCGCAGCCGGTGGGGGGACGGGGGAGGGCAGTCTGCCTGCCCTGGCCTGGGGAGCTGCTTTTATAAGCACTGAGGCTGGGGGCGGGGCTTGAGGAGGCATGGCCATTCCCCCAGGGGTGGGTGGGGGCATGACCCCGCCCCGAACCCCCCCTTAAAAATCTATACCTACGTCCCTGCCTCACCGGAAGGTTGGCAACCATAAATGTTGCCTAGGACAGGCCTAAGTCCCGGGCCTTTAGCAGTTGAGAAGGCAAACACCAGGTAACCATACAGCAGTTAATACCAAGTGATCAAACCATCAAAGTTTGCCATACAGCCGTGGTGGCAAACCTTTGGCACTCCAGATGTTATGGACTACAATTCCCATCAGCCCCTGGCAGCATGGCCTGGCCATGCTGCCAGGGGCTGATGGGAATTGTAGTCCATAACATCTGGAGTGCCAAAGGTTCACCACCACTGCCATAGAGGTTTGGAGATGGAAGCAGACACACATCCTGAATGTTGTTTTCAAGACCTTGTGCTGAAAGGATTTAATCATGATATTATCCTATGAGTAGCTATATATGCAGGGAGTGAGATTGTGGGACACTGGGTGTTTTTTCGATGTAGAAGAGAAGAGTTTGGATTTATATCCCCCCCCCCCTTTCTCTCCTGCAGGAGACTCAAAGGGGCTTACACAATCTCCTTGCCCTTCCCCCCTCACAACAAAAACCCTGGGAGGTAGGTGGGGCTGAGAGAGCTCCGAGAAGCTGTGACTACTAGCCCAAAGTCACCCAGCTGGCGTGTGTGGGAGTGTACAGGCTGATCTGAATTCCCCAGATAAGCCTCCACAGCTCAGGCGGCAGAGCTGGGAATCAAACCCGGTTCCTCCAGATTAGATACACGAGCTCTTAACCTCCTGTGTCACTGTTTCTTCACAGGCCTTCCTCCTCAGACAACCTTCTTGGTTAGCAGAAGAGCTTGCGATAATTTCTATTATAGGGCCTGGTTCTGTGTAGTTGAAGACCAGATCCTTGGGAGGTTGGAAGGTCAACGGAGTTGCTTGTTGGAGTGGCGTCCAACTCATAGGGTTGCCAACTCCAAGATGGGAAATTCCTGGAGATTTGGGAGTAAAGTAGGATTCCCAACATCCAGGTGGTGGCTGGAGCACTCTTGCTATTACAACTGCTCTCCGGGCAAGAGAAATCAGTTTACCTGGAGGAAATAACCACTGTGGAAGTTGGAATGCATGTTGTCATGCTCCACTGAAATCTCTCACTTCCCCAAACCCTGTTCTCCTCAGGCTCAAACCTCAAAATCTGCAAGTATTTTCCAACCAAGAATTGGCAACTGATACTGATATTGTGACCTTTAATAGGCATAATTCAAGTACACAAAATGAGTATAACCTATGCAATGAACCACAAAATAATCTCTGTAAATAACATCCAGTCGTGACATTCCATATAATAAAAGAAAATGCTTCCTGCAAATATTAAAATACAACATAGATCAAATAACTAGGCCAATTAAAATAGCACATAATCAATTAATACGTTAGACTGGAATGTAGATAAAACCCTTATTTATCTAAGGTTAACAGCGTTAATAAAAAAAAATTAGATTCTGAAATGGAGATCTCCTTATTAGAGCCTGACAATAGGAACAGAATTTTCTGAGCATTATTAAAAGAAAATGTTCTCCGTGATAAAGGCGGAAAAAAAATCACGTTCTGGAGGCTCAGCAGAATGAAATGGCATTCCTAGTATCAATGTCCAGTCTAAGCAAATCAGGAGTCCCCAGCCCCACATGAACATAGTCTGTCATGATAAAGGTGAAGTTTCCCCTTCAGTCGTATCAGACCCTGGGGCACCCCTGCGAGCAGTGGATCTATAGAACAAGCCGTTAGTGGGAGAAGCGGGTTGCCTATCTCTTTCCCTGGCATTGTTCTTTACCCCCCCTAGCTTTAGAGTGTTAGGTACTCCATTTACCAAACCCAGAAATGGATGGATGGTTGGAGTTGGACCCATGGAGCCAGCTGCCGGAGGTATCTTGACCTACAGGGGTTAGGAACTCCTGGCACGTGTGAGAGGAGTGGCAGCTAGCATGAAGCACATACACCTGGCTCACGCCAGTGGTGGCCGAACCTTTGGCACTCCAGATGTTATGGACTACAATTCCCTATCAGCCCAGTTGCCAGCGTGGCCAATTGGCCCATGCTGGTAGGAACTTGATAAGGAAGTATGATCCTGTAGATCCATAACATCTGGAGTGCCAAAGGGATTGCACCCTGCTGTACCATCATGCCACAGCTTCCTCAGTGATAGGGGGGATATATAAATATCTACCCAGAGGTACTGGAAGGGAAAAAGCATTCAGGTACTGCATGCTTCAAAGTAAAAGCCCTTCTTTGGGGGGGGAACTTCAAGGAAATAAAAATATTGGAGCCACATCGGACCCTAGTTAATTCTTAATGCCGGTCATTGGCAATCCTTTAGAGGGAGTCACTAGGGTGAGGGGACTGGGATTTAGGGGAGGAGATGGTCATCAGCAGACTGTAGAGTCCACCCTCTAAGGGAGCCGACAGGGGAACGGATGAGTTGTAATTCTGTAGGACCTGCAAGTCCCTCCTGTAGGTTGGAAACCCTGTGCAAGTCAGATTGGCTAAGATCTCTGGATTGAAGGGCTCTGAGGGGGCTATGACAATATTGAAGAGGTCTAGGGTTACCCAAAGGTAGGTCCAGTAGGACTACTGAAATTACTACAGATGTCCAGATGTCTATCACATTATACCCCACTGAGGGTCATGGTCTCCTCAAACTCCATCCTCCTCAAGCTCAATCACTCAAAATTTGCAGGAATTTCCCAACCAAGAGTTCTCTCACGAGGCCCCAAATGTTCCTCAGAAGTAGTTCCCAGGTTTTCTTCCTCTCCCTCAGATTAGGACTCGGTTCTCGGGTACCACGCTGAAGGGAGCTGACACTATTGGCCATTCCTGTTCAAAACAGCAGAGGTCTTGTGGTTTTGACATCTGCAGGATTTATGAGATTATGCAAAATTGTATACCAAACTGTACCAAAAAGGAAGGCAGGGGCTTGCAGAAAATTAAGTTTTGCTTAAGCAAATAGAGGCACTTCTGCACACAACAGCTTGGCCTCTTAGGTTTGAGTCAGTGGTATATATGTCTGTTATTTCTTTTTTGAGAAGTTTGGCAGAATCTGGAATGGACCAAGTGATATGGGGTTTGCCCAGCCTAAAGGCACTTTCATCACTGGAATAGCACATTCCTGCTTCCCCCTTCCCAACCGGAGATATTAGGCAGTGCATGATCCAGTGGTGGGATTCAAATAATTTAACAATCTATTGTCGAAGGCTTTCACATGGTTGAAACAGGAATTACTACAGGGTGCTGTGTGTGGTTTTCAGGGCTGTATGGTTACGTGTTCTAGCAACATTCTCTCCTGGCGTTTCATACTGCATCCTGCTTGGCTGGCATCTTCAGAGTGATCCTGATCTACTCCAAGATCCTCTGAAGATGCCTGTCTGCCAGACGGCATGCAATCGGCCAGGAAAGAGCCTCTTGCTAGAACACAGATCCTAACCTATTCGAAACCACACAGCTACCCCAATTTGGCCTACTGTCGGTTCTGGTGGTGGGACTCAAATAATTTAACAACTGATTGTTTAAAAGCACCATTTTAACAACCGTTTCTGCCAAAGTGGTGCAAACCTGCTGGATCCCACCACTGCATGATACCTTGTGGGAGGGTTCTAGGGATACAACATACAGGAGAAAAATTAAAAGAGAAATTAAGGGTAATCTACTAACAGGAATTTTTTTACCATAGAGTTTCTAGTGATTCTGGAGCTACCCTTTTCACTTTCAAGTAGCTCTAGGAATCACCAGGAACTCTATGGTATAAACTTCCTGTAAGCAAAGAAGCCCTTATTTTTCTTCACATTTTTCTCCCATAACCACTGGAAATGGTGGCAGGCAACAAAAGCCGGGATTGAGAAGCCCTGCCCCCACCTGGAGCTTGGCAACCCTACCCACTGCATCTCACTCTTCTCCCTGAGGGTGACCCTGAGGAATAGTATGGTGTAGTGGTTAAGAACAGGTGGATTCTAATCTGTAGCATGGTGTAGTGGTTAAGAGCAGGTGGATTCTAATTTGGAGAACCGGGTTTGATTCCCCACTCCTCCACCTGAGTGGCAGAGGCTTATCTGGTGAACCAGATGTGTTTCCGCACTCCTACATTCCTGCTGGGTGACCTTGGGCTAGTCACAATTCATTCAGAACTCTCTCAACCCCACCTACCTCACAAGGTGTCTGTTATGGGGAGAGGAAGGGAAAGGAGCTTGTAAGCCACCTTGAGTCTCCTTACAGGAAAGAAAGGTAGGATACAAACCCAAACTCATCTTCTTCTAAATTGGGGGTCTGCAACAGGAAGAGGGAACTGATGGAAATTACTCCATTATTTCCATGAGCAGAAAATTTAGTTTGGATCCAACTGAAAGAAAGGAAGCTTAAAATGCTATTGCAACTAATACACTGATGCAGGTTAAGAGGGAGAGTGCCATTATCCAGGATATAATATTCAAGAACTGTATTTCACCTGGATCTGTGTTTCAAGGCCAATTCTCCTCTCTAGGTTCCAGCTGTGTCAGTAGCATCTATAGATACAGGAACCACCAGACAAAGGAATGACCACTCCAAGAGCCTGCTTCCTTTGTAAGGGAAGTTGTCCTTGGGGCACACTAATGTTTCCTTTTTAAAGTTTTTTAAAGTCAACAGCTCACAAATTAATATGCAGCCCTGACCAGCTGAAATCTTATGAACATGATTAGTCCAAGCTCTAGGGATGTTTGACACAGATGTCTGCCACAGAGGCAGATCTCTAGAGAACAGGTGTGAAGTTGTGCAAAATGCATCTCAGGAACAAAAGACAACTCTAGTTGGAAAGTAACGTCTCTGACCCAAGGTACCTTCCCAATCAAGCCAGCTTTTTGACATGGTTACAAATATGGTTACAAATGTTTGTTCCAAGCAGGGGTCTGCAACCTGCGGCTCTCCAGATGTTCATGGACTACATATCCCATCAGCCCCAATTGGCCATGCTGGCAGGGGCTGATGGGAATTGTAGTCCATGAACATCTGAAGAGCCGCAGGTTTCAGACCCCTGGTTCCAAGGTTTGCTGCAGCAGCTGAATGAACTTGACAGCTGAATGGAGGTCCCACGGTTGGAGGAATGGAAGAACGGGGGGCTTGCAAGTCCACTCCAAATTCCATAGTGTGCAGTGGTTAAGAGAGGTGATGGAATCTACTCTGGAGGACCAGCTTTGATTCCCCATGCCTCCACATGAAGCCTTCTGGGTGAACTTGGGCTAGTCACAGTTCTCTCTGAACTCTCTCAGTTCCACTTAGCTCATATGGTGTCTGTTGTGGGAAGGGGAAGGAGTTTGTAAGCCACCTTGAGACTCCTTAAGGTTGAGAAAAGCAGTGTACAAATCCTAACATCTAGATGTTCTCCTAGTCCACCTAGAATTTGGGGAAGCGAAACACAGGGCAAAGTGACCGCACACTACAAGAATCGTACCCCAAGCTGGAAATCATCCCATCCACAAATAGTCGCCCTGCCAGGCAGCCAGCGTTCCACCCTTTCTGTGGAGTCTGTAGATTCTTGCTGCAAACACAAGAGAACATGAATGCACATGCTTGGATGATGGATGGGTTCTAAGAGATGAGCTCATGATCCCAAAACTGAATCACCTGTATTAGGACTCTCCGGTCTCCCAGGTTCCATGGAGTCAGCATGGTGTAGTGGTTAAGAGCAGGTTAATGCTAATCTGTAGAACTGGGTTTGATTCCCTCCACCTCCACCTGAGCGGCAGAGGCTTATCTGGTGAACCAGATGCGTTTCCACACTCCTGCATTCCTGCTGGATGACCTTGGGCTAGTCACAGTTCTTCGGAACTCTCTCAACCCCACGTGCCTCACAAGGTATCTGTTGTGGGGAGAGGAAGGGAAAGGAGCTAGTAGGCCACCTTGAGTCTCTTACAGGAGAGAAAGATGGGATCTAAATCCAAACTCTTCTTCCTCTTCTTCTTCCAAAGTCTTTTCATCTATTTCAGTCACAAAGAAGGGCCAAGATGATCCCGTGCTAGATCTGCTGGTCATTCCTCCACTTCCTGGAGTTCTTTGGGCCCCGCCCTTTGCCTGCTGAAGCTCTCCATTTCTGTCTCGCCGAACGGAGGTGGGACCTCTGAGGTGACCCCTGACATTCACTTAATTGTTCCCCCCTCTTTGATTAGATGCACCACAAAGCCAGCCAAAATGGATCAAATTAAATTTGAGTGGCGGCCGAGCCGCTTCAGAACATTGATTAGACTCGAAAATACCACATTTAAATATCTTAGCATTTATCGGGATTAGCGGAGGCAAAGAGACAGGCTGGGGAGAGACGGGAGCAGAAAGGGCTTCCATGCCTGTCCCCCAGCATTAGAGTTTCGGCAGCCTCCACCCCCGCCCCCTGTGATTGAAGATAGCCCACCCTCAAATCGGCACTGTGGCCTTTCCCCTTCTCTTAAAGGATCCACCCGGGAGCTAGTTCAGGTGCAGGAGGTGAAAGGAATCAGGTGACTCCAATTCAGTCAGGGCTAAGTCACATCCAAAAGGAAGCACTCAAACCCCCACCCCTCAGTACAGCTATTTCTCCTACAATCAGATGTCTAAATGTCAACCTGTGTCCTTTCTATCAATGGCATCGTTGCATTGAAAACAGCAATCACAGGAACAGGCGTATCTAGAGCAGGGGTCTGCAACCTGCGGCTCTCCAGATGTTAATGGACTACAATTGGCCACACTGGCAGGGGCTGATGGGAACTGTAGTCCGTTAACATCTGGAGAGCCGCAGGTTGCACACCTCTGATCTAGAGGAAGAGGAGGAGGAGGAGCTGGAAAAGAATGATGCTTTTCTAGAGAAGAGGAAGGGATTTTGCACAGGCTTTTGACAAATACATGGAGGAATACATGTCACAGATCCTCGTATTTTTACCCTGATCTTCTTTCAAGGAGATCATATGCATTACACTCCCTCTTCCAGGTTCAGAAGAGTTTGAGAGCAATTGCCTTTTGCATCTGCAGGGAGCACCCATTCAGAAGTAGCTGCCTCCCTTACAGGAGGTTGATTGGTTTGGAATCTCCCAACGTTTTGCTTCTGGTCCCCACTAACCCATTTTCTGAAGTCCCAATCAATTTATGATGACCCCGGCAAAGGTGCTTTCGAGGCAAGTGGGAATCAGAGGCTAACAACTTCCTCTGCAGAGTCTTCTTTGGTGGTCTCCTGCCCAAGTACTGGCCTGGCATAGCTTCTGAGATCTCTTGAGATTGGACTACACCATGCCACTTTCCATCCAGATAACTTTTATGAAGGCCAATGAAATCAACACAAAACATTTTGCAAGCTTTCGAGCTCACCAGAACTCTCCATCAGACTGGATGTCACCAAGTTTAAAAAGATAGAAGAGTGAAAATCAGATTTGTCAGGTTCAGTCTTGCCTGCATCCTCTCAGGAATGTGAGGGCAATTTGTTTATTTGTTTACTTGATTTATATGTGTGTGTTAAGTGCCATCAAGTCATTTCTGGTCGTTTCCCCACTTACCATCGACTTCCCCACTTACCATCGACCACCCTTCCGCAAGTGCTTGCGCTACTCTCAGAGCGCGTCATTTCTGGCACGCTCCTGGGCCTCCCCACGACCCCGCGCTCTGCGCGGGGTCATCGAAAGGCGCCGTTTTTAGGAGCGCCAGGAATGATGTGCGCTGAGGGGGCGCGAGAGCGGCAGCATCGGGGCGGCAGCTGCGTTGTCGCCGCCCCTGTAGTGGGGAGTGCAGCGGAGCCCCACGCTACTTGGCGAGAGTAGCGCGCAGCAGATGGTAAGTGGGGAAACGACCTCTGACTCATAGTGACCCTATGAATCAATGTCCTCCGAAACATTCTGTCATGAACAGCCTTATTCAGGTCTTGCAGACTCAAGGCCCTAGTTTCCTTTATATAGTCAATCCATTGTGTGCTACCTTCAACTTTTCCTAGCATTGTTGTCTTTTCCAGTGAGTCTTGTCTTCCCATAATGGGACCAACCTATGACAGACTCAGTTTACTCATTTTAGCTTCTAGGGATAGTTCAGGCCTGATTTGATGTAGATAAAAATGCTGTAGGGCTGTGACCTGATGGCACTTTCTGCCACCGCTAAATAAATGTGAAATGACACATTCCCAGTGAGGCTGGTTTATGTGACACGTTTGAATGAGTGAAGAGATTAACAGAAAATCCAAAGAAGAACCTGAGGCAAAGCTGACCACAACTTGGGATGACCTGTTATTGCGTAACGCTTGCCTTAGCTTTCAAATATTCAGGGCTTCTCTGTCACACAAAACAACTTTTAAAAGCCCATGAACTTGTTTAACCCCTTCAGGAATAAGTTTGGAAGACCTCATGAGGAACAAGAGTTGGTTTTTGTAACCAGCTTTTCTCTACTTTATGGAGTCTCAAAATGGCTGACAATCAACATTCCCTTCCTCTCCACACAACGGAGACTTCACGAGGTAGGTGGGACCGAGAGAGTTCTGGGAGAACTGTGACTAGCCCAAGGTCACCCAGCAGGGTTCATGTGGAGGAGAAGGGAATCAAACCCAGTTCTCCAGATGACAGTCTACTGCTCATGGGGAGAAATGGGAATCAAATATGGTTTTGACAAGGTCCACAATTGGAGGGGGAGGTGGGGGGGCTCTGCTTTGAAAACCAGCATCCTAGAGCAGTGATGGTGAACCTTTTTGAGACCGAGTGCCCAAATTGCAACCCAAAACCCACTTATTTATCGCAAAGTGCCAACACGGCAATTTAACCCGAATACTGAGGTTTTAGTTTAGAAAAATGGTGGGCTCCGAGGCATGCGTTACTCAGGAGTAGGCTTGGTGGTAGTCGGTGGCTTTGTTTTGAAGCAACCGTGCAACTCTTCCAATGGGTGAATCACCGCCCTAGCAAGGTTTTCTCAGAAGCAAGCCCCATTGCCAGCAACCGAGCTTACTGCCAGGTAAAGGATTGTGCTTTAGTTCTTCGCATGAAAATCAGTAGGGTTTAACAGCACTTAACAGGGTTACCTACACTGCTTCCCCAAAACTGGGTCTTAGGTTTAATGCTAATAATCGAGCCCAGCAGCCCAGGCCAGCCTAGATGGGGGGGGGGGCATTCTGTTTGCACATGCCCACAGAGAGGGCTCTGAGTGCCACCTCTGGCACCCGTGCCATAGGTTCGCCACCACTGCCCTAGAGCCTCAAAAATGTCCCCATAGACTTTAATGGATATTATCTAAGAAAAGCTGGGTGGGGAAACCCATTTACCAGTATGGGTGTCCAGCGTTTTTTCAGCTTTTCCAGTAAACCCAAATCCAAAAAAATACCACAGAGAAATGGTGCATATTCCTATTCTTAAGCACTACACTACACTGCACTACACTGGCTCTCGGCACGAGTGCGGGAGGGGAAATAGAGATTATGAAATCCAGAGAAGGGAAGCCAAGATGTTTTATGGCAGCCCTGGGCCAGCAGGAGAAGCAGCTGCAGCACGTGGGAAGGGAAAGGAAGGCGGAAAAAAGGGGGATAAACAATTTTAATAGATTTTTTTAAAAAAACAAATCAGGGTGATACATTAATTCGGAGTTAAAGTGACAGGAAGAATCTGTGTGGGAGAGTTCCAAAGAAGCGCTAAAAGCATGACAGCCTCTTGGCCCAGATCGCAGGGCTGTGTTCCACGTTAGGGGCCCGACAAGGTCGTCCTGTGCAGTTAACAGGAGACTGAGTATGCCCACTGTGCTCTCAAATGTCAAAATCTGGGCACCTTTCCCTGGTTCCACTCTGCTTTCTCACTCGTCCACTGTACTCCGGCAGCAAAGGTGAGAAAACCACAGGAGACCTAATATTTCCATCTACCTGTGGTGACGAACCTTTGGCACTCCAGATGTTATGGACTACAATTCCCATCAGCCCCTACCAGCATGGCCAATTGGCAGGGGCTGATGGGAGTTGTAGTCCATAACATCTGGAGTGCCAAAGGTTCGCCACCACTGAAACACCATACATTTTCCTGGAGAAACACGCAAGTTGTATGATGTTATCTTGGGTCATCTAATAGGCCAGTTCTATTAACTCCATATTACAAATAAGCCTGGGGGAGGGGATGGGAGTGGGGGGGGGGGGTTGCTTGCCTAAAGGCCATGGAGAGATTTAAGCTACAGATCCTCCAAACCATAACTCATCCTTTTACCATGCAATTCTAAGCTGTTACACCTGTCTACTGATTTACTGGATGGCCCAGGCTAGCCCAGCCTTATTAGATCTTCAAAGCTAAGGAGGACAGGCCTGGTTAGTATTTGGATGGGGGACCAGGTTGCATCCATGAAACTACAGATGTCGTGCTAGAGTAATTGTTCACAACTGGATTTTCCAATTTCGATAAGACATTCCAGATGCCAATGATTGTGCTAGAACAGAGGTGGCCAACCTATGGCACTCCAGATGCTGATGGACTACAATTCCCATCATCCCCTTGGCCATGCTGGCAGGGACTGAATTGCAGTCCATGAACATCTGGAGTGCCATAGGTTGGCCACCCCATACTAGAACAATGACAGAACAACCGCCGACAATAAGCTAGCAAATGCAGCTCAGTTGATATCACTTATGAGAGTGGTGTTGCCCTAAACCTGACATACATGAAAAGGTCAAAAACACAAGAGAAATCAGACAATTTTGAAGGTCAATCTTGGAGAGGTGGCAATTGAGCTTGCTCAGTTGTCCATTCTTACTAGGTATGCCACACGTTTTGTGATGAATATGTGACAAGCACATTGTGTTGAGTTGTGTGCCAGTCACTAGGTCTGTTCAGTTTGCCATCAAGTGCCTACAACACCTGCCAAATAGATTGGCAGCCATTAGGGACAGTTTGTAGCTCTGTGGTAGAGCATCTGTGTGGCATACAGGAGGACCCAGGTTCAATCTGCAGCATCTCCATTTGATGTATGAGTTGGTAGATGATGTGACCTCTACCTGAGACCCTGGAGAGAGGCTGCCAGTCTGAGTAGACATTGAAGGACCAATTCTGTGATTCTGTCCTTCTCTGATTAGCCCTACTGGCCTCTTTTATTTGTTAATCAGATGTTGAGTATTGAAGGGTCTTTATCTATGATATGTCTGGACATACTCTACAATTGTCAATGGTAAGAAGTTGTTACAATGAGACCCTGTATAATGAGTGAATTTGCTCCATTGAGGATCACACTCATGTGACTCTTTGATGCCCAAAATTTTCAGTAGACCATGAAAGGTATCTTGGGAATATTTTATCATGAAACTCATAGAGGTCAGACTGGAACAAACTGGTGATATTACCTGCAGATAGAGATAAATGGGCAACACTGCAATGGACAAAGTTTCTGTTCCACATGTTTTGCTCCCTCTAGTGATCGATTCAATATTACATTAGTTTATGTCCAACATAAAACCTGCCGATTAAGGGCTATTCTGCATTCTTTTTTCCTTGTCTCACAGCTCCTGATTCTTCAATTGGGGTTTGGTTTTTTTAGATTCCATGTGTGTTTTCCTCCCTCTAGTGGTCAATTCAATATAGCAGAAGATTATATCTAGTTTATTTCCCTGCTGATTTAAGCAGTAGCTTTTTACACTTGATAAAAACAGGTGTGATATGAAATCAATCGCAACAAAGAACAAAACACATCTGGCACTTAAAAAAAATACCAAAGAAACAGAAACTTCAAAATGAGGAAAAAGAGAACCCAGAAAAGGCCTAAATTTGCAGGGAGATATGCTGCACATAAACTGATGTAATACTGAATCAACCACTAGATGGAGCAAAGCATGCAGGGAACAGGGAACCCCCTCCCCTCCACAATTCCAAAGCAACAGGAACACACAAGCAAGGAAAATGAGAATGCAGAAAAGCCTTAAGTTTCCATCTATTCACTGTTCCCCACTTGAGATGACCCTCCTGACATCAAGCAGAATCTATGTCATTGTAGATTCCACTTTATGGAATAGGCTGCCTGTTAATGTGAGGACTATTGTTCCAAATCTTCAGGAAGAGCTATGAGGTCATTTTATTTTTCTGGAGTATAATCAGATATCTGTTGGGACAGTTTGCATTTGCCTGCTTATGGCGTTTGCATTTGCCTGCTTATGATGGGAGACCTATAGCCAATTGCATCCCTTCCCCACCAGTGCTTAGCTGATCAGTGGGTAGAAACTGGGGCCAAAGAGGGTGCATGATTATCCTGGGGAGAAAAGTTAAAAAGAAAAATAAGGTCTTGTTTACTTACAGAAAGTTCTGACTCTCGAGTTCCAGATGATTCCAAGAGCTACCCTGAAATGACGGGAGCTCTCCAAACTGGCAATTTGGAGAGCTACCCTTGTCATTTCAGACAAGGGTAACTCTAACTATTGCAGAAACTCTATGGTAACCTTACCATAGAGTTTCTGTCAATTACTCGAATTACCCTTGTCACTTCCAGGAAGCTCTAGGGAACAATAAAGCAAATAGACCAGTCCTTTTTTAAAAAAAAAATTCTGCAGGGATGCCACTCCACAACCTTCCCACCAGTTGCTGGGCACTGGAACCCTAGGGGAAAGACATATCCTATTGGTTTTCAATTGCAAAGTTTTGGCTGTGTCTTGTAAGCCGCCTTGAGCCACTAAGGAAAAAGGGAAATCAGTGTTTTAATAAACGAATGAATGAATCGTGTAATAACCCTGTGTCTGTGAACATCACTTTGTAACAGCAGCGGAGCTTGGAACACAATGGCCGGCTATATTCTGTGAGCAGCAATCCTTAGTCATCCCCACCTTCAACCCCAACCTAGTTTTGCCTCGCCTTGCCAGCCCCTTCTGAATACATTTCTCCTCTGACTAGGAATATGGGAAAGGAACACAATGCCCGGAATTTATTCTGCACTAAGACGGTGGAGTTATCAACATACAGCAGCAGCAAATAAATTAAAGATGCGCCAGAGCTGTTATTGCCTTTGATGTACAGATGATAGGGAGGTTTTGCCTGCACATTTGGAGTTTTTCCACTCTCTATTATACTATGTTATTACAGAAGCGGTTTCAATGCCGGCATCAGCTTGCTCTCTCTCCACTCCCCCCACCCTGGCTGCTTGGTATTTTTTCGGCAGTTGGTGATTGGTCTTGAGGAGAAGGGGCTCACAAGTGTTGTGGGGTCCCAATGAGGATCTGGTCACCCGCGGGGCCAGCATCTTCCTGCTATGTATTTTCTTCCTCCTGTAAATTATCTTTAATTCCCGTGGATCCGAAGAACACCTCGCCGGATTGTGAACGCTAAGCCTCTTCTTTTGTTCTGGGCTTGTGCCTACTGTATCTTTTCAGCAGGGATTAAATAGAACTTAATTCAAGGGGGAGTTGGAGCAAAAGCTCATGATTTCTGTTGGGCGAACCTTTGTTTTGTCCCTACCATAGATGCCTATGTGAGACCACTGGCTAGAGCCAGGGTTTGCAACCTGCGGCTCTCCAGAGGTTCATGGACTACAAATTCCATCAGCCCCTGCCAGCATGGCCAAGGGGCTGATGGGATTTGTAGTCCATGAACATCTGGAGAGCCACAGGTTGCAGACCCCTAGGCTAGACAATGTGGTACAAAAATGGGGGGAGGGGAACCATCGCTCAGTGGTAGAAGGCATGTTTGCATCTCTATTTTAAAACATCACGGGTATTGGGGAAGACCATTCTCTGCCTCAGCGGACTACTCCAATCAGAGCAGACTGAACCAGGAGGGATTACAATGACTCGGTGTAAGGCAACTTCATCCGTTCATGCGCTTTACGCCAGCTCATTGATACAGCACATGCTTATTAGCATGGAGGAGTCTCATGTTCATTTCCAGGCATCTCCAGTTGAAGGATCTTGGGAATCAGGGTTACAAAATACCCTAGACTGTGGAGAGGCACTGCTACCGAAGGCAGCAGACCAGTAATCTGTCAGTGACAGATCTTTGTAGGATCATAACACCCCAATTTGTCTCTCGAGATCAGGAGCCTTAACCTGCTTTCCTAATAGGAAGTCTAAAAGCTTTGGCACAGAGTCTCTATGGAACTTATTACAGTTTCGCAGGGCCTATAAGATGGAGCTGTTCCTCAAGGCCTACGTTTGAGGACGGCAGCCGTGTCCAACTAGTTTGCCTTCCTTTCCCTGTTCCCCTTCCCCTGCTTAAGAACATAAGAAAGAGCCTGCTGGATCAGACCAGTGTCCATCTAGTCCAGCACTCTGCTACTCGCAGTGGCCCACCAGGTGCCTTTGGGAGCTCACATGCAGGATGTGAAAGCAATGGCCTTCTGCTTCTGCTGCTGCTCCTGAGCACCTGGTCTTCTAAGGTATTTGCAATCTCAGTTCAAGGAGGATCAAGATTGGTAGCCATAGATCGACTTCTCCTCCATAAATCTGTCCAAGCCCCTTTTAAAGCTATCCAGGTTAGTGGCCATCACCACCTCCTGTGGCAGCATATTCCAAACACCAATCATGTGTGAATAAATGTTTCCTTTTATTAGTCCCAATTCTTCCCCCCAGAATTTTCAATGTATGCCCCCTGGTTTTAGTATTGTGAGAGAGAAAAATTTATCTCTGTTAACATTTTCTACCCCATGCATAATTTTATAGAGTTCAATCATATCCCCCCTCAGACGTCTCCTCTTCAAACTAAAGAGTCCCAAACGCTGCAGCCTCTCCTCATAAGGAAGGTGCTCCAATCCCTCAATCATCCTCATTAATGCTTATGTGTTTCTGGTTTGATGGGGTTTACTGTTTATTATTCATATCTTTGTTGACATTTTATCCCCTTCAGCTTGATATTAACAGTGCTGTGATGTTGACCGGAAAGTACTATTTATCGATTTTGCTGTTTCATTGCAACTGACTATTGTAAGCAACCACACAACTGCCATATTGGTGCTGTGCAAATAAGGGGCCACCCAGCAGGGGGAAATCTCTGGGAGGCCCCGTTCGGCACATAATTTTCGGACTTCTGCGCAGCTTCGGGAAATGCTTAGGGGGAGAGTTGGTTGCAAGCCACCCTGAGTCTATATGGGGAAGGGCGGCCTAAAAGCCAAACAAACAAACAATATGTAGGGTGGAAGGTTGTCAGAAATGTATTTCTCAGCCAGCAGTCAACCATTTGAAGGATGAAGATGTAGGACTCCTCACCTACTTCCAGCAACTATATGTTTGCTGGCTAATTCCCCACCATCCCTGCTTGATACAGCTCTAAGAATTTTAACAGCACAAGACAGTTCATGCAGTACTACTCTTAGTATCAGAGAATCCTGGGCTCATTCCGCACATGCAGAATAATGCACTTTCAAACTGCTTTCAGTGCTCTTTGAAGCTGTGCGGAATAGCAAAATCCACTTGCAAACAGTTGTGAAAGTGGTTTGGAAACACATTATTTTGCGTGTGCGGAAGGGGCCATAGAGTTGGAAGAGACCACAGGGCCATCTAGTCGAACACCCTGTCATGCAGGGACACACAGTCAAAGCACTCCCGACATATGTTTATCCAGCCTCTGTTTAATAACCTTCAAAGGTGACTCCACCACTCACTGAGGCGTGAATCCCACTGTCGAACAGCCCTGACAGTCAGAAAGTTCTTCCTAATGCTTAGGTGGAATCTCTTTTCCTGCACCTTGAATCCATTATTCCATGTCCTAGTCCCCTGGTGGCGAACCTTTGGCACTCCAGATGTTATGGACTATAATTCCCATCAGCCCCTGCCAGCATGGACAATTGGCCGTGCTGGCAGGGGCTGATTGGAATTGTAGTCCATAACATCTGGAGTGCCAAAGGTTCGCCACCCCTGCCCTAGATACACCTCTGGCAGAGAGTACTGCGTATATAACTGATGGTCGCTTTTAGTTCCTTCCATTCCCGAGGGGCACGTGTGCATGGATCAAACTCAGCTCAAAAAAAAAACTGGGTACAATCCTGTTGCAGCAGTGGCGTAGGAGGTTAAGAGCTTGTGTATCTAATCTGGAGGAACCGGGTTTGATTCCCAGCTCTGCCACCTGAGCTGTGGAGGCTTCTCTGGGGAATTCAGATTAGCCAGTACACTCCCACACATACCAGCTGGGTGACCTTGGGCTAGTCACAGCTTCTCGGAGCTCTCTCAGCCCCACCCACCTCACAGGGTGATTGTTGTGAGGGGGGAAGGGCAAGGAGATTGTCAGCCCCTTTGAGTCTCCCACAGGAGAGAAAGGGGGGATATAAATCCAAACTCCTCCTCTTCTTCTTCTTCTTCTTCTTCTTCTTCTTCTTCTTCTTCTTCTTCTTCTTCTTCTTCTTCTTCTTCTTGCATCAAGATTCTTTTTTGTGCAGTGTGTTATCACTCCTTAGAAGCACATGTGAAGTTTGGTGTAAGGCCACCCAGAAAAGACCCTTCGTGAGCAATTGCACGGAAATTGTTCCTTTGCGGCATTTTATGCCGATTAGAAATGTGTGGGGGGGTACAAATAAACCCTCCCCAGCTGCAACTGCACAGACTGCGAGCACAGAATTAATTTCAGCCATGCTTCTGATTAAATCGGAATGAAGAACGAACGAAATCCAGCACAGATGAGAGAATCTGCTCCTCCCTTTTGGAGGGTGTTTCGAGCCGGACGGGAACCGACACACAGTTTAGGCAGAGAGACTCATTCCACTCGTCGAGCACGGCACGGCACTGTGACTACATCGGCGCATGCTGTTCTCCCAGCCCTGCCCCACCGTGGATATGCATATGTATAGGATCAAAGTGCCAGCAGGGTCCACCGCAGACATTTTGCCACCTTAGGCACAACATGGAAATGAGTCCTCACCAGCAGGCAGGCCTTTCAAGAACTGACAGATAATATAGGATGAATCCACACTGTTCGTCTAGGAGAACCCGGCATTATTCACTACAGCTCACCCTGCCAAGTGCCATCTGCAAATGTCTGCAAAACAGCCCTGCACTGTACCTCCCTGGGCGGCCACTTCATGCCAACACTAACTCTCAAAGACTCCCCAGCTTAAATCCAGCTGCCTGGGCTCGATAGAGCTGTAATAAAGCAAACATCCACTGGCACCTTGAGGACGAACAGCAGCTATTTGAATGTGAGCTTTCGTGAGTCACAGCTCACTTCTTCAGATATGAGAAGGGAAGATCATACTGGGAATTCTTCTAATGGGGAAGATTACCACGGAGAAAGGAAGAGATGAGGCCGAGAGGTTCTCTATGGGGCCAGGCCTCTGATAAAGCAACTTGTCTGATGTCAAAGCACCATCTTTCTCTGTAGGTGCCAAATGTCAGTGGTGTCAGGACTAAGTTTCGCTTTCGTTTCTCCGAGTCCTCCAGTCCCCGCCACTACGGAGAACCGCTCACCCACGCACCTCATATAAACTGGAACTGGGGGGCAAGAACCTTCAGTCCCAGTACCCTGTAGCTAGGGCGACACAGATCAATAAAGTTCGTTCCTTTTTTATAAAGTCGACTTCGTTTGAGCGGGTTCAGCCTTACATTGTGCTGGAACTGTCTCAAACGTTCTACCGCACGCCCAGATCTTCGGTCGTGAATGGCTGGGTCAGGAGAACACTTTCGTAACCTTGGGTTCTCCCCAGGGGGCAGAGGAATCCCGGCATGGATTGTTTCATCGCTAGGCCTTCTGAGATAAAATTGTCATGTTAACTTAGGTATATTGCCCATACGTTTCCTTTCTTTTTTTGCAAAACCAGGTAGAAACTAACTTTGCTCCACAGGACTCCCACAATTCCTCTAAGGTGTTCCTGGAAGCATATGCTACTCTTCTGTCCTCCAGTTCCTTCTCATAACAGCTCTGTGATCGATTCCGCACTTGCGTTATCGACCTAAGTTTGAGCTGTGTTCGACCTAAGTGCTCTGCACAACCACTGGGATGATGTGGTTTTGTACCAGCTTCGGTCAAATTTCCGACTCCAGTTGGGAACTACTACTTTTTCAGGGAACCACACTCGAACTCAGCTCGATTCCAGTAAAGTGCGGAATCTCTGGTGCCAGGAGTCCCCCATTCAGCCAATCACAGCTGAGTGTTTCAGGCATGCGTACAGCTGGCCAATCAAAAAACGCCACCTTCGTCCCTCCATTCCTGTGGCAGTTTTTTTAATAACATGTGTGGGGATAGACGGAACATGGCCGTAGAACAGTAGCCAATCAGAACGGAGCAGCGAAGAGGCACAGGATGATTCCGCCCTCCACCTGGGATCAAGCTGGTTGCAGTGGGGAACAACAATGGCTTCAACCTAGGTTAGTACCCTTCTCAGAGAACTGGGTTGAACCTATTTTACTCGTGTGCGGAATCGCCCTGTGAGATACCTGCAGCAGAGCGGCTCATCAGAATCCAACCAGTGAAGTCCATGGCTCCATCAGTGAAGTCACTGGCTCCATCAACCACTTCACATTGGAGTTCAGGCTGCAATTACCATTTGGAACAAAAGCAGCTGCCAAAAGGGCCATCTTCCTAGCACAACGGCAAATGTCCATATTTTGATACTATTGGCCCCATGGACCAAAATGCCTCCCATGGACCGTGTTGGCCCCCATGGAGCAAGTCCCTGTTTGCCTGGTGTGAAATTCAGCTAATAATCACATTTAAAAAGTGGAGAGCAAAAATGGTGTTTCATTATCTGCTCAGATAACAAGACTGCACAAGGGAACATTTGTCCAAATCTTGCGCAATTTGATACAAGTTTACATTGTGATGTTTTTTTTTCCAGAGGCTGGCTGCCAGCCTCTTCCGACCCCTGTGATGAGTGGAGTATCTTGGCTGGATGGGGAGGGGGGGCGGGTTTCACAAACCAGTTGCCACTGGCCTTGGTCACGTGGGGGGATATTCAGCTGCCCCCTCCCCACACGGCCCCACCCACCAACATTCACTCGCCCACCACCTTCCAGGACCTGGTTTGCATGGCCTGTTCCTTTCCTCTCCCCCCACCATGCCCAGCTGCCAGCCAAACACCCCCTGCTCCCCCCCCAACAGAGGGGTGAATTCACCCGCATGCAGCTACTGCAGCCCTCCCTGGTGTTGGGACGCCACACCAAGTGCTGCACCAGTGTCCCGGTGCCCCTGCTGCTGGGTGAGCCGGGGGCATGGGCAGGCTGCTCTCCTGGCTATTCACCACCTTACACTGGTGGGCGGGGCCTCAGACTTAAACCATCAAAGAGCATAAGTCTATTGAACCCCATAGAGACTTCTCAGCAACAAGGAAGCTTTTTCATTTTTCAAGCTTCCTCGTGCACCCAGGAAGCCTCTATGGGAGCAGTGGGTGCCACAGCTATAACACCACAGCCGGCCACCTGGCCCTTTGGATGGGGCTGCCTAGTCACCTTTGGTTTCCTTATCCAATCTTGCAGTGTAGAACGACTTGTTTTTAGAAGCACAAAATTTCATTTTTACAACCTTCACCTAAGGCAGGGGTGAAAAAATCAATGTTTCACTCCATCATTTTCTCACTATTTCAGACTTAAGCATCTGTTGGAGAACGAAGCGCTGAAGTTGGCAGGCTTCTTGGAGGTAGAAAAGGCCATCAAGTCACAGCCAACTGGCGGTGACCCCTGGGGGTTTTCAAAGCAAAAGAAGTTCAGAGATGGTTTGCTATTGTCTTCCTTTATGGAGCAGCCCTGGACTTCTTTGGTGGTCTCCCATCCAACCACTGATCAGGGCCGACCCTGCTTAGCTTCCGAGGTCTGACAAGATCATGCTAACCTTAGCCTGGACAAATCTGGACAATCTAGACAAACCTCACCTCTTTGGGAGAGCAGTACTTGGGGGGGGGATGCTTCCAAGTGCCAACAGATGTTTGGCTATCCCAGGGGTAGGGAACCTGCGGCTCTCCAGATGTTCAAGAACTACAATTCCCATCAGCCTCTGTCAGCATGGCCAATTGGCCATGCTGGTAGGGGCTGATGGGAATTGTAGTTCCTGAACATCTGGAGAGCCGCAGGTTCCCTACCCCTGGGCTATCCCAAAAGGGTTTTCAAGGCGAGTGATGAACACAGGGCGTTTGGCATTGTCTGCCTCTGCTAGAAACCCCATCTTCATTGGTGGTCTCCCATCTGGCTGCTAATCCAGCTTAGTTTCCAAGGTCTGATGAGATCAGACTAGCTTGGGCCAACCAGATCAGGACCCTCGTTCTGGCTCTTCCCACACAAGACACTTTAAAATGTTTCGAGGCATGAAACAAACCATTTCCTCCATGGAGTTCTGTATTGGTTTTTCCACCTTTCCTTCTCAAAATGTTTTATTTCCTGCTTGGAAGCATTTTAAATAAATTCCCTTTTTAAATTATTCTTCGGTCTGAAATGCTTAGAAAAGGGATTCTCAGTTGTGCAAACAGTTAAAAACCTTTTCCCCACCTCCTGCCTTTCCGGAATTTCCCCCTCAATGCCATTTTCTGAGCTCACTCTCCTGATCCCCTCACCTGTTTTTGGAGTGCTTCAGAGTCTTTTTGTGATTTGGGGGGACATGGGGCCTTTCCCCACTTTCCCTCTACCACCGTCGCTGCGCGCTACTCACTGCGCACGTCATTTCTGGTGCGTGCCCTGGCTTCTCCACGACCCCGCGTGCGGGGTCGTCAAAAGGCGCCGTTTTCTCCACGCCAGGAATGATGTGTGCTGAGGGGGCGTGACAGTGGCAGCGTCAGGGTGGCTGCATTGTCGCCGCCCCTGTAGTGGGGAGTGCCCTGGAACCCCGTGCTACTTGGCCCGAGTAGCGCGCAGCAGAAGGTAAGTGGGGAAAGGCCCTTAATCTTCACAGCATCGACAACAAAAGACTCAGGGAATCACAGTATGAGGCTGTGAAGCATAGAAGCATTGATTTGTTGACACGCTGGGGAAAAACAGGGAAAAACAAAATGGCGGCCAGGAATCATTTCAAGGTGGTGAGTGTGAACAAAAATTGTGTTATTTTGGGGGTATCTAAAACATTTTTAAAATGTTTTGGGTGACTTGTGCAGAAACAGCCTCTGTTAAGGTTCCAGAGACATTACAGTTTTCACTGAAGGGGTTGATGATAGCTTAGAAAACATGTTGGCATCCACAGGACAACACCTTTCGTTCTGAGAAATTACCCCCATCCCCAATACATGTATGTGCATGAGAGAACTGCATCAATATAATGGCACAAACAATCCTCATAAAAATTTTGTTTCAGGCCTAATTATTCTTGAAGCAGCTCCAAGTAGCTTGGTCCAAAAACATTAAATGAAAGGCATTTGGTTTTTTGACATTTCTACAGAACATGAAACAAATCTGGAGAAGCATCATAATATCTCCGACACAGATTTGTTGCATTAAATATGTTTCATTTCTGCTGGAGTGAAATAAGTGGCATACATTTTTCCCTCCTTTAACTGCATTGGATTAGTATACTTCTGTTGATAGGATACAGAACAGTCCAAACAGACAATACCTGTGACACATGGGACCCCTGTACTAACACTGAGGAACTAACGTTGGGGTTTTTTTCTGCACAAAGCATTTAAAATGTTTGCCAAACGTTTTGGAAACCCCTTGAAGAGTCGTCTTTATGCGTTTTGTTGGCATGGCCCAGAAAAAGAAAGCATTTCAGTTGAAAATGGTTCTTAAAAAACACACACACACAGATTTAGCTCAAGAGTATGGGGGGAGGGGGGGCGCCTAGTTTTTCTTAACCTGATACAACTGCGGGGGCCACGTGTTGTAGTTAGCACACACAGAACCCCACCTTAGTGCAAACAGGGGCTTCTATGGCCATTTTGGAAAGATGGTGTGGGCAGGAAGACTGAAGTCCCCCACCACTACCATGCTACACCCTGCAGCATTTAGGAACATGCCTTAGCAGACCAGGTGCTTGGGAGCAGCAGCAGAAGGCCATTGCTTTCACATCCTGCATGTGAGCTCCCAAAGGCACCTGGTGGGCCACTGCGAGTAGCAGAGTGCTGGACTAGATGGACTCTGGTCTGATCCAGCAGGCTCGTTCTTATGTTCTTACCGTTACCTGTGATGCAAATTGGTTCAGGAGATCCCAGACCTGACTCATATCACACCAATTGTTAAGCTGATCTGCAAGTTGTCCTGACTGGGACATGCCACAGTTCCTGAGGACCACTTCAGCTCATGAAACTGGTGTGGGTGGAGGAGGCTTAAGTCCCTTTTCCCACCTGCCACAGTCATGAGCTGAACTGGGGCCCCACAGGCCTGAAAATCTGTTTCAACTAGGACTTTCCAACATACATCCGACAGGTACAGGTACACCTGGAAAACCATCATGTACAGTTAGAAGAAGAAGAAGAATTGGTTTCACACTCTCTGCCTTTAAGGAGTCTTAAAGCATCTTATGATCACCATGCCTTCCACCACCCCTCAACCAACACCTTGTGAAATAAGGGGGGCTGAAGGGGTCCTAGGACCATGGTGGCGAACCTTTGGGACTCCAGGTGTTATGGACTACAATTCCCATCAGCCCCTTCCAGAACAGCCAACTGGCCATGCTGGAAGGGGCTGATGGGAATTGTAGTCCATAACATCTGGAGTGCCAAAGGTTTGCCACCACTGTCCTAGGAGAACTGGGACTAGCCCAAGGTTACCCATCAGGCTTCATGTAGAGGAACAGGGAAAACAAACCTAGTTCTCCAGACTGGAGTGCACCACTCATGTGGAGCACTGTGGAATCAAATCCAGTTCTCCAAGTTATAATCCACCACGCTTAGCCATGACGACACACAAGGGAAATATCTCATTTGGTTGGGAAACGTCTTGTCCTGGAAATAGCCAGTTTGGGGTTAGATGATCTTCTCTATGCATGTTCCAAAGCATAGCGAGGGTAGAAGATGGCCAAGAAGATTCAGCTCTCTCGATAAAACCACAGCATCAGTCATCCATATTTCGCCAGTATCAGCAGCTGCTTCTAGCAAGCATGTTCAGAATATGAAGCGAACAATTATTCATCCCCGCACGCCATCCCCATGTTGCGCTCACTCAGGATTTCTGAAACGTGGGCAAATCAGGACATATGCTCTCTCTCTCTCTCTCTCTCTCTCTCACACACACACACACACACACACACACACACACACACTTCATCCAGGGGAGTCCAACTGCTCAGATTTTAGCAAAAGAGGGAGGGGAATGTCCGACAATCTACCCACTACACCACACTGCCTCTCTTTACCCTGCCATTTGCACGAGGTTAACAGAGAACAAGGGTGTTTTTTTTAAAAAATGACATTTTGGTTCCTTGTTTTCCAAAGTGTGTTTTAATTGAAAGAGTCTTGGGTTTGGGCGTTGACAAGAGGTATCTGTCTGGATTTAAGGGGTGGTTGTGAATCATCTGTGCGGGTCTAGTTTTGCCTTGAGAGAGAATTCCGCCCCGGGTCACCATGGTGACCCCTGATCTCCTTTTACAGACATTTTGTACCTCCCTGAATAATGGATCAGCCCCAGAGAGTGTTACCTATTCTGGTTGTGCCACACCTGTAAGGTTATCGGTCCGCTGTCCTCACACGTGGAATACATTTCTTTTCCTCTCAGGGAGCCATTGGGAGACACCCGTACACGGAGCAGTGGGAACTGAGAGCCTTCTCCCTCTCTGTCTCTCCTCCCTCCCTCCCTCCCTTCCTCCCTTCCAGCTCAGCTATTTCTTTGTGCCTTAAACAGCAATTAAGAATAAAAGTGAAGATGCTTTCACTCGTCTGAGGCCTGTCTCCTCCGAGCCATGGCGCTCTGATTTCCATCTCATGCATATCTTATTTAACATTCCGGATCCTGTTTTGAGTGCCCCAATATTTTAAAATAAATTGCTCCGTGTAAAAAAAAAAAAGAGGCTTAATGTCACATTCTGTTATTGTGACTGTTAAAAGAAAAGTGAAATCTTCAATGGGGCCAGTGGAGCAGAAGCAATCAAACAGTGGGAGGTCCTATTAATGTGTATCGCGTTTCATTATTCCGGCGCAGTGTGTCAAGCGTCGCCTCATCAGAACGCACGCAACAGATCAGAGCGTTAACTCCTTGCGAGCAAATGGAGGGGGCACGCCCCCCACTAAAGCTGGGCTCCCTCTCTTTTCGCTTTCTGCCGCTGGCATTCTTTCCAAGGTAGATGCTAGCAGGAGTGACCTGGAAAGGTTAAAAAGGAGCAATGCAAGTTCAACAGCAGCAAAACCAGCACTGCAGGGGCCAATCAGTTCAGCCCCTGCTGTTGGTTCACCAGTTGCATTGGTGGCTGGGAAACTGAGGCAAACATGGCCAGAGCTCCTTGGGGATAGGGGAGGATATAAATCCTAGATAGATAGATAGATAGACAGACAGACAGACGGACGGACGGACGGACGGACGGACGGACGGACGGACGGACGGACGGACGGGCGGGCGGGCGGGCGGGCGGGCGGACTATCAAATACAGACAGGCAGGCAGGCAGGCAGGCAGATTAGATAGATAGATAGATAGATAGATAGATAGATAGATAGATAGATAGATAGATAGATAGATAGATAGATAGATAGATAGATAGATAGATAGATAGATAGATAGATAGATAGATAGATAGATAGATAGATAGATAGATAGATAGATAGATAGATAGATAGATAGATAGATAGATAGATAGATAGATAGATAGATGATAGATGGTTTGCCAACTCTGGCTTGTGAAAATCCCTGAGATTTTGGTGGGTGCCTGGAAGGGGGGGCGGGCACGGTTCGCTACAGCCCGAAATCGTGTTCGCCATTTTAGCTACTGCATCATACTGCTGGCTCATGCTCAGCGCATGGTCTACTGAAAATTAGTTCCCCTGGAGAAAAAGGCTGCTTTGGAGGGTGAATTTTATGGCATTATACCCTGCTGAGGTCTCTCCCCTCCCTAAACCCTGTCCTCCCCAAGCTCCAGCCCCAAAATCTCCAAATATTTCCCAGCTCCTCAGCCTTGATTTCAAGAGATGCCTCCTCATGGGGAATAGGCTTCTGAACAGTGCAGACCTGCTCCTGAATAAGGTCCTGCTTGGAGACCAAGAAGACCAGAACTACATATAAAAGGCAGTGGAATATCTGCTGTTTGTTTGGAGGGGTGGATGCTGGCAGGGAGATTGACTGAGTGGGATCTATTTCGTTTCCTGTGGCTGAGTCCAACGGAATGCAGCATTTTCTCCAAAAAACCTTGACATTAAAAAAAGCTGGCCTTGTATCATCAACAGAGCACTTTAACTAAATGGACTCCCAGCTTTATAATCTCCATTTTTATCTATCTGGTGCTTTTTTTTCCCTTTACAGTATAAAAAATGAAAAAAAGGGGCCATGTTTCAAAATTATGGACGAGGTGAAGAAAGTGGACTTTTCATCGTTTCTTCCTGTAATACTAAAAATCAGGGAGCCCAATGAAGTTGGTAGGCAACAGATTCAGGACAGACTGAATGGAAGAATGAACGGTTAAAATGTGAAGTTCTCTGCCAGGAGATGTAGCAATGTCTGTCTGTTTGTTTGTTAGATGTATATCCTGCTCTCTCCACCAGAGCAGGTTCAGAGAGGCTACGACCATGTTCATACCAAGTTCCGTACAATATAAAACCAATAAAACAACAAAAGGCCCTACAATAAGATCCAGCATGGCACATAAGTTACCAGATGGAAGAAAAAAGAGGTGGGGGGGACAAAGGGTAGGGCAAGGCAGGGAAGGGAAGGGATGGGGGGGGGCAGTCAGAGGCGTAGGCAGAGGTGGGATCCTACCAGCTCTCACCACTTCTCTAGAAGTGGTTACTAATTTTTTCTGAGTGCCGAGAAGGGGTTACTAAAGCAACCTCCCTGCCCAATAGGGACTGGAGGTGCGTGTGTGTGGCGGCGCCACTGTTTGAATCCCACCACCATCAGAACCTGTTATTACAATTTTTGGATCCCACCACTGGGCATAGGGATGGGAAATGGTGCCCGGGCCAACACCTCTGACTGCCCCCCATCCCCCACTGCCCCCGCACTTCCCCCCACCCTGCCCCCCACTTACCTTAGCCCGGCTAGGCTGCCACCAGCCACCCCTCAGGCCTGCCCCGCCAGGCTGCTCCTTTGACCAGTGGGGCAGGTCCAAGGGGAGGAGGCGATCCTCCGCCCCACCCATGTGACTAGCTGGCATGCGCCCAGGGACATGTGACCCCACCTGTCCCCGTGAGTGCTCCACCTCTGAAGGGAAGCCAGCAAGAGGACAAAACCATCACTGCCCTCAGCTATAGCCCATGTGCACAGATCCATCCAACGCTACTGCCCATGGTGAGTGAAGGCAACCTTTATATTAAGGAGCAGACAACTGCTGAATACCAGTGCCAGGAGGTGACATCAGGGGATGGGCTTGGCCCCCGTACCCTGATTGCTGATCCTTCAGGGCACTTAGTTGTTCACTATGACTCTGATCCTGCAGGGCTCCTCTCACATCCGCACATCACACCGGTGACATTGATCTGCATCATGCCAGTTTGGCCAGCTTGGAAACAAAGAAGTGATAACTACCTGGTGAACAGAGAGCTGAGCCGGGTATGCAGAGGCGTATCGGGGGGAAATGGCGCCCAGAGACATTTGTTCTCCGGGCACCCCTCCCATATGCAAGGGGCAGGGTCCACCCCTGGCCCCCACCCCACCCCCCAGCCCTGCCCCCTCCCTGCTGTCAACTCTGAGCCGGCAGCCAACAGTCCCTTCTGTCCTCCGAGCTTATAAATGCCATGCCCCCGAACTTACAAAAGCAAAGGCCCCAGCATGGAGCCTTCCAGTTGCTTCTGTCCTCTCCAGAGGGGAGGGCAGAAGAGATTGGCGGCTGCTGGCTCACAGCTGGCAGCCGGGAGGGGGGCGAGGCTTGAGGGGGGGTCCTCTGGCTTCCTTGTCCCTGCCCATGTCGATGATGACAGGGGCGGGGCCGAGGATGCCAGAAGATGACTTCCTGCTGCCTTGCGGTCTTCCTGGTAACGTGGGGGGAGGGGCGATTTTGCACACACACCCCTGTGACCAGATCAGTGGCACCCAGGGACAGAGGGTACCCCCTGTCCCTAGGCAAATACGCCACTGCAGGTATGGCATAATTAGAGAGCAATCCTAAGCATGCCTACAGTTGCCAACTCTGGGTTGCAAAACATCTAGGGATGTTGGGGGCGGAGTCTGGGGAGGACTGGGTTTAGGAAGGAGGACAATGCCACAAAAATACACCTTTCAAAGCAGCCATTTTCTCCCGGGAAACTGGTCTCTGTAGTCTGGAGAGCAGCAGACATTCCAGTCAATCTCCAGGCCCCACCTGGAGGTTGGCAACTGAACTCAGAAGTGGGTTTATTTTATTGGATTAGTGACCTCACCCTTTTCTGGCCAAAGCTGGGCTCTGGGCGGCTTGCATACATTTCAAAATACATCCGTCATCATAAAACCAGCTCAATAACAACATCACTTAACCATTAAAATACAAATATAAATATGAATCCTTCAGAGGGCAACTAATTAAGCATCCACAGCGGACCCTAACACGGCCAACTGGCCGACCTCATCCCATAATAGATCAAACCACTATTCAGATGGGGAGGAACAGGGGGAATAAAACCTGTTTTATTCAGTGGCCCTCGTTCCCAAGAACAGTGTTCTTAAGGCTGCCACTTTAATTCGCTTTGCAAAAGCTTTGCGATGGGCTGTAGCAGGATCTGAGGAGGCTCTAGGCACAGAATTCCAGAACCCCCTCTTACCTCCTTCAACCTCTGCTTTGACTGCAGCGATGCCTCCGGCTGCCCTATAGAATTATATATGCTAATCACCTGCCATATATCGGGGCTTGAATTGCGGGAGAGATTCTCGCTGTCAGAGCACGATTCCCTAAATTGAAAGTGGGTCAGCGTCGAAAATATTCCCCCCGCTTTTGAATACACAGCGTTTACCTGGCAGTAAATTCTCAGCTTGCCGGTTTAATGAGGTCCTCCCCTAGAAAGGTGATGCCGTGGTAGCGGCTGGTGGGTATCATCTACCCTAGAGGTCAGTGGTCCCTCGGGCTGGTCTTTAATAAGGGTCTCTCCTCCCAAAAGACAACCGCTCCTTTTGCAAGCACTGCTAGCAGGGGCTCTCGCGGACCTCCATTCCCCCTTATCTGCAGAGTATCCCAGATGAACACATGGCACTCTTCCGCATGCAGATTGTGCTTTCTGGACCATTTCCGTTTGCCTGCAAAGATTCTTGGAGTCCTGTCACTGCTGTTATGGTCTATTGGGCAAATATCTAATTCAGGAAATGCATAATATCTACCTGTCAGACTGTAATGGCGCAGAAGAAGGATCCTGGTCCAGAATACAAGAATGATTAAATCCATCAAGATGCGGTGTGTGTAGAAGTTGTCTTTTCCCACTGATAACTTCGGACATAAAAAAGAACCCGGCTGTCCTCAACTAGGGCTAGGACTTTCTGGGCCTGGCTCTGGCCTGCTGGAGTGCTCTGTTGAACTAGACCAGGGGTCTGCAACTTGCGGCTCTCCAGATGTTCAATTGGCCATGCTGGCAGGGACTGATGAGAATTGTAGTCCATGGACATCTGGAGAGCCGCAGGTTGCAGACCCCTGAACTAGACGAGGGCCCTGCGGAACCTATCTCAGTTCCGCAGAGCCTGCGGGACGGTGCTGTTCCCCCAGGTCCATAGTTGAGGGTAGCAATGCAGCTGTATCCATCTGTACCCCTGCCCCTATAATCTGGTTGAAATTATGACCAGAAAGCCAATGTATTTTACAAGTCTAGGGGGAGGCATCAATAAGAGTATAGTGTCTAGATCGAGGGAAGTAATTGTGTCACTCTACTCTGCATTGGTCAAACCTCACCTAGAGTACTGTGTTCAGTTCTGGGCACTGCAATGTAAGAAGGATATTGACAAGCTGGAACAGGTCCAGAGGAGGGCAACCAACATGGTAAAAGGTCTGGAATCCATGCCCTACAAAGAGAGGCTTAGGGAGCTGGGGATGTTTAGTCTGGAGAAGTGAAGGTTAAGGGGGGGACATGATAGCTATGTTTAAATATTTGAAGGGATGACATGTCGAAGAGGGAGCAAGCTTGTTTTCTGCTGCCTCAGAGACTAGGACATGGAGTAATGGATTTAAGGTGGAGGAAAAGAGATTCCACCTAAACATTAGGAAGAACTTTCTGACTGTCAGGGCTGTTTGACAGTGGAATTCACGCCTCAGAGAGTGGTGGAGTCTCCTTCTTTGGAGGATTTTAAACAGTGGCTGGATGAACATATGTCGGGAGTTCTTTGATTGTGTGTCCCTGCATGACAGGGGGTTGGACTTGATGGCCCTGTGGTCTCTTCCAACTCTTATGATTCTATGACTGGGGCTATTCATTAGTTATGGGGTTGTAGAACTGTCCTGTATTACTCCATCTTTGGTTGTGTTTAAGTGCCTTAGGATTTTTAAATTATAATTTCCTTATATGCTATAACTTATTGTATTTGGAATTTGGAATTTTGTAATTTTATTTTATGTTGGAACCAGCTGTGAGCCTACTATGGTGGGGGACCGTGGGGTAAAAACATAGAAACAAATACAGAAACCCCTCTGAGATACTAGCAGGACTATTTATATCTCTGGCATCATGCAATGCCCAGGAGGTTCCAACGGCCGAAGGAGCAGCCTGGCAGGGTGGGGCTGAGGGGCGCCCAGCGGCGGCCCAGCCAGGTAAGTGGGGCAGGTAGGGTGGGTGCATCCAGAGCAGGTTTCTCCCCAGGCACCATTTCCCCCCACCCACCATACCTCTGCAGGAAAGACAATGGCACAATGGGACAATGGGCAATAGGAGCTTGATGATCTGAGTTTAAAGTAGTTTTGCATATCCAAGATGGAGGGAAAGGCGTAGGGGCTTTTTCCATCCGTGTGAGTTGTCAGCTTCACGTGCCCCTCACAGTCCAAAACAGTGAGTGCTGGTGGTCCAGAAAGGGCTTGTCCAAGTGAGCATATCTCTAAAATTAAACGGAGAAATTCATTCTTTGCAAGGGATCCAGGCACTTGGTTTGGCAACTGCAGGACTGCTGTCTCAGCTCCTAAAAAGATGGGGTGGGACAAGAACCCCTCATCCCCCCCCCCTTGCTTCAAGCCCAATCAGGATCAGGTTCTCCCAGCAGTTTTAAACAGGCCATGTCAGGCTTGGCAGCAGTGTCCCCGTGTCATTCAAGGGGTTGGTGTCACATCCAGTTTTCCCCCTAGACTAGGCAGGCTGCGGAGTTTTCATATCAACCGCTAAGAACACACGTTTCCCATGTCCACCTGTAAGTAGCGTCATGGTTAAGAGCAGGTGCATTCTAATCTGGAGGAACCGGGTTTGATTCCCAGCTCTGCCGCTTGAGCTGTGGAGGCTTATCTGGGGAATTCAGATTAGCCTGTGCACTCCCGCACACGCCAGCTGGGTGACCTTGGGCTAGTCACAGCTTTTCGGAGCTCTCTCAGCCCCACCCACCTCACAGGGTGTTTGTTGTGAGGGGGGAAGGGCAAGGAGATTGTCAGCCCCTTTGAGTCTCCTACAGGAGAGAAAGGGAGGATATAAATCCAAACTCTTAAACTCTCTTAAGTCTGGCGTGCTATCTCCTTCTGACCCTATCTGTCCCAGGTTATCTATATATAACCTTTTGGCATGTTAGTAGTCACCTTGGAAATTCAGTCTTTCTGCTAACCCCCACCCCACATCCCACTGTCCGCCAGCAAGTGTCTTTGATATGCTACTTCCCACCTGCCTGGGACTGTCCATTGTGCTTTGGCAATGTCCGTCAAACTTATTGTCAATGGTAAATATAATAACAGAATGCCTACAAACATCTACATATCCTTCTTGGATATTGTATAAAAGGATATTGCATAAAATAATGATAAGCGCAGCCCATGCTGTCATAGCGTTGGGATGGAAAGATTAAAAAAAGGTATGGACAATACAGAAATGGCTAGAATAAGTGTGGGAACAAGTACAGCTAGAAATCTTTGAAATAACGTCGAGGAACCAATTGTGGCATGAAAGATATATATATAGATTGCATTGCCGTTCTAACTTGTGTTTATATATATTATTCCAATGGGAGAATGTAAACAATTTTTCCAAAACATTTGGTTACTGTTTGCAAAATTATAAAATTATTTTGGTTACTTAAAAGTAAATTGCTACTCCAGTGGGAGAACTAATTTTTTGAAGTCATCATTGTAGCCTGTTGGTACAAGTTTTCTTCATTTTCACTTTGGTGTGTACCTTCCCCTTTTGCTTAGCATGGAGGAACCAATGAAAGATATATCGAAATCATGACGATCTGGACTGAATTTGCAGATTGGATGCGAGAAGCTGGAGTTAAAGAAGAAAGATGGGACAAGAGGTTGGAACGGATGAATCTGCTGCTGGTTACTTAAGGAGAAAAGAAAGAACTTTGGGGAAGGGAGGGGGAAAAGGGGGAAGTATATTTTGGATTGAACATAGAGATGCGGAAAGATGTAAAAATGATTCCAAATATAAAAATATATTTTTTAAAAAAAATACATATCCTTCTTGGGGGAAAATGGGGGGGGGTGTTTCTATCATGGTGGGAGCAAGATTATTTGGGAGAGCATTTGGTGGGACGAGAGAAGATTGAGAGCCACTGATCTAGCCTACCTGGCAGAGTTGTTGTGAGAACAAAATGAACGAGAGCCCCTCCGATAAAGATGAGATAGACAGAAATCCCTTGCAGCCTAGCAATGCCAGGTCTGAAAAATGCCAGGTCGGATTCCATAACCTGTAATGAATTTCCTGACGGAGCTGTGGCGTTTCATCAACCTTTGGCGCGTCACGACAGCCAGTAGCCGTCTCCAGCCTTCCGGAGCCTTTTCCAACTGTACCATTCGGAGCTTGTGAACAGATGATTTGAACGAATCGCTTTAGCACGTCCGCATGGAAACATTATGCGGAGACGGCAACATTTCCGAGGCTCCGATATGTCTCTGGGGTCCTGTACAGATACTTCCAGAAAAGTTGCACGGATGAATGATTCCCACATAATGTTTCCACGTGGAGACACTCCTGTGATTGATTGGAGGAGTCTCGCCCTGAGCTCCGAGCACTGTGCTGTGCAAACAGCTCTCTCCCCATTTAGCTGAACTTCCAAACATAATGTATTGCATCATAAGTTAATAAGCTTTCCCCTTTCCCAAAGGCCTAGAACGTTCATCTTGTTCAACTGGGGAAAGGTCACGAAGGACTCCTCGGTTTTGCCTGCCTCATAATGGTAACATTATACAGCATACTTCGGGCAGGGTTGTGTGGCTCTTAAGGGTGTCTCCAGGCTGGGAACTGTAGCGCCAGAGAATTCAGAGGTGGGGGCTGCGCACTAGTAATCAGAACTGTGAGCAGTGCCGGCTGCTTCCATACTGGGACTTTCGTCCCATATGGAAGGCAGCATGTGCCCAAATATAAACTATGAGACTCCTGGGGCTTTCCCCCTTTGAGCCAGACAGGGGCGTACCGCGCAGGGGGACGTATGGAGTCAAATATTCCCAGACTGCGGCCATTTAGCCACACGGGGAGCAGAAAATTGAGGCATGTTCTATAATGTGATGGTGACTTTGAGATGACCTGGTGCAAAAAAACGTTGTTTGGTTGTGGTGGGGGAGGGCAGCTGCCCATGGGGGGGGGGCTGAAAACCGGGCTACATTCCCCCTAAATGAGCAGCATTTCCCCTAAAGGAGCAGCAGTGGCGTAGGAGGTTAAGAGCTTGTGTATCCCATCTGGAGGAACCGGGTTTGATTCTCCGCTTTGCCACCTGAGCTGTGGAGGCTTATCTGGGGAATTCAGATGCCAGCTGGGTGACCTTGGGCTAGTCACAGCTTCTCGGAGCTCTCTCAGCCCCACCTACCTCACAGGGTGTTTGTTGTGAGGGGGGAAGGGCAAGGAGATTGTCAGCCCCTTTGAGTCTCCTGCAGGAGAGAAAGGGAGGATATAAATCCAACTCTTCTTCTTCTTCTAAATACGCCTGTGGAGCCAGAGCAAAGGAGAAGCCTCCTGAGCTCTAATTTACAGGGGAAATTGCAGGGTGGCTGAGGGTGGTGCCTTTGTATGGAAGCCAAACTAGGAAGGAAGTAGGGCTAAGCTCCTCCTTCAAAGACTTAGCTTTATCTGGGGGCAGGACTGTGCTCTCAGTTGAGCAGCAGTTTAGGCGTGAAATGGAGGGGGGATTTTCACTGCATCAGTATTTCTGACGTGGGTCACAGTGGGGTTGCCGGCCATCCAGTGGGGCCTGGAGATCTCCCGAAATTTCAATTGATCTCCAGCCTACAGAGATCAGTCCTCCTGGAGGAAATTACTGCATTGGAAGGTGGTCTCATTGATATTATGCCCTGCAAAGAAGAGAGGTTTTGGGTTTTTTTGGATTTATATCCCCCCTTTCTCTCCTGCAGGAGACTCAAAGGGGCTTACAATCTCCTTGCCCTTCCCCCCTCACAACAAACACCCTGTGAGGTAGGTGGGGCTGAGAGAGCTCCGAGAAGCTGTGACTCGCCCAAGGTCACCCAGCTGGCGTGTGTGGGAGTGCACAGGCTAATCTGAATTCCCCAGATAAGCCTCCACAGCTCAGGCAGCAGAGCTGGGAATCAAACCCGGTTCCTCCAGATTAGATACATGAGCTCTTAACCTCCTACGCCACTGCTGCAAAGATCCACCCCCATTCCACAAATCTCGCCATCCTAGGCTCCACCCCTGATCTCCACAAATTTCACAATCTGGTGTTGTGTAGAGTTGTCAGAAGAGCTTGTGGGGGGGCGGAGTTTCAGCAGGGGCGAGACCTCAGCAGGGTACAACGCCATGTTCCAAAGGAGCCATTTTCTCCACGGAAACTGATCTCTGTCACCTGGAGAGAATTTCTAATTCGGGGAGATCTCCAGGCATCGCCTGGAGGCTGGCAACCCCTAGATGTTGATAACTCTAATAGGACCATCCCCATGACCCTTCACCTGCGTGCTGCTGCTTCCACAGTGAAAGTGGCTTTTCCTATTGCCATTTGAAAACTGTGTTTTATTGTTCAGCAATGAGCTTTATGTAGAATGGTCTATGCAGCAGGGCTGTATTATCCGTAAGGCTGACTAGGATGAAGCCTAAAGACCCCGCAGGGACTAGGGGCCCATCAGTTTTTTATTTATTTATTTTGCTGAGACACTGTTACCAGCGCCCTAGGTTTAGCCATGTGCTGACCATACAGTCATTATGTAAAAATACTGAGAAGTTGCAAGGCACACTCATAGAGAGCTGAGGTTTGTTTAGAGTCACTGGAAGGGTGGACAAGAAGAAGGAGGAGGAGGAGGAGGAGGAGGAGGAGGAGGAGTTTGGATTTATACCCCCACCTTTCTGTCCTATAAGGAGACTCGAGGTGGCTTACAAGCTCCTTTCCCTTCCTCTTCACCCAACAGACACCTTGTGAAGTAGGTGGGGCTGAGAGAGTTCCAAAGAACTGGGACTACCCCAAGGTCACCCAGCAGGAATGTAGGAGTGCGGAAACACATCTGGTTCACCAGATAAGCCTCTGCCACTCAGGTGGAGGAGTGGGGAATCAAACCCGGTTCTCCAGACTAGAATCCATCTGCTCTTAACCACTACACCTCACTGGCTCTCAGAGTTGTGATGTCATGCCGTCTCCTCCATTATTACCCTTCCATGAGCAATACAGTCTAGTTGTGACCTTGATTGCATGTGAGTAAAATTCTTCAGGAGATCTTCAAAATGGATACAGAGCTATGTACTGCGGTCTAGTACCTACCATACTAGGCTCCTGCAACGCGGTGAAAGATTGATGTGCCGGAATGGGCCATTGGGCCCAAAGTACCTGAAATCCTGGCCATGGATTAGTACAGCCCTGTTATGCAGCACATATATTCGCAGATTTTCAGCAGTTTCAAAGCAGAGTGGTTCGGCAGCAAACACACGCCACTGCCAGACAATAACTCTTTTCATCTCAAGGATTTATTAATTCTTAAACTTATTGTTAAATTTCTACCCCGCCAATCCCTGAAGGGTCAGGGCGGCAATACAACAATATAAAACAATATAAATATAAAACAATATACAATTAAAACAGCAATAAATTATCTAAAATACTATTCAGGAAGAGGAGGGATAAGTTGTGTTTGCACCTGAATCATTTTGTTCAGTTTATCCTTGCAAGTAAACAGATTTTACTAAAGTAAAGAGGTGTTTTGGATTGTGTGTGCAGTTCCCATAACACCTGAAGATGTAGCCGTGAATTATGGCAACAATGCCAGAAAGGTGTGGTGGAATCAGTTGTTTTCTGGACTCCCTCTGGAACCCTGGAGAACCACTGCCTGCCAGAAGAGATGACTTGATAGACCAGTTGTTTGACTCAGGATAAAGTGGCTTCATTTAGAAAGAGAACATAGCTCAGTGGTGGACCAGAAGGTCCTGGACTTTGGCATCTCTAATAAATGTTATTGTTCTGTCACGGGTTAAGGTTACTGGAGGGTGCTGGGTCCAGACATTTTCATTTTCTCTCTGCCTAGCCTATAATCTGTCTCAGAAAAAGATGTTAGTAGGGCCGTATTTCCCTCCGCTACAGAACTCAACATGCCGGACCTTCTTTGTTGTAGAATGCTCCGTGTTCTAGTGCATGCCTAGCCCTGCTCCCCATCCCCCACCCCGCCAGTTAATCATTTACCTGTGTAAACTGTTAACGATTCAAAGTTACACGTTTGACTTTTTAACGTCTTTCTGCGTCCCCTTCTGCTGGCCGATCGCAAAAGCAAAAATGAAACCAAGGAAAGGCTGTGTGTGCATTGCATCAGCACCGGCAGCGCGGATTGGTTGCCTAAATTCCGCATCACGCTCCGTGGCAGGAAACGAGTCAGGGTTTCAACCCTTGTCCCTCCCCTCGGATCAGCTCTGAACCGCGTCAATGGGGTCTGTGCCACTTGCAACAAGGTTCTGCCGGGACGCAGGTTAATGGGGAAAACGAGGGCCAGAAACGGAATCTGCCGCAGAAGCAATGGGGAGGTCGTCCCTGAAACCTGGTTAGTTTGCGTTCTGAAACCTGGCTAAAAAGGTAGTGGGGATTCGACCAGTGAGTCAAACTTCCCCATAAATGAAACAAAGTGTGGTGTAGTGGTTCGAGGGTCAAACTAGGGTTCAACTCCCCATTACCACAGAAGCTCACTGGGTAATTTTGGGCCAGTCATGCTCTCTTAGCCAAGCCTACCTCACAGGGTTGCAGTGAGGATAAAATGGAGGAAAGGCGGAATTATGTAAACTACTTTGGGTTCCCACCGAGGAGAAAGTAAGCGAAATAAATCAACATGCAAAGCATCTATCTGTGTATCGTTTTTGCAGCAGCCTTTCTGTAAATCCTCTCCTCCCCCTAGTCATGATGCATGCTATAGATCTCAGAGAGGCTGGGGAGAGAGACTTGCAACAGGAATGGATAATTATGCTGCTACTCATCTCTACCCATTTTTTTAAAAAAAATCATAAGAAAATACAGCACAGGGTAATAAAGCAAATCCTAGACTCAGAACGTTGCCCTATAATCTCCTATTTCATGTAGCAGAGTTTGGTGCCTTCACGGACATAGTTTCAAAGGGCGACCAAGCTGTTCTGAAGTTGAAGGGCTTGATTTGTTGAGTAGCACCCTAGAAGACCAGCAAGATTTTCAGGTATGAGCTTTCAAGTATCAAAGTTCATCTGATTTAGGGAGATTTGACTCTTGGAAGCTTATACTCCCCCCCCCCCCCCGCCGCCCAATCTTTTTGGTCTCTATGGTGCTATAGGACTCAGATCTAGCTCCAGTGCCTTCATGGAACTCAGAATAATAGAGCTGGAAGAAACCACAAGGGCCATCCAGTTTAACTCCCTGCCATGCAGGAAGATGCAATCAAGGCACTCCCAACAGATGGCCATCCAGCCTCTGTTCAAAATCCTCCAAAGGACTCCACCACCCTCCGAGGCAGCACATTCCACTGCCGAATAGCCCTGACTGTCAGGAAGCTCTTCCTAATGTTTAGGTGGAATCTCTTTTCCTGCACCTCGAATCCATTACTCCTTGTCCTAGTCTCTGGAGCAGCAGAAAACAAGTTTGCTTCATTGTTTGTATCTCCCCCCCCCCCCTTCCACCTAACTGTGTGCATACATGCAGAGAACTGGTGTTTTATGTCGGGTTTGGCCTTGATAATTAGTTTTAAAGGTTTTTGTTGCTCCTAGCAGAAGAAAAGCAGGAAGCAGGAAGTCAGTTGCTCCCAAGTGCTGCTCGAGTACCAGCCATCAAAGCCTTGAAAATGCTAATTGCCACCCTGGCTAGAGACAATTAAATGGTCAGCTCCTACCTTGGCTTGAAGTTGACACTTACAATTTGACTGAGACAGAGACTTCCTGGGGATTTCGAGAAAGGATTATTTGATCCACGAGGGGGTAGGAAAACAGAGGAGACAAAATCCCCTGGCACTGAGGGAGAGAGGAGCATTTTCTAGGTCCATTTGGGCTGATTCCATCTGGAGGAAGGAGCTTGCACATCTGAGCTCCAAGTGAAAGATGCCAGTGCCATGTGGAGTAGGCAAATGGCCGACTCTTGGATGAAGACTCCAAGGTAACTGGAAGCTTTTAGACCCCTGTCACATGCAAGCTAAAGGTCCTGCCTCAGAATAACGATGGACCGTGGCATGTTTCTTTTGCACTCCTTGCTCAAACCGTTGCTGTCCCGGGAGTACGTGTGCGCACAATTCATTTTTAACGGTTTGTTTAATATTTTGAATGCTCGTAGTTGATCTCTGATCTGGATCTGACCTCGTCTGATCTTGGAAACTAAGCAGGGTCCAACTTGGCTGTCATTTGGATGGGAGACCTACCAGGAAGTCCAGGGTCTCCAAGAAGAGCTGGCATGATGTAGTGGTTAAGAGCAGTGGACTCTAATCTGGTGAACTGGATTTGTTCCCCCAGTCTTCCACGTGAAACCTCCTGGGTAATCCTGAGCTGGTTTCAGTTCTCTCAGAACTCTCTCAGACCCACCGACCTCACAAGGTGACTGTTGGGGGGAGGGAGGGAGGAAAGGAGCTAATAAGTCACTTTGAGATTCCTTACGGTTGAGAAAATCAAGGTTGAGAAAATAAATTAACCAAACTCTTTGGTTAATCAATTAACCAAACTCTTCTCTTCTTCTATGCAGAGGCAGGCAATGGCAAACCACCTCTGAGAGTCTCTTACCTTGATAACCTTACAGGGTCACCATAAGACAACTGTGCCTCAATTGGGGGAATAGTTGTCCTCTGTACCACACAGACCTCCGCCACTCAAAACACTATCCAAAATGGGTGCTAGGGGAAAGCAGGTGGTTGATTGTCAAATCACCCATTTCCTGGGAGTGTGCTAGCGCAGTAAGCCATCCCCATGGTAACTCGTTGCTAAGGAGCAGGAGATACAGGCAATGAGGCCAAGGTACTTCCCCTCTTGGCAGGTAATTCCTAAAATGACCAATTGGTGGCAGAGATACCAAAAGAGTGACAAAAAACCCCTCCAAGGGTTGGCGCAGGTCAAGAGAGCAGTGTGTTGTTGCTGGATTGAGGGGAGGGGGCGTGTTACTGGTGTCTAGCTGCCTGGAGGGCTGAATGGAGCAGTTAGAATAAAACACTGCAAAAAAAAAATGATGTTCTTGTATGCTTGCATCAAGGTTTTTGTGCAGTTTTTTTTAAGTGCCTGTGTGTTCCCATGCCCAGCATGTATATGTGCATATCAATAAAACACTGCAAAGGGGCAATTTTGATTCATTTTGTATGATTGCATCAATTTTTTTTTTATTGTGCAGTGTTTTATTGGCATGAATGTGTACTTTTAGATCCCATACAAACATCATGCATACGTGTATACTTTCCTCACAATCATGTTGAGCTGGTTTCGTAGTCTCAAGACCACAAAACAGAGGAGGAGGAGGAGGAGGAGGAGGAGGAGGAGGAGGAGGAGGAGGAAATTGTGGCAAAATCTATCACTACTGTGTATACATGATGGAACACAGTGCTTTTCTGTGGTGTTTTATCAAGTCATGCCTGCCTATCATTAACCTACAACAAGGGAGGGGGGTGAATTAATAGGAGGAACTGTGGCAAACAGTGCATGCACATTGCTGTGCTTAGAACTCAGAAGTAAACTGAATGAAACATGAGATAATTCCTAACGCATCAATTCTGCTTTGAATGCAAGGCCAGGAGATTTGGAACGCCAGAATCTGAGGGGGAGTTCAGAGGAAGAGAATCTGGAAAGCATCCCTACACAGGCCTCCCTGCATTCTTTCCCCCTGCTTTTACTCTTCGGTGCCATCCATCTAATCTCCAAGTAACAGCTCCACTCTGATTCCCTAATGGTTTGCTAGCTTTGTTCAGTGCAAGAGGTCTTCCATAGCCTCTCCCATGTAGCATGCCAGTCCCTGGGCCCCGTATTGTACAGCTGAATCCTCCCGGGTCAGGAATCTTGGCATGGCCACATTCAAGCGGGCAAGAGGCCTCCCCTTCTTGCAGAGGATTGGTGGGAGCTGCAGCTTTCCGGCTGCCTCTCGCCTCCCCATTGAATGCGATCCACAATTTTTAATTTGCCAAGAAAGCCTCTCTCTCTCTCTCTCTCTCTCTCTCTCTCTCTCTCCTCTTCCCCGTTTACTGGGACAGAAGGCGGACTTTTATGTGCAATCTGTATAGCTCTCCAGAAAGCACTTACATTTATGATGTTCATGAAATTTATAGCCAGTTGGCAGAGCTCCTCGCATCTCTCCAGCCGCCATCCTGGCAGCGTGGCAGGCTATAATAAGGGAAGCCGCGCGTTCGAGTGGCATAAAAGGCATTTCTTCAAGTTAGCCTCCTGCCCGGTCTTATAAACTCTAACAAGTCTATAACAAGCCGGCAGGCTCTCTTTATGCCCTGGGTGGGAGGGAGGGGAGGGGGGGGAGAGGGGAGGGGGGAAAATCCTTTTCAGTCATGGCCTTTTCACAAAGCCCACACCTTCCTTCTAATTAAGGTTAAATAGCTCCATGTTTTCTGGCCAATTTCATTCTTTTCCCCTCATTCCCCTCTTAACAAGGCAGCCTTTAAAAAGGCATCACTAATTGGTGTCTGGTTCACACATACCATGCATGCTTTGATAGTCAGCTAGACTGCCTTCCCCCATCGATCAAACTTCTCCCTGAAAGCTTGTTAATAGGCACCATGTGCTACTGACAGGCCCAGGGAGAACTCGAGGGGGCTCCTCCCCGACCCTCTACGCCCCCTCTTCCCACCTCCCCAGCTGCTCAGGGCCCAATCCAGGGGAGGGAAGCACCCTTCCTTCCCCTGCCAGGCCCCGGGCTCTTGGGTAATGAGGGGGCAAGGCAGCCCCGCCACCCACCCACCCACACACAAACACAAGTGCAAGACGACGACGTGTGTGGTAATTTGGAAATGAATGGGAAGTGGCTCGAAAATGTTAAAGGCTGTGGAAAAGTGTGGGAGGGTGAGAGATTGTCTGCGCCAATGAATGTGGGCCGGGGTGAGCCCCGGTTGGTCCATTCTTTGGCATTTGTCTGCGTTAAACAAGGCAGTGGGTGGGAGGGGGGGGACAGCTCCTATTGAAAGGGGGAAAGACTTACACAAGCCAATAGACAGAGAGAGGAAGAGATGCTACGCAGGGTACCCTGCTCCATGGCTGGCATTTTAATGTGGATCCATTGAAGTCATCTGGAGTTGTGGGGGTTTCGTGGTTGACTTTGTCGTGTGCGATTATCTGCCAGCATATGTTGGAATCTCTGTTTACAAAGTTTGTCCCACCTCCCTCACCTTTCAGCCAAGTTAGTGTCCCTTTTCCTTGAGGAACAGCCCAAGGTGTGGCTTCTTTTTCTAACCAAACATTATCCTGACCTTTGGGGCAGGTATTGCGGGGTCATTTCCAGGGCCCTGGGACCCTAGGAGGGGCTAGCGCTGCCACTGATCGTGGGGGCATGAGGCCGCACAAGACAGCCAGTAAGAGTGGCAAACTCTAATCTGGTGAACTGAGTTTGATTCCCCACTCCTCTACATGAGCGGCTGACTCTTATCTGGGGAATCAGGTTTGATTCGCCACTCCTCCGCATCAAGCCTGTTGGGAGACCTTGAGCCAGTCGCAGTTCTCTCCGAACTCTCTCAGCCCCACCTACCTCACAGAGTGTCTGTTGTGGGGAGAAGAAGGGAAAGCAATGGCAAGTCACCCTGAAGATTCCTTACAGCTGAAAGAAAGCAAGGTTTAAATTCAAGCTCTTCTTCATCATAATCTCTGACAAATTCAAAGGGGACAAAAGAGTTTCCACTCCACAGTTTCCTCACTGGGCAACACTACAACAGGCTGATTTCTTTGCTGTTCTAGCCTTCCATCTGCAAGCTCAGGATGGCTTCCCCCTACTTCTCTATTTTATCCTCACGACAGCCCTGTGAGGACACTCTGAAAGCTTCGTGACGGAGTGAGGAGTAGGAACCCAGATCTGCCCAGTCCTGGGCCTCTTCCGCACATGCAGAATAATGCACTTTCAATCCACTCTCAATGCACTGTGTGGAATAGCAAAATCCTCTTTTAAACAATTTTGAAAGTGGATTGAATGTGTATTATTCTGCATGTGCGGAAGAGGCCCTAGCCTAACATTCTTACCGCTATCTCCTATCTGATTTCCCATTTCTCCCTGGGAGGAATGCCCAAAGAAGGACACAAACGAGTTTACTTTCCTTCAACTCCTGTTGACCCAGAGATGGAGTCAAGGCAAGGGTGCATGTCACCGTTCACATACGCACAGGAAATGACTCCTGGAAAGTTAATTCACCTGAAACCAAGCTTGCTTATCTTCACCTAGGTTTGCTGATTGCCCAGAAATGTGTGAAAAATCCTGTCTTATTTAATTGAAGTCACGCCTCCAGAAATCAGTAGAGGGTGCTCTTTGTGGCATGGAGGGAAACAATACCCACACCTAATTGCTCCGGATCCTGCTGCTGTCAAGAGCTGGTTTCAAAGTTGGCAGAGCATCTTCTTGGCATGTGTAAGCTCAATATCCAGCCCCTCCGATTAGAAAAGATTGGGGACTAGGTGATATGAAAGATCTTGATCCAGGACCCTGGAGAGCAGCTGCCAGTCAGAATTGGCAATACCGGCCTGGATGGACCAAGGGTGTGCCTCAGCAGAAATCAGCTTCAGGTCTTCAGCATTGGCAGCCTACCCATCATTGGGCCATCTGGATTCTTCAGTGCAGTGGAGTATCGACAGAAAATGGAGCCTGGGGCAAGAACTGAGTTTTCCGCCCCCTCCCCTGGCAGCCTCTGGGGTGAGGAGAGGGGCTGGAAGCCGACAAAGGCCAGGAGCCTGCGGGACTCACCTTCCTGACTTGCTCTGTGGCCCGGCGGGGCTACCCAGAAGGTGCGCGGACGGGCCAGCAGTGGGGTTGAGCATCCAGATTCACACAATAGATCAGATGGCAGCTTAGAAGGGGCAGCAGCTGTGTCCTTTGTCCCCTTAGCTGTCCAGAGCCTCTTGCTGCACAAGAGTACAGCGCCTCCCGCTCAGATCTTCATTGCTGCCCTTCATCCTTTCAGATGACACAGGGGTCCCTTCTGGGTGCAGACAAGGTTTCTCAGCATGGTTTGAAAACAGGTCCTATGGTTGTCAACTTCCAGATGGAACCTGGAGATCCATGAAACTATAACTGGTCTCCAAACTGCAGGAATCAGTTCCCCTGGAGCAGAGGGGGGATCCAGCAGGTTCTCACAGGTTCCCGAGAGTAGGTTACTAATTATTTGTGTGTGCCGAGAGGGGGTTACAAATTGGTGATTTTGCCATGTGATTTTTGCCTTAGTTACGCCCCTCCTCTCAGCAGTAGCGCGCAGAACTTGAAGCAGTCTAGCAGGAGGTGCACTGGCGTGCGTGGCAGCCTGCGCCTGCGTGCATTTGTTTCCCGCCCAAGGACGGGCGCAGCGGCTGCGTCCTCGCCACAGCCCCACCCAGGAATGCCCCGACCCGGAATACCCGGCCACGCCCAGCCACGCCCAGCCCCGTTGGCGCTACGCCACAGTTTGAATCCCACCACCATGGGAACCTGTTACTAAATTTTTTGGATCCCACCACTGCCCTGGAGACAGTGGCTCCACTGGAGGGAGGACTGTATGGCATTAATAGCCCGCTGAGGCCTTTTTCTTCTCCAAGCCCCACACTCCCAAAGCTCCACCCTCAAAACTTCCAGAATTTTCCAGCCCAGAGTTGACAATCCTACTTTCGGCCGGGAAGGAAAGTACTGTGGGGCAGTGGTTAAGAATGGTGAACTCTGATCTGGAGAACCGGGTTTGATTCCCCACTCTTTCACATGAATGGCAGACTCTAATCTGGCGGATCGGGTTTGTTTCCCCACTTCTCCAAGTGAAACCTGCTGGGTGACCTTGGGCTAGTCACAGATTTCTCAGAGGAAGGGGAGGAGTTTGTAAGCTGCTTTGAGGTTTCTTATAGTTGAGGAAAGTGGGATATCAATCCAAACCCTTCTTTTCTTCTTCTACTGTCCCTCACTACTGTCTCTTTACTATGGCTCTACATGTCTGGTTGTCGAACATCTTCAGCCGTTCTCAATAAAAAGGCTCTCGCCTGTCAGAGGGCTGCTGAAACTTGACACAGCCACTTCCTTGGGCGCGTTGCCAAGGAGAGAGTCAAAGTCCACGTTGAGGGGAGGGCTCTGAACAATGGCTAAATGGCACACCTGCTTGGGGGAAGTTCATTTAAATGGCACTCCTGGTGTTGTGCTCAGCAGTTAACAGGTGTGAATTGGTAGCTGCTAGCATGCCTTTTTCACAGTTCAGTCTTTTGTTTGGTCCCTGCTGCTTGCTTTGCTTGTTCCTGGCTGCTAGACAAGTCAATCTTGCCTTAGCTGTAAAAAGTTTTTTTGTTGTTTAAATTAAAAATCTGTGAGTCTCCCAATTCCGTTATAGCATCTCTGGTGCCTTGGCTGAATGTAAAGTAAAACGCCTCTGTCATTCCAAACAGTCTCCTCAGATGCCCATGATTTGATTGCAAAAATGGCTTTTGAGTGTCTCAAAGGAAATGTCCAAAAATGTCCAAAAACATTATCTTGGTTGCAATGCTTTAGGGCCCTTTCCGCATATGCAGAATAATGCACTCTCAATCCACTTTCAATGCCCTTTACAGCTGTTCGGAATGGCAAAATCCACTTGCAAATAGTTGTGAATGTGGATTGAAAGTGCATTATTTTGCATGTGCAGAAGAGGCCTCTGTTTCATTCGAGCATCCCAGAGGATTGCAGTCAGAGGTGGGATCCAGCAGGTTCTCACAGGTTCCCAAGAGTAGGTTACTAATTATTTGTGTGTGCCGAGAGGGGGTTACTAATTAGTGATTTTGTCACGTGATTTTTGCCTTAGTTATGCCCCTCCTCTCAGCAGTAGCGCGCAGAACTTGAAGCAGTCTAACAGGAGGTGCACCGGCGTGCGTGGCAGCCTGCGTGCATTCGTTTCCCGCCTAAGAACAGGCGCAGCAGCTGCGTCTTTGCCACAGCCTCACCCAGGAATGCCCCGCCCCTGGAATGCCCGGCCACGCCCCCGTCATGCCCTGCCCAGCCCCATTGGCGCTACGCCACAGTTTGAATCCCACCACCATGGGAACCTGTTACTAAAATTTTTGGATCCCACCACTGATTGCAGTGATGACTTGTTGTTGATTTTTCTTTTAAAAAATTAATTGGAGTAATTTCGTAATATGTGGTTGGCCCCACCAACATGCAGCTGGCCAGGTATCTGCTTTTGGTGCATGCTCACAATGACATCTATCCAGCCATTGGTGCAGGGTAAGTGAAACTTCTCTGCTTCCCATTCTCCATCAGCTGTCATTTCCCACCCTGGAAAAGGTGATTCTGATGGTTGTGGGATGCATCAAGAGTAATAGCCGTGTGGGTTGGTGGGCTGCAGTGGGGGAATGGGTATGAAATCATTCGGCCACTTCTGAGGCATCTTCCGCACATGCAGAATAATGTACATTCGATCCACTTTCAAGGCACTTTGAAGCTGGATTTTACTGTGTGGAATAGCAAAATCCATTTTCAAACTATTGTGAAAGTGGATTGAATGTGCATTATTCTGCATGTGTGGAAGGGGCCAGAGAGTGGAATACTGGTTTTCTCTGATCTGGGCACTGGAAGGAGTGGGAGGGGAGAGAGGGGAAGGGGTGCCATACAAGGGAAGGGGAGGGAGGGAGGGGAGGGGAGGGAGGGGGCCCGGGGTGGCATGCAAGGGAGGGGTGGCATGCAAGGGAGGGCAGGGAGGGGGCCCGGCTTCTGGACATGGCCAACCCACCCTAGCGGAGGGGGAGGGGAGGGAGTGAAAGGGGTGCCATGCAAGGGAAGGAGAGTGAGGGAGGGGGAGGGAGGGTTCCAAGGGGCCAAGACAGCTAATTCAGATGTGGTGAAGGGCTGAAATTAAATTGAGTTGATTTTTCCCCAGGGATTTTGTGATGCGGTGTCCTGGTCTTGTGAATGGATTAAAGTGCTCCCAATACAAATTCATTTTATCACGATCAATGAGCTTAACCTGTCTGGACATAAATTCATGTTTGTAACCTCCAAGAAGTACTGCCTCCTTATATACTTTTCCTTGTTCCCAGTCATTGATTTCTACATGAAGTCTACCCTTTTGACCTTTGTAGGGTCTTCAGTTGCAGTGCCACAGATTTTATAGGCATTACGTTGCATTATTGGTTTTATAGTCATGGAGCTCCATACACAGTGTAGCTCCCACACATGTATACTTTTTCAAAAGATCATGCAGAACCAAGGGTTTTGTAGTCTCAAGACCACAAAACAATAATGGAGGAGGAGGAGGAGGAGGAGGAGGAGTTTGGATTTATACCCCCACCTTTCTCTCCTATAAGGAGACTCAAGGTGGCTTACAAGCTCCTTTCCCTTCCTCTTCCCACAACAGACACCTTGTGAGGTAAGTGGGGCTGAGAGAGTTCCGAAGAACTGGGACTAGCCCAAGGTCACCCAGCAGGAATGCAGGAGTGCGGAAACACATCTGGTTCACCAGATAAGCCTTTGCCACTCAGGTGGAGGAGTGAGGAATCAAACCCAGTTCTCCAGATTAGAATCCACCTGCTCTTAACCACTACACCACACTGGCTCTCTAAGCATTGGTATTCACCAGTTTGTCTAAATACAGCATGGATTTTATAATTTAAGGCAGCAGTTTTAAGTTAGTTTTCAGTGACACTGCACCAGCAACATTTAAGCAGTTCTCACAAATATATGTTTAGGTGATAAACTGCTTGATGAGTTTTGTAGACCTAAGGCTTCATAAATAGCTGAAATAATAATGTGAGTGCGGAGAACAATTACAGAATGAACAAGCTACACACCTTGCAAGGACAATATAAGGGTGGGTATAATAGTCATTTGAGACACGACAACAGAAATTCATACTTCTGCACAACTTCCGCTATAGCTAAAATTTGGCCCCAGCCCTAATTTTAAAAATGGCTGTTCTGTGAATTGCCTTTGATATTGTAGGGGACCTTCCTTCCCTGACAATTTATTCCGGCCACTTCATAAAGAAAAGCATCTGCAGGTATTTCTCGCCTTCCTTTTGGATCTTTACAAGTAAGCTCATGACTGTGTTTGATGCTCAGCTGGCCACAAGGTTCATGGAAACAAGGCCCACGTGAGAGATCCTCCAAATCAGCCCTTTCTCCTTCACAAAGTAGCCAGGAAAGGAATCAAGATGAATACATGAAGGTGTTTTGTATTAGGTCAGAAGATATCTATTCCTGAGGCAACATTAACTGATCAGATCATAGAAATGGGTGTGCAGTTTAAGGTAGGACCCCAGATTCCCAATTCCAAGGATAGTATACCGCCCGAAATGTGTTTGGCCCTGACAACCTGTAAGCTCCTCACATGGTAGAAGTTAAGAATGTGTCATGTAAAGATATGAATCTGCCTTATCGGCCAGTCAGGATCAATCTGGTGACCAAGCGTGGTGTAGTGGTTAAGATCAGTGCACTGTAATTTGGAGAACCTGGTTTGATTCCTCATTCCTCCACAGGAGTGGCAGGCTCTACTTTGGTGAACAAGGTTTGTTTCCCTGCTCCTCCACATGAAGCCTGCTGGATAACCTTAGGCTAATCACAGTTTGTTCAGAATTCTCTCAGCCCCACCTACCTAACAAGGCTTCTGTTGTGGGGAGAGGAAGGGAAGGAGTTTGTAAGCTACTCTGAGACTCCTTAAAAGTAGAGAAAAGCACAGTATGAATCCAACTCTTCTTCTTCTTCTTTGCCCCTTCCTCATTCGTCTACAACAGTGGTTCACAACCTGGGGGTCACAACCTCTTTGGGGGTCGAATGACCCTTTCACAGGGTTCGCCTAAGACTCTCTGCATCAGTGTTCTCCATCTGCAAAATGGGTAAATGTTAGGGTTGGGGGTCACCACAACATGAGGAACTGTATTAAAGGGTCACGGCATTAGGAAGGTTGAGAACCACTGGTTTACAAGATCCCACCACATCACCCATGTTATCTCTTAGATTTCCCTGCCTTCTCTTCCTTCCTACTGTGTTGAAAGGAGCCTCCTGCAATGCCCTATGATTGACTTTAAATATAAAGAGGCCCAACAACAGAAGGATGCAGATCGGTGGCTGTGTGCCAGCAGGGCCTGTCAGTCTGCGAGTGCCACTCGCTGCACATTAGTTTATTGAGATGCTCCGATATGACACTTCTCCTTTGTTAGCACAAAGTCCTCTCTCGCCTTCCCTCTGCTCCATCAGGGTAGCCATCCATTTAGCACCGAGGGTGCTGGGAGACTTACAAATATGGGTTACCAGGTCCCTAGAACACATGGAAATCCATCCATAGTATGCTGCAGAAAGCCAAGGGAGAGCACAAACAGCAAGCAGATAGGAAAAGGCAGGAAGTTGATCGTTGGCATCCAGGATTAGCGGTGCCCCCTTCCAAGTGGATTGGAAAATATATGCATCACAAAGTGGATTCTGCCATGAATTCGTGGGATTCTATCTATCTATCTATCGGTAGGTAGATAGGTAGATAGATAGACAGACAGACAGACAGACAGACAGACAGACAGACACACACACACACACACACACACACATACGTACATACATACATATATATATATATACACATATATACACATATATATACATACACATACATATATATATACAAACACATACATATATATATACATACATACATACATACATACATACATACATACACACATACACACACACACACACACACACACACATACATATATACATATACATATACACATACACATATACACATATACACACACATATGTATATGTATGTGTGTATGTATGTGTGTGTGTATGTATGTATGTATGTATGTATGTACGTATGTACGTATGTATGTACGTATGTACATATGTACGTATATGTGTATATATATATATAGAAGAAGAAGAAGAGTTTGGAGACAAAGGGGTTTACAATCTCCTTGCTCTTCCCCCCTCGCAACAAACATCCTGTGAGGTGGGTGGGGCTGAGAGAGCTCCAAGGAGCTGTGACTAGCCCAAGGTCACCCAGCTGGCGTGTGTGGGAGTGCACAGGCGAATCTGAATTCCCCAGATAAGCCTCCACAGCTCAAGCGGCAGAGTGGGGAATCAAACCCGGTTCCTCCAGATTAGATACACGAGCGCTTAACCTCCTACGCCACTGCTGCGTATATACATATATACATATACAAGGGGAAGTACAAACAGCAAGCGGGTAGGAAAAGACGGGATGTGGTATATGAGAAGGGAGACTTTGCCTACCTTTCCACAAAAAAACAAGGGTGCTAAACTTGGGCCTGCCTGATGTTCCTTTTTTGTTTGGTTGTTTGCTGTCAAGTCACAGCTGACTTGTGGCAACCCCATAAAGCAAGGCAAGGCACATTCAGCCTGCTGCCACTCCCACCCCTGGTATTCCTTGGAGGCCTCCTGTCCAAACACTCACCCAGGTTAAGCTGAGAGTTTGTGCCTTATCCAAAGTCACCCGGCAACTTTCCACGGCAGAGTAAGGAGTTGAACCTGGGTTTCTCAGATCCCAGTCTGACATCTCAACCACTACACCATGCTGGCTCTCCTCAAGTTCCAAAGAATGACAGGCTTTGGAAACTAAGGTGAACTTTTGAAACAAGAGGTCCATCTGTGCACATTGAAGCGTGTTGGGCTATTGTTTTATTACAGCAATCATTAGGAACTGGACCCGCAAAGGACAATCCAGCTTTGAATTGTTACTGCAGCTCAACCCACAGTTTGTTCTGCAAGCTTTAGGTCCACCAATCTTGTCTTCAGATCTCAGATATCTCAGTTCTGACATTCACACAGTCACCCTAGCACAGGAGTTTTGTATGTTCACCGTTCCCCTACATCAGGGGTAGGGAACCTGCGGCTCTCCAGATGTTCAGGAACTACAATTCCCATCAGCCCCTACCAGCATTTTAGCCCGGTGGCCATGCTGACGAAAACTGATAGAGGTGTTCTGTCCTGGAAAACACGCGATTCTACCCTACATGAACACAGGAAGCTGCCTTATACTGAGTCAGTCCATCAAGATCAATATTGCCCACTTAGACTGGCAGCAGTTCCTTGAGGTCTCAGTGGTGGTGCTACAAGGGGACAGGGGGTGCGCTGTGCACAGGGTGCATGCCTAGGGGTGGAAAATCGCCCCCAGGTCCCTCTCCCTTCCCCCCCGTGGCACCCCCTTGCAGCGCCCACCCCACCCCCTTCCCACACTTACCTTAGTTTCTTTCCTTCTCCTAGAACTTTTTCAGACTGAAAAAAAGGCCTGTTCACAGTACAGGCTAAAAACGGCCTGAGGAGCTACAGGGCTCACAAGGTCTCCTGGGAAGTATAGTTCCCATCAGGCCGTTTTTAAGCCTTTTTTCAGCCTGAAAAAGTTCTAGGAAAAGGAAAGGAACTAAGGTAAGTGTGGGGAGGGGGGAAGAGGGGGGAGCCGTGGGGGGGCCATAGGGGGGTGGAAAATATAGACCGCACCAGGTGCAGTTTGGCCCAGCTACGCCTCTGGGCAGAGAAGAAGAGTTGGATTTATATCCCCCCTTTCTCACCTGTAGAAGACTTAAAGGGGCTGACAATCTCCTTTCCCTCCCCCCCTCCCCCCAAATACCCTGTGAGGTAGGTGGGGCTGAGAGAGCTCAGAAGAACTGTGACTAGTTTTGACTCCAGAAGGGTGGAAAGAGTCAACTGTGAGGGTGTCTTGCCAAGTTATCCCCCAATACAGAACCAGGCGCCTCTCTTGCAAACTCTCCTATTTGTGCTTGTCAAAGCTAGCCCCTTTCAGTTGTTATCACCGTGCATCCTAGGAGCATGGCGAAGCATGTCCTACATGTGTCCCATGCGCAGAGGCAAAGCGTAATGACTGGAAAGGACTCGTGCGGCGACCATAGGTGGACAAATTGTGCTCGTCCTCTTCCCCCATTCAGGATTTCACTTTGGACTCTTTTCTTGCTGGTTCCTCCCCCAGCTGAGGAGAGCACAGAGGATCCTTTCTTGCCTCTGCCTCGGAGCGAGCCACGCTCTCCGGCCGGTTCCAAGACTCACACCCCGTCCGCTTCTCTCCCTGTGCGGTCCCGGGGACTGCACACTGTTCATAAATAAATAAAGGGAGGAGGGGGGGAGAAAGTTCTTAATCTTCATTCGAAAGCTCCTGGTATCACAATGCGGCTGCACAAAAGACTCCTTATTAGCCCCAAGTGCAAAATGCTGCCTTTCCTTGCCGAAGCTCATTAATTGCGGGTCACCATTCAACAAGAAAGATGAGGCACTTGAGTTCTTCAGGCCCTCATTAGCCACAGAGCTGAACAGTATGTGTGAAATTAACAGTCACCTGAGTACCTCTATAATTTCATAATTATTAGACCTAATGGGTTAGTCTCTGCCAAATGGCTTTAACTCCTGCTTGGCTGGTTTGGGGGGAAGTTGCCAGAGCTGCTTCCAAGGTTACCGAATTCCCGCAGTTTTCACGACTGAACATTTATCATTATTAATTTTTTTTGGGGGGGGGGGAAGTGAGGCAACTCTATAATCATGCAATCCTGCCACTGGTATCATATACTGTTTGCATTTTTAACATATGTTGAGTTTTTAATTATTCATATTCCCAGTGCCAAAGAAACAGATAGCCTCGGATCCTGGGGAGAGTGGGTGAAAGAGCTTGCTCGGCAAAGGGAATTTAATTGGCTTGAAAATGTGTTTGCACTCTCTGTGTGTTTATATTTGTGTGTGTGTGTGTGTGTGCGTGCGTGCGTGCGCATGCAAGTTGTGCCTTTGGTTTTGTTCCTCTTGGCTAATTGCATTATGCGGTTTCCTATATTTCTCTTTAGCTGGGACTCAAACAAGGAACAAAGTAGTGGGATTCTATCTCTTCCAGGGAGGTAGAAGGTAGCTGTCTTTGGACAAGGGACTGTACTGAAAAATGGGCTTCTAGCTTCAGTCAGCATGTGTTATGAGCCAGCTGCTGGGTACTTACCAAGGTACGGAGGACTCTGATGCAGAACCTGACAACACGGTACAGCCAGAGTTAGCTGCTCCTGAGGAAGTCCAGGCAGCAGAACCAACACCCACCCTTCCCTGCTTGATGATGTGCAGATGGAGGAGCCTGCAGATCCTCCTAGGGAACCCAGTAATGAGTTAGCTGTGCACAGGAGGCAGAAACAGAGGCAGCTGCTGCAGAAGCAAAGGAGGAGTGCTCATATTACAGCAAGATATGGGAAGATAGAATCTCTGCATCTGATGAGGATTAACTCCTTACAGAATCCCAACCCCTTGGACAAGGATCTCTATATAAGCCTTGCTGCGAGCTTGCTTCTGCCTGGGTGCAACAAGTGTGTTACCTGTCACCACCGTGTGCCAGGTTCATCATTGATCTCAGCCTGTTTATTGGTTCTCCTGTACCACAACCTGTGGACTGTTATCTGACTACATTTTGCCTGCCGTCTGCCTTGAACCATTGGACTGTTATCAGACTACGCTTTTGTGTGCTGCCCATTTGGTCCCATAAGGCTAGACATGACCACGCCCTGCCTGCTGACACCACAGTTTAGTTGATTTACATATCCACACAGTTGCAGGTGGTGTACCAAGTTTAACCCCTGGGATTGACAACCTCCATGTGGGAACTTTTTTTAGTTGATTTTGATCACGGGTGTAGTGAGGGGGCACAAGGGGGCATGAGTTCTGGGTGCCACATCTTGGGGGGCGCATTTCTGTGCCCCCAACTGTGCCCAGCTCCACTGGGGTCAGAGCACAATTAAAAGCAGTTAAAAGCTAAATGCTAGCATGGCCTAGATGCAGAGATCAAAAAGGGGGTCAAAGCAGAAAGATTCTTCACAGTCCTGCTCCCCACCCTTGCATGCCACTCCTCACTCCCCTTCCCTTGCATGCCACCCTCCCCCTCCCCCCATTAGGGTGGGTGGGCCATGTCCAGATGCCGGGCCCCCTCCCCACCCTTGCATGCCACCCCTCACTCCCCTTCCCTTGCATGCCACCCTCCCCCTCCCTTCATTAGGGTGGGTGGGCCATGTCCAGATGCCGGGTCCCCTCCCCACCCTTGCATGCCACCCCTCACTCACTTCGGGGTAGGGTGATTTATTAAATTTAATGATTATTATTCATAATAATTATAAAGTCAGCAGTTCCACCCATGTCCACCACACTCCCAAAATAAATGCTTCGGGGGTAGGGCGGTTTACCAAATCATCTCTCAGAAATCACCTCCTACCCCCAGCAAAACATACATGGCTCCCTCCCCACCACTTTCCTAATTGTGTCCTCACACCAACCCTGTGAGGTAGGCTGCTAGCCTGAGAAACAGCTCCAAGCCAGTGCAAGGGGGATTAACTTTTAAGCATGTAAATCTCTCACAAGTCACCCCCAAGATTTACCAAGCAAACATCAGCATCATCTCTCAGAAATCACCTCCTACCCCCAGCAAAACATACATGGCTCCCTCCCCAACACTTTCCTAATTGTGTCCTCACACCAACCCTGTGAGGTAGGCTGCTAGCCTGAGAAACAGCTCCAAGCCAGTGCAAGTGGGAATTAACTTTTAAGCATGTAAATCTCTCACAAGTCACCCCCCATCTGAAGGTTTACCAAGCAAACGTCGGCATCATCTTCAGTTCTGCTGCTGCTTCTGGGCTCCCTGCTCAGCTTGCCTTTTCCTGTGCCTGCCGGCGCCCAGCTGTTGGGAAGAAGGCTTCTGAGTAATGCCACACTTAATTTAAGGCGACTAAGGCATGCTGGGTTAGAGGGAGGGGAGGCGGAGCTCCCCAGTCCTGCTCCTGGGAGCCCAGTGGGACTTCTCCCCTGCCCCTGGACACTCCAGGCCACCGTACAGAGTGGGCGGGGCTAAGACAGGCACTGGGAGCAGTCAGCTGCTTCAGTGCCTGCTTTCTAGGGCTTGCTCAATCCCTCGCTGTGTAGGAGGATGTTTTGGCGCCCCCCACGTGACCTCAATCGATGCGCCCGGGGACAAGGGGTACCCCATGTCCCTAGGCAGGAACGCCAGTGATAAGTATTAACCTCGCTGATTGGCTTCTGTAATATGGAACTGTTTGCCAAATAAGATAGTGCAGGTGGAGTGGAGATTGATAGGTTAACTGAGCAAACTGCAACCAACTATAAACCACTATAAAAGTTTATGAATGCCTTTGTTCTGAATCCCTGAACTCCAGACACCCAGGTAGCTACTTGCTTGCTGCTATCAGGCCTGAATAAAATACCTTCCTGATCAAGAAACGGTTGCCCTATTTGCTGTTTGATCCTGTCTTGTTAGTGACCGCTACCTTGGACAGAGGTAACATACAGGGATTTTTTAATTCTATCCTCCCTCTAGAAAATCTCAGAGCAGCATAAATTGTTCTCCTCAGCTCAGTTTTATCCTCTCAACAGTCCTGTGAAGTAGGCCCAAGCGGGGACTGAAAGTCTCCAAGAATGACACCTGATCTCCAGATGACAGAGATCAGTTCCCCTGAAGTAAAACAACTGCTTTGGGGGGGGGGGGTAAACACCATGGCATTATGCCCCTCTGAGGTCCCTCCCCAAGCCTTGCCCTCCTCAGTTGCTACTGCTAAACCTCCAGGGCCTTCCTGACCCAGAGTTGGGAGCCCTAATTTGGGTCAAAAAATGCATGGCCGGCCCAAAGTGATAGCTGAACCAAGCAGTTTCCTTGACATGCTCCCCCAGAGAGGATTCACCTTCCTTTTGAAAAACAATACCAAGGTCATCTCCTTGCCCAGCAGCCGTGCCTGACCATTTCACCACAGTAGCTTCCTCACAGTGACAACTGTGCTTTGCTCTCCTCCTCTCTGTGTGCTTCTAATTCCTTTCTCAGTAGGCCCTTGAATTCGTTCTGTCATATTAATGGCATCGGTGTGCTGAGTTGAACTCTCTTCCATGCCTTTGTCTTTCTCCAGTGATAACAGCTAATTTAGGCCTCGGCCTTGTTCGTGGAGGATTTTTTTCTCTCTCTATGAAGTGCATTACTTTTTGCTTTTCAGCCAATGCTGAATTTCATCTCCTGTTTTATTGCCAGGGAAGCTAGTCTTGCGAGACTCCTCTGTGAATCTTCATAACCTTTCTTAGACTTAACCACCTGTGACAGTACTTCCGTTGTGACTTCGAAATGGTTTTGAACTCTTTCGCTAGTAAACCATTAAGCTGAAATTTCTAAGCTTAGCGGGGGCGCTTTGAGAACTCCTCAGCGGTGAGAAAAGGAGAAGAGAGGGTAGAGTTGTATCAGCCTTCATTCCTAAGAGTTGTGGGAGCAAAGTGGAAGAAAGTGTGGCAGGGGAATAAAAATAACACTGTACCAACGTTAACCGGAGGTGACATCAACATATTACCATAGAGTTTTGGGTGAATCCTGGAGCAACACACCAATGAAGTGACATCACTCCTGGCGAAAGCAGACACCACTGAATATTTTAGAAACTCTGTAAGGCAGTGCTTTTCTGATGTGCTTTGGAGGCTTGTGAGTGAAGGACAGTTACTTCAATGGGCCAAATAGCTTGGGTTTTTTTTTCTTGTTATTTGTACTGCATTTTAATAGGGAGATTTTGGGGGTGTTTAATCATGTAAGCAACTTTGAGTTCTGTTAGTCAGGAGAAAAGTGGGATGTTAATATTCTAAATACACTGGTGGTGTTGGCTTGTGCCCCTGCTAAAAATAAGAAGAAATTCCATTCCACAATAACCTGAAAGTTCATGTTGGAAAATGCTGAGACGTTGAAGAGCTGCTGCTGTTCAGAATAGGCAAGACTGATGGTAAAAAAACCCATAGAGTTCTTGGAAATTCCTAGAGCATAGTGCAACACCATGATATCACTTCTGGGTGTCTCCCCACCCACCTCCCTGCAAAAATCCTGAGGATTACCCACTCTAGACTCAGTTTCATTGCTCCCCACAGTGTTGTAAACAACTAATAAAGCCCATACTCTTCTACGAACTATTTCCAAAAGTATTGCATGGTGTCCTTCAAAGTTGAATAGTATATTGCTAAAAAAAAACCCTATGTGTCTCTTTCCACCCCATCAGAACCACAAAATTAGCAGTCTTAATTCCAAAGGTTGACACTGAGAAGCGTGAAGAAAGAAGACAGCATGGGTCAACTGGGTACATTGTTCTACCTAAAACACTGATTTCCCACATCAATTTTTTTTCATTTAAGAACGAAGACCTTGACTTTAAAATGTGCATGTCCATAATTTTTTTTAAAATGGGAGCAGATTTTCCCTCCCCAAATGATAGTCCTCCAAACTCAACATCACATTTGCCCATCTAAGACTCCTAATTCAACATCACTGTTATTCCACAATCCTAATAAATATCTCCTTTGGGATACTATGCTTGTGAGAATGTGTATTTAAGGATTTTACTTTCAGAGTGTAGCCATGATGATCTGCAATAAAACAGCTAGTTTTGAGTCCAGTAGCACTTTAAACCAACAAGATTTTTGGAGTATAATCTTTCAAGAGTCAAAAGTTCCCTTTATGAGACACTATACCCCAAAAACTTAAGGGTTTTAGGAATGCATTCATATTAATGAGGTGAAAACATCTGCCTAGTACATTTTTATCCTATTCTTCATCCGAGGAACTCAGAAAAGTATACATCATTCTGTTTCGTCCTCAAAAGAATCTTGAAAAGTTAGACAAAGAGAGTTTTACTGGGCCAACAACATCACCTAGAGCCGTGGTGGTGAACCTCTGGCACTCCAGATGTTATGGACTACAATTCCCATCAGCCCCTGCCAGCATAGCCAATTGGCCATGCTGGCAGGGGCTGATGGGAATTGTAGTCCATAACATCTGGAGTGCCAGAGGTTCGCCACCACTGACCTAGAGCTTCATGGCAAAGGGGTTTTTTGAACTTGTATCTCCCAGGGTCTAGTCTAACATTCTAACCACTTCACAACACTAGCTCCCATTTCTGAACTAATTCCATGTATGCATTTAAGTCTAATGAAGAATAAACACTTCAGCTAGACAATGGGGTTCTGGAAGGTTCTGTCAGGCATGAGGACAATACCTCATGTATCACTTATTTATTTGAGCTCCCACAAGTGGTGATAGTTTCACTGAGCAAGGAAGGTCGTCTGTGGCAGTAGATGGTGGGGAAGCAGAATTGGGCTTTTTCTAGGAAAACAAAAATGTTTAGGATATTTTATGACTAGTTGAGGCTTGATGTTCTATGATCACCCACTATTTGAACCACAGTCCAATGAAAAACAGGAATACTTCTTGAAGATTACAATGCAAAGACAATTGGCTCTAGGGATGCCCATCTCCAGGTCATGCCTGGAGATCTCCCAAAATTACAGCTGATCTACAGATGACAAAGATCTGTTCCCTTGCAGAAATGGCCGTTTGGAGGACAGACTCAACAGTACCACATCTCCTGCTGACCTCCTTCTCTTCTCCAAACCACACCCTCTCCAGACTCTGCCCCCACATCTCCAGGAATCTCCCAACCCAGAGCTAGCAACCCTACTTGACCCATCACAACTGAATTCATAAAACTACCTGATAGAGGGTTGGTCTTTCCAGATTAATATTGTCTACTCTGACTGGACAGCGGCTGTCCATGATCTCAGACAATGGGCTTCCATACCACCTCCTGCCTGGTTCTTTTAACTGTAGATGCCAAGGATTGAACCAGGGACTTTCTGTGCGCAAAAGAGGTGTTCTACCACCAAACCACGGCTCCTCACCTATTGGGAGATGATGTTGTGAAGATCTCTTCATGCTATGCAAAGGGGGAAGGTACACAACCAAGGTGAAAAGAAGAAAACTTGTACCAAAGTATATGAGACCAATCACCTGAGATCCCAGACGGTAGAGTATTACCTCTATCTTTTAAGGATTGTAAAATCCTATCCTTCTCCTGGTCATTAAAAGCCAGGAGGCTAGTAGAAGCCAAAGCCCCCGAAAGAGATTCCTCCATGCTATGCAAAAGGGGAAGGTACACAACCAAGGTGAAAAGAAGAAAACTTGTACCAAAGAATATGGGACCAAACACCTGAGATCCCAGACGGTAGCTTTTAATGACCAGGAGAAGGATAGGATTTTACAATCCTTAAAAGATAGAGGTAATACTCTACCATCTGGGATCTCAGGTGATTGGTCCCATATACTTTGGTACAAGTTTTCTTCTTTTCACCGTGAAGATCTCTTCAGCAAAGAACAAAAATAGGGAGACTTGATAGGGACCAGGTGGGAAGATGTATGAAATTTCCCTCACAGCTTTGGATGGCGGCTTACACCAATAACACTGACGTCCTCCCAGTGTTATTCCCATGCAGTGGGAAAGATCAAGGCTGGGGATGAGGTGGGGGAGAGAAGAGAACGTTCCCCTCTCTCTCCAGCAAGGTGCCAGAGCCACACAACTCTCCCACTGATGTTTCACCTTACCTCTCCTTGCCACATCTGTCAACTTCTGCTAATTAACGGAGTTTGCTATCACCTTCCTTGCTGATCTGAAGGAGGGAGGGAAACATAGGCGGGGGAGGGGGGAGGAGGTGAAGGTATTCTACAATTATAAATGATGTCTGGCAGACTCCGGTACCATATAATGCATTATAAGCACTTAAAAAGCTAACCCATTCTGTCTTCTTTCTTTGGCATAAATAATGGCCTTTTTATGAATAAATCATGCCACCAAGGTCTCTGAAAATAGCAGGAACCTGAAGTAGAATGTCTCCAACCTCTTCCCCCCCCCCCCCGCCCCTCCCTGCTAGGACAGCAAGAGAACTCAGCAATCCACTTCATCACAGCTGATAGAGCTGGGCAACTTGCAGTAATGCAATAGGGAGATAAAGTTGGGGGCAGGGGGTTGCTCTCATTGCCAAAACCCCGATTATGCTGAAACTCCAAATGAAACATAATGGACTCTTAGGAGATAAGCGTTTTCCCCTGCCCTGCGAAGAATGCGAGGCCTCATAACTCACCGAAAGAGGCCAGACTGCCAGCCACACAAAGTGCTGTTGCCGCCTCTCTCCCTTTCAGTGCTGGCCTTCCAGACCAGTGGTGGCTTCCATCACTGGAAGCAGGGCAGGAAGGAAGCCGAGAAGCGGCTCGGAGACATGTTCCCTCAGAAGCACGAAAGGCTTGCAGGGAAGTATCCAGCTGAGTACACCAAGCGATTGATCAACATTTTCTTCCTGCCATTCCTCCAAGAAGCAGACATGACTCCGCTCCAGTTCTATCCTCATGACAACCCTGTGAGGAAAGTAAGCCTGCAATTCACGCACCTGCAGAGAATAAACTCCTGTCTGTGCCTGCAATCCTTTCCCATTGGTGACCTGACCCGAGAAGCAGGAGGGAGGGGAAGGGAGAGATTGCATAGATGATGATGTTCTAGGAATTTATCCAACCTCTATGATAAAGACCATAGAGATTGTAGGGATTCCTAGAGTGTCACCCAGAACACTACCTTAGAGAAAAGGAAGTTCCTGGAACATCACATTGGATGCGACTTTTGTGGTATTTACAATAGACATGGGGGGAAATCCTAGAATGTCACAGAGGATGCAGGGTGACATCCCTTGAAACTCTACCATCACCAGACCCAGTTCCAAAAGTCTCCTTGCATCTGCTCAGGCTTGGCAACCCTAAAGGTAAAGTAGCATAAGACAGTGATTGACCCAAGATCACACAACCAGATTTCATGCCCGAAGATACCCATTTGCTTCTTGGGTATAAAATTCCAAGGGTCTTAAATGAAACAGGGCAAAACAGGAAGCATTCTGTACTAGCTGACGTACTAGCAAAGCACTGAGCTTAAGTCGGTATCGAGGAAGGATCCTGGCTCAGTGGTAGAGCACCTGCCTTGCACGCAGAATCCCCAAAGTTCAGTCTCCAGGACAAGGAAGAAGGTGATGTTTCCCAAAAATGCAAAACACTGGTCATGCTTACGCAGACTGGCAGATACAGGTGGGTGTTAGATAAACCCAAATCAGAAAAAAAAAACGCACCAAAATACCTTGTTGGTAGGGGGGGGGGGGGTTCACCCAAAAAAGGCAGCAATAAAAGGGAGCTGAAAAACCAGATCCTGAAAAATGCAAAAAAAAAATGGCCTTTTTTTGATCCATTCTGCTTGCCACCTTTAAAAAAGAAATCCCCTCTCCTTACCTCCCTCACTGTAGCCTGGCCAAGCCCAGCATTCAACAGTGGGTGCCCCCTTTGAAGTCCACGTGGACGTCAGCGTGTACTGTTCGACGTTAGACCCAGCCAGGTCAAATCCACACTTCAGTACTGGGCTTCGCCTGGCCAGGTCCAGCTTTAAATTACAGGCCCCACTTCCAACGTCCACAGAGCTCCGAAATCTACATGACGTTCAGAGGGGTATTTTTCAGGCTCAGGTTTAAGATGCAATATCAGCTTTTTCAGCTATAACGTTTTTCAGCTATAACACTGAGTCGCAACCCTTCTGATACCATACAAATATCCACCAGCATAAATCAACACCTGAAGTTCTCTTATACTAAGTCAACCTGATAGTCTATCAAAGTCAGTCTTGTCTACTCCAGAGAGGTGTGTCTAGGGAAAATGTAGCCCGGTGCAAAATCTGAGTTTTCCGGGGGGGTCCTTCCCCAGCGTGGGCGGCCACCCTCCCCCACCATGACCAAACAACTTTTTTTGCACCAAGTCTTGAAGTCAGTCTATGGACCCGGGGTGAAGGAGGAGGGGTGTGGGGTGATTTCTTGCCCTCAGGTGACTAAATGACCATAGCCCGGGGAAATTTGACCCCATATGTCCCCCTGGGCAGTATGCCCCTGCTCTCTGGGGTCTTGGGTGGTGGTCTCCCACATCACCTACTACCTAATCTGGTGATGGAACTTGGCACCTTCGCATCCAACGCAGGTGCTCTAGCTTGGACCCATAGCCAGTGGTGGGATCCAAAAAATTTAGTAACAGGTTCCCATGGTGGTGGGATTCAAACTGTGGCGCAGTGCCAATGGGGCTGGGCGGGGCACAATGGAGGCGTGGCCAGGTATTCTTGGGGCAGGGCATTCCTGGGCAGGGCATTCCTGGGCGGGGCTGTGGTAAGGACGCAGGGCATTCCTTGGGCGGAAAACGAATGCACGCAGGCGCAGGCTGCCACGCACGCCGGTGCACCTCCTGCTAGACTGCTTCAAGTTCTGCGCGCTACTGCTGAGAGGAGGGGCGTAACCAAGGCAAAAATCAAATGTCAAAATCACCAATTAGTAACCCCCTCTTGGCACACACAAAGAATTAGTAACCTACTCTCCAGAACCTGTGAGAACCTGTTGGATCCCACCTCTGCCCATAGCCCTTCCCCAAGACCATTTCCTCTTGAGTCCCCCGGATAGCTTCTACTCCTGTTCATGAGGTACATTGAATACTCATATATTCAGCATGTCACATGTACATCTGTTTGTAAGAAAGAGCCAACAAAAAACTTTGCAACTAAACTACAGATCAATAGCTGTCACATGCGAGACTGGTATCATAAGTTCAGCTGTACATAGTTTCAGAGGGTAGCCTGATTGGTGTGCAGTACAGAAGATGGAGTTGAGTCCAGCAGCACCTGAGAGACTAACAAAATTTGGGGGGTAGAAGCTTTTGAAACTCAAAGTTCTCTTTGTCAGATATCTGATGAAGGCAACATTGACATTCGGAAGTTCATATCCCAAAAATCTTGTTGACCAGTCAGATGCTGCTGATCTCAAATCTAGCAGTTCAGCTGCCCGTCCTTTGTATGTAACATGATAATTATTCCAAGCACAAAATATTCACAGACTTTGCCTACAGTCCCTGTGACTCGTAAACAGGGTAGTGCCAATCAGAGTAGGTAATATCAAGCTAGAGAGGCCAATTATCTAAAGTAGGAGGTTCAGTTGCCTATGAAAAGATTCAGCAGATCATAATACCGAAGGCTTCCACAGCCGGAATTAACTGGTTGTTGTGGGTTTTCCCGACAGTGTTGCCATGGTCTGGTAGTTTTTGCTCCTAACATTTTGCTTGCATCTACGGCTGGCCTCTTCAGAGGCATGTCACAGTAAGATGTGTTTCTTTCCGTGGCACAGTGAGTCACAGATGCAGATGAAACTCTAGGACCAAAAACAACCAGACCACAGCTACACAGCCCAGAAAACCCACATCGGCCAATTCAGCAAAAAAAACAACCCAAATGTTAGTTTGTTGAAAATTGGCTCCAGATCCCTGCTTTATATTTGAAGGCACACAGCCATGTCTGTGAGCAGCAGATGAACCAGGCTCTTCATACCCCAGCCTGTGCAAATGTGAAGGTTTTAAAAATTAGATTTAAAAAATTAGCCATTTCTCCCTATGATTATTTCCCCAATGATTTCCTGTTCTGAAATGTTACTTCCCACCCCCCACCCCCTTCACTTCTCAACAGCTGAAATCTCAATTCCAGATGGTAGGCCATGTTAAAAATAACAAACCTTCTGAAACCACAAAAACCTGCTGAAATTAATGATCCTTCTTGTGTTACACATGGAACAATTTCTAGATATAGAACAGCTGATTCCCAAATTGTTCCTCCCAATCCCTTTCTGTCTTTTTCCAGATAACATTGTATTTAAGGGAATGAGCTGTGGTTGCAGAGGCTGCAGGTCCAAATCTCATCTTGGTCCCTAAATTCAGCCCCTTAGGAAAACCTCGGTCTTATAGCTGTAATACGGGGATACTAAACCTGGGCCTACCTTGTAGGGTTGTGGTAACATTTGGAAACTGCTTAGCACAGGGGTAGGGAACCTGTGGCTCTCCAGATGTTCAGGAACTACAATTCCCATCAGCCCCTACCAGCATGGCCAATTGGCCAATTGGCCATGCTGACAGAGGCTGATGGGAATTGTAATTCCTGAACATCTGGAGAGCCGCAGGTTCCCTACCCCTGGCTTAGCATGATGACTTAGGTCATGAATTGTAATCTGGGAAGCTGCTGGTTCAACTACCATCCCAGCCATAAGCCCTTGGCTGGAAACACCCAGGATGCTGAGGGCTTGGAGACGCAATGAAATGTCCTGACCCTCTGCCATCATTTTCAGTTATGTAACTGGAAGAGACATCACTACATCTAGGGACACTTTAGGATTTCACTACAGAAACAAACACGTTGCATCAACCGCTCATTATTATCAGTATTCCAACAAACATTGAAGTGCAAACAGTGAAATAAAGTGCAAAAATCAACTGTGCAATACTCTCATACAATTCTATACGATATAGCACATAAATTACAATAGCAGCTCTTGGGTGTCGTCTTCAAACAGTCCTCTTAAATTACCAGTCCATATACATACTAGGACAAAGTCTCTTTCTTGAAGACTATCAACCGACTTCAATGTGCTGCATTCCCTGTATTCCGTCAAACTGACTTGTACGTCTGGTAGATATGCGGACTGGTCTTGGCCAAGTCCGATAGACACAATTAACGGATTGCGCTACTGTAGCCGTTTTCGATTCAATCTTCTTCAGATTATGATTTAAATTCGTCAGTCTCAATTGGGATAATCCTTCAAGGTGATATTCTCACATCCATTCTTTTTTTGTAGGATCACCATTTTACTCTGCCACTCACCACAGCAAGAGCAGGCAATGAATGGCAGAGACAGGAGTTCTCCTGTCCTCAGCTGGCACTTGGCAACCCTACTTGATAGGCCTCCGCCATGTTTTTTTGTTCTTTTCTGAGCCTCAGATAATCAGGTCCTGTTTTACATGGTGATGCTGACTTTTGAGTTTGTGTTGCCCCGACCTGGATAATCTAGGCTAGTCCAACCTCACCAGATCTCAGAAGCTAAGCAGGATCAGTCCTGGTTAGTGCTTGGATGGGAGACCACCAAGGGAGTCCAGGATTGTTACACAGAGGCAGGCAACAGCAAATCGTCTCTGAACATCTCAGCCTATGGGGTTGCCACAGTTTGGCTTTGACTGGACAGCACTTTGCTCTCACCCGGGCTTGCTTTAAGAAGTTTTATACCCCACTTTTCTCTCCCACAAGGAGTCTCAAAGCAGCTTACAATCACAATCCTTTCCTCTCCCCACAATAGGCACCTTGTGAGGTAGGTGGGGCTGAGAGATTGTGGAGAGAACTGTGGTTGACCCAAGGTCACCCAACAGGCTTCATGTGGGGGAGTGGGGAATTGAACCCGGTTCTTCAGATTAGACTCTCAACCGCTATGCCACACTGGCTTTAAACGGCATTGGTGGTGGAAAATGCCATCAAGCCACAGCTGACCCCAGGGTGCCATACAGCCCAACAGGCCATACCACCAGCCAAAAATCCATTCTCTCCAGAGCTAGCGTGGTGTAGTCGTGGTTAAGAGCAATGGACTCTAATCTGGAGAACAAGCGTTGATTCCTCACTCCTCCACACGAGCAGCAGACTCTTATCTGGTAAACTTTGTGAGGTGGGTGGGTCTGAGAGAGGCCTGAACAAACTGTGACTAGCCCAAGGTCACTCAGCAGGAATGTAGGAGTGGAGCAGGGGTCTGCAACCTGCGGCTCTCCAGATGTTCATGGACTACAATTCCCATCAGCCCCTGCCGACATGGCCAATTGGCCATGCTGGCAGGGGCTGATGGGATTTGTAGTCCATGAACATCTGGAGAGCCGCAGATTGCAGACCCCTGGAGTGGAGAAACAAATCTAGTTCACCAGATAAGAGTCTGCCGCTCATGTGGAGGAGTGTGGAATCTCACCCAGATTAGAGTCCACCTGCTTTTAACCACTACACCGTGCTGGTAAAGAGGCCCAACTCATCCAGCCTCCTCAGAATCCTGTCACCCTGTTCCTGCCTCCAGTTGCAGCCCATATAGACTAGGCCTCATCCTTCCCTCCATTGGCTTGTCCTTCTGCCTCAGCTCCCCACTGCACACGTGTCTAACAAGTATCCCCCCGCCAACTGCCCTTATTCCTGACGCCTCCGTCTGACACTGTCAGTCCCCTCTGAGACTCAGAGATTGGATCCATTCCCAGCCTCGCTGCCAAGTGGAACCGGTCCCTGCCGCCGCCTCGCCTCCTTCTCCTCCTCAGGGGCAGGCTGTTCATTTCAACCCCAGAAGACAATGCCCTCTTTGAAAAACAAAGAAATTATAAAGCACATAGGACCATATGGTAAAATATAGCCAAAGCCGCCTATGTGGCCAATTTTCTGTATGTTACCATATGGTGCTGCGTATTTAGCAAAAATACAACTTGACTGTTTCTCTTTCCATATGGGGTTTCTTTTGCCTTAATTAATAACACCGGGGGGGGGGGGGACTCTTTCAAAGGCTTCCAAGATTCTTGCAAATGGAATATTTTATGACAGAAACAGCCCCACCCCTGCCCAAAAGACAACCCTTCCACTGTCCCTCTTTGGGCCAAGAGTTTCTCCCAGCAGCCTTTATGGACACTGCAAAGGTCAGAGACTCCGTGTATTTTTGTAATATGAGGCACTGGAGGTTTTTGGAGGCTGTCGCTCAATACCGAGAGGGAGTAGCATGCAGGGCACTCTCTCCTACATTTTAGAGAGCTTGGGGCAGAGACCAACCGTGGGTCCCCCTCTGCCTGAAGTGGGCCTCCCCATGCCGTTCGCTCCTCTCCTGAGGAAGCCAGCTGACTATAGGGAGTGTTGCCATGGTCATTGCAGCAGCCGCTCTGCTCCCCATCACCAAAGACTGGTATTCCATTAGGCCACAGGTGTCAAACTCATGGCCCTCCAGATGTTATGGACTACAGTTCCCATCATCCCCTGCCAGCCTGTTGCTGGCAGGGGGTGATGGGAACTGTAGTCCATAGCATCTGGAGGGCCGCAAGTTTGACACCTATGCATTAGGCCCTAAAGAAGGAGAAATGATGACCAATGGTGCTTGCAACAAATTGTTGACCTGCCCCGGGGACCAGGGATTGTAAGGAGGAATGGCAGCAGCATTATCCAGGGACTCTGCAAAGGTGTGGGCCTCAACTTCTGCCTCATACTGCTGATGAAGTTGCCTTCTATTGAATCCATCCACTGGTCTATCACAGTTTTGTCCATTCTGACTGGCAACAGCAATCCAAGGGCTCAGGTGGAGGTCTTTCAAATCACCTCCTCCCTGTAGGTGTCAAGGGTTGAACCTGGAACTCTGTGCTTCCAAAACAGGTGCTTGAATCTGTTTTAGCATACAGTTTCTAACCATTCCTAGAGTAACCCTTTGCCACTTCCTGGTAACTCTAGGAATCACCAAGAATTCTAGTGTAAGAACTTCCTGTAAGCCTTATTTTTCTGGTTAATTTCTCTGCCAGGCAGGCAACCTTAACCACTAGGGTTTCCAGCTCCAGGTTGGGAAATACCTGGAGGTTTGGGGAAAAGTTTCAGGAGGACAGGGCTTGGGGAGAGGAGGGACCTCATAATGCCATAAAGTCCACCCTTCAAAGTAACCATTTTCTCCAAGGAAACTGATCTCTGTCTTCTAAAGATCAGTTGTTATTCTAAGAGATCTCCATGTCCCATCTGTAATATCAATGTCCTAAGAGGAGGAAAAAATCACTGAAAATATAATTTCATAAAGAGAACAAGTGGATTACTTAAAGGGCAAAATCCGGCCATTTGCAGGACTAAAGAAGTCAGGCTGTTCCAGAGGCTGATAGGCCCAGCAAACATCATGTTCGTGAATAATTTTTCAAAGTTTTGTTAGAAGGTTCATATTGTATAGGGAGACTCAGAAATGTACACATTTTAAATGACAGAAATATAATTTCTTTCATTTTGAAATGAAACATACAGATATGTGAAAGTTGTTGAAAATTGTAGTTACGTAAGAGATTTCGCTTATTTATGAAGTGTATTTCTGAAGAAGAATACAGTATTGGTATTTAATGCAAAGTGGTTGGACTCCTGACTATAGCAGTGGCGTAGGAGGTTAAGAGCTCGTGTATCTAATCTGGAGGAACCAGGTTTGATTCCCCGCTCTGCCGCTTGAGCTGTGGAGGCTTATCTGGGGAATTCAGATTAGCCTGTGCACTCCCACACACGCCAGCTGGGTGACCTTGGGCTAGTCACAGCTTCGTGGAGTTTCCTCTCAGCCTGGCACCCACCTCACAGGGGTGTTGTTTATTGTGGGGAAGGGCAGGGAGATTGTCAGGCCTCCCTTTGGAGTCTCCTTGCAGGAGAGAAAGGGGGGATATAAATCCAAACTCTTCTTCTTCTCTTCTTCTCTTCTTCTTCTTCTTCTTCTTCTTCTTCTTCTTCTTCTTCTTCTTCTTCTTCTTCTTCTTCTTCTTCTTCTTCTTCTTCTTCTTCTTCTTCTTCTTCTTCTTCTTCTTCTTCTTCTTCTTCTTCTTCTTCTTCTTCTTCTTCTTCTTCTTCTTCTATAGCTGCACCTCTCTTCTTTTGTGTCATGGTGGACCCATTTGGAAGCTGGAAATCCTACCCACCACCCAAATGCTGGGCCTGTCTAGACTGTGTACAGAGTGTAATGTTGGTTTATATACAGGACAGAGGATTTTTTGCTCATTCAAATGAGGCTCCGTTGTTGAAAACTCCACCGTTCTTGCTTCTTAATTAATTGCTCCATTCTGTCACTATGAACCTTCTGTGTCCCGTTTCTGCTTCCTCAAGGAGGAATCATCAGTGTCCTACCATGCAAAGGATACCGAACGCTTTATTTATTTATTTTATTTATTTATTTATACTTTCAGCTTTTATACCGCCCCGTCCCCGAGGGGCTTTGTGTTCCAGTTGCTCCAAATGCCTCTTCTGGCATGGTGGAAGGTCTCTGTGGAGGCTCCTATGGTTTCCTGGGCATTCTGGGAAAGCCTTCTGTTCTTGGTGGAAGAAAGTGAGTGACATGTCTCTGGGCCTTGGTAGATAAAACTTCACCATGTTGACCTGTGATGCCGACCTGAGTCAAACCCCGGGAACCACTGCAGCTGAGCAGTAGAGCACATAACGTTAGGTCTCGGAACCTTAAGCCAATAAACGGACTCTGGAGTGTTGATCAGCAGCGTGTATTGATGAGGTATACAAGCACCACACTTGGCGAAAGCCAGTTCTAATAAGGCTGGGGTTTTCAGTCCCATTTATTCCCCACAGCAACCACTCTCCCAAATTCCCAAGAATTCCCAAGACTGCCCCAAGGTCGGCAGCAGATAGCGAAGGAGCCACCTGGCTTCCTCCCCTACAACAAGACAACAGATGTCATTCTTTTCTCACGGGACAGAGGTGCCAAGGGAAGCCTACTTTACTACATGAAGGCCATAAAGTATAGATCAAGGAAGGAATGCACAGATGGCAGATGGTCACATATAGCAGGCTGGTTATGTATATCTCAAAGAGGCGTTGGTTTGTTGTTTCTACTGGTTACATAGAATCAGGAATGCCTTTTATTCACTCAGATAAGCATCTCCCTGATACATATCTTTAGAAGGTCCTGGTTCCATCTCCAGTTGAAGGATCTCCATAGCAGGTTTTGGGAAAGACAATTCTCAGACTGAGTGCCTAGAGAATTGCTTCCAATCAGACAGCTCTGAGCTAGATAGATTGATTCTCTGACATGAAGGTTACTTGGGCCCCTTCCGCACATGCAGAACAATGCACGTTCAGTCCACTTTTGCTATTCCGCACAGTGAAATCCAGCTGCAAAGTGGATTGAAAGTGGATTGAAAGTGCATTATTCTGCCTTGCGAAATCTACACTAGTGGACATGCTGATTTGAAACCGTTTTTCTTGCATTTGCCCTCTATGAGTAGGGAAACGTCGGTGGTTCTTGGGAAGATGGAGCCAGGCCATCATTGGCAGTTTGGGAAGGGAGGGAGTTCAGAAATAAGGTTGCCAGGTACCCCCTGGCAACGGGGATAGGGAGGGGCTTACTAGCATCAAACTGAGGCCTAGCCCCCATGTCAATGTGGATGCATCAACATCACCGGAAGTGATGTCATCGCATTTTCAACAATGTGGGGCACTTTGATTTTTATGCAAAAATTCTGTGCTGAGTGTCAGAATAATGTTTGAGCAGGCTTATTCTGTGACACCCACAAAATGGAAAATCCAGCTGCTTAAGAAGTCTGCACAGGAGAAAGGGGCCCTTATCCTCATTGGGAAGGATATACAAACAGAAATGAGTTGTGCTTCATATTCTGCAGGAACTTCTCGAAGCGCCGAGAGCAAACGATCAAAATGCTGCTGAGTGTTGTGAGATGCTGCAAAATTTGCAAATGAAAAGAATACATGCTTGCCTCCTTGTTTTGTGAATACAAAGCAAGCGACTGTACAATGAGCATCCAATCTTGTAAATTTTTATAACAGCCTCAGCAATTATGCCTACACTGAACTGGCAACAGAGCCAGGACAGACTTTCCCTGAAGTGAACTCAATCACGGCGCTGCATCTTTTCAGCCAGATGGAGTGGACGTTAGGCATGAGTGGAGCTTCTCTCATTCCATACTTTTATTATCTTGTGCGGCTGCTCTGTCCTATATTTTGCTTCTCTTGATTTCCAGTTGAATCAGTTCTGGAAACAGAGCATGTGAAGTTTCCTCTGTGATATGCAGCCTCTCCCATCCTCTGTGTTAGCAATAAATGTGTGTGCATTAATAAAACACTGCACAAAAGCAGTCTTCGTACAATCGTACATCTGATTGGGCCATGATTCTTTTGGTGCAAGGTGTCACCCATGTGCCCTTGCACTTGAGGACACCAGTAAAACTCTCTATATCAGAGATCATCTTGCAATTGCATCAAGCTTGTGTTTTTGCAGTGTTTTATGAATGCACATCTGTAGGAGCAGCAGTGGCGTAGGAGGTTAAGAGTTCGTGATATCTGAAATGCTGGAGGAATCAGTTTTGATTCCCAGAAACTCCTGTCAGCTTCGAGCTGTGGAGGCTTATCTGGCGAATTCCAGATTAGCCTGTACACTCCCACACACGCCAGCTGGGTGACCTTGGGCTAGTCACAGCTTCTCGGAGCTCTCTCAGCCCCACCCACCTCACAGGGTGTTTGTTGTGAGGGGGGAAGGGCAAGGAGATTGTCAGCCCCTTTGAGTCTCCTGCAGGAGAGAAAGGGGGGATATAAATCCAAACTCTTCTTCTTCTTCTAGCTTAGAGGGGCAAAAGGGGGCATATAACTCAATGAGCTGTGACAAACTGAGCAAGATCTGTACAAAACTGGAGGAGGAGGAGGATGGAAGACACGTACTGTCAGTCAAAAATAATGAGAAAAAAATTCAGAAATTTCTGACACATCCTTAAAATGTGAAAGAATGGATGTAAGGATTTATCCTTTATTTTGTTGCTGTGCCTTCATTTTCCTCTTTTGGGGGGTGGGGTGTCTAAAGGCAATGCTAGTATTGAATGGGTGAGCATTTTTGCACTTGGAAATATTCCCCCTTCCCTAGTGGTGGTGCACCCTAATCTGAATGGCCCACGCTCATCCAATATTGTCAGATTTTGGAAGTTAAGTGGGGTCATAGTCAGTGGTGGGATCCAAACATTTTAATAACAGGTTCCGATGGTGGTGGGATTCAAACAGTGGCGCCGCCGCAAACACGCAACTCCAGTCCCTATTGGGCAGGGAGGTTGCTTTAGTAACCCCTTCTCGGCACTCAGAAAAAATTAGTAACCACTTCTAGAGAAGTGGTGAGAACTGGTTGGATCCCACCTCTAGTCATAGTGCTGGAGGTAGAGAGTTAGACCTTGGATTGGTCCTTGGACAGTTAGTCCTTAAAGGTTTGTCCTCGGTGGTTAGTCCTTGGATGGGAGACCACCTTGGTTGATTAGTTATTGGATGGCAGAACACCAAGGAAGGCCTGGTTTGCTATTCAGGGCAAGCAATGGCAAACCACCACATCTCTTGCACTGAAAATCCTATAGAGTCCCAAAAAGTCAACCATGACTTGAGGGTACTTTCCACCAGCAGTGACAGTACACTGATTGTGATGTCCCTGTAGAGATGGAAGATGCCTGCCAATGGAGAGCCAGCATAGTGTAGTAGTTAAGAGCAGGTGGATTCTAATCTGGAGAATCGGGTTTGATTCCCCACTCCTCCAGCTGAGTGGCAGAGCAGAGGCTTACCTGGTGACTCAGATGTGTTTCCACACTCCTGCATTCCTGCTGGGTGACCTTGGACCAGTCACAGTTCTCTCAGAACTCTCTCAGCCCCACTTACCTTTCAAGGTGTCTGTTGTGGGGAGAGGAAGGGAAGGGAGCTTGTAAGCCTCCTTGAGTCTCCTTACAGGAGAGAAAGGTGGGGCATCAATCCAAACTCCTCTTCTTCTTCTAGTTAAAATTATGCACTAAAATTATCCATATGGATCTCCTCTGGATCCCCTACTTCGGTGACTGTGGTAAGCTATGTTGGGATTCTATCACTGACTCAACTCAAACTCCCCCACCCCCCACCCCCAATTACAATCAGACTAGGTGGCTTTCCTTTGGGCACCATTTTCTGCTTCCTTGGGCAAATTATCCCTCCCGACAAAAGTCAGTGCATTGTTTCAAAAGGCTGTCGACGTTCTAAATAAATCAATAATGTCACTTTTGCATCCATTGCATAAAATGATATACAAATGGCATCAGGATAATAAATTAAGCTGGAATGCCGGCAACAGAAGTGGGTGGGACAAAAAATAATCTTCCTGACAACATCACACAAAAAGAACTGAAAAGGGGGCAAATTTGTGCTTTCGTTAAGACAAAGGAGATTCTAATGGTGCTGGAGAAGGAGAATTCCACTAAGAAGGTTCCTGGCCTACTTGCTTGACTGGCTGTTGAATAGGAAGTGGCTGTGGTAGGCAAGGCAGCGAGGTATTTCCCAGGAGCCTCTGGGGTTCAGGGAGCCTTCGCTCTTGCAAAGTCTTCCTCCCAAGCTGAGGCTCATTCTGCACATGCAGAATAATGCACTTTCAAACTGCTTTCAGTGCTCTTTGAAGCTGTGCGGAATGGCAAAATCCACTTGCAAACAGTTGTGAAAGTGGTTTGAAAACGCATTATTTTGCGTGTGCGGAAGGGGCCTGAGAGTCAGCGTGGTGTAATGGTAAAGAGTAGTGAACTTTAATCTGGATAACCGGGATTGATTCCCCACTCTTCCTCATGAAGCGTGCTGGATGACCTTGGGTCAGTCACAGTTCCCTCAGAATTCTCTCAGCCCCAACAACCTCACAAAATGTCTGCTGTGGGGAGAAGGGAAGGACTTTGCAAGCCACTTTTTAAATCTCCTTACGGCTGAGGAAAGCAGGGTATGAATCCAAACTCCTCCTCTTCTTCAAGTTGAGGCTGAGTCAGGACAAGGTCCTAATAGCTGATTAACGTCTGGCTTCCAGTTCTCCCTACCTGCCAAAGCAACCAGGGCTCAGGAATTTTGTGCCCCTATCCCCCTCCTCGTGATGGCCCTGGGTTCCGATTTGCATTAAGAAACAAGTCACATGACACAAACACACAGCTCTCTTCCCCCAGCCATTTTGAGGATGCTTTTGCTTAATTCCATTTTTTTAAAAAACACTGCAGTCCTCAGAGAGTTACTCCAGCTTAATCTCATCAGTGGCAATGGGCTTAGTCTGCAGGAACTGCGGAGGATTGCATTGTAAATGTAATGCCTTGCTTGCTTTTGGAATTTTTGTCTCCTCTCTGCCCATTGTTTGCACACGTCTGTTTGCTTCTGCTTGCTTTGATTTCATCTTCCCCCTACTTATGTGTTAGTTGATCATTAGCTTTCTGCCTTGCCGCATTCATTTGTCTATATATAGAATTGTGTTTTGGCCTATTTTTATTTCCATGTTTCCTTCCACTAGCCCCCTACTGCATTTTCAGGTAAGCCATCCAAATCCACAATGAGTCATTTGTTGTGTCATCCTACGTAGCGCGTCTCCCATCTAAAGCCCACTGAAATCAATGTGTTTAGCCCAGAGTCACTCCGTATAGGATTGCACTGTCTGGCGTCCTTTTCCTTTCCTTTCCTTTCCTTTTAAAAAAACCACACACATACACACCACAATGCCATGGCGGGATAGGATTGTATTGTGCATTATTTGTACTCGCAGCTTGAGATGAATTTTCTAGACAAAAGTATCAGTTTGATTGGGCTTCAGTGTTGTTCTAAGAGGTGAACAGCAATGGTTTCTAGACTGCAGCAGACCAGAAACAAAACCAACCCATAAAGTATTATTGTTGTTGTTGTTGTTTGGTTGAGTTGTCAGAATTTGGAGAAGTCATACTTCCTGCTGGTTGCCCTCTCCTGTGAAAACAGCATTTTATTTATACTATTCTAGCAACTCCACCGTACCCCCTAACCTTCAGTTCTGAAAAGAAGACCAAAGGTGGCTAATAATAATAATTAGCAAATGTGATATCTTAGACACAAATAACTGGTTAGATTTAGCATGTGTTATCTCTCCTCTTAGATGCAGCTGTCCTTGCCTGCTTGACCCACCTCAAGGCTAGACTACCACATCGAAAATCTATGCAAGGCTGCCTTTGAAGACAGCATGAAAACTTTTAATTGATTCACAATACATCAGCCTGCCTGGTCTGGAGTTAGCTGCTTTGTAAATGTTATTGCCATCCTGAAAGCATTGTAGTGGTTGCTAATTTGTCCCTGGGTTGGGTTCAGTTTGTGGTTTTGATCTTGAAAACCCTTCACAGTCTTGGACCTGAGTCCTTAAAAGGGCACCCTAACCTGGTTGGCCCAGGCTAGCCGCATCGCATCAGATCTCAGAAGCTAAGCAGGGGCGGCCACAGTTAGTACTTGGATGGGCCTCCAAAGAATATCAGGGTCACTGTGCAGAGGAAGGCAATGACAGGCTGCCTCTGTTAGTCTCTTGAGTTGAAAATTCTATTGGGATGCCATAAATTCGGCTTCACAACATGTTAGTACATACATGGTTAAAAGTTTATATCTCTCCTAAGCTGAACGCAGTAGCAACGGACCGCGACTTTCTCTCAGATGCGTTTCCGCTGACAGAATAATACCTGTGTACCACCGGGTTTTTTTTTAACCTGGGACTATTTTATCCCGGGGTGTCCGTTTGCATGGCTGCCCATTTTTTGAAGGAATCCAGTGAAGACTGGGAGGAAATGCTCCAGTTTATTTTGCACGAGCCCGGGACTTCTGTATTTACATTGCAAGCATATCTGAGCATGCCCGGTGTCCCGCGTTTTGATTGGCTGTTGTCGTTGAGCGGCAGCTTGAATGAACATCAGGCAGGAGAACATCAGGAGATCATGAATGAACATCAAAGGCGACTAAAGTGGAAAAAAAATAAACCGGGTCTGCTTCCAATTAATGTACGCGTAGGTATGGAAGCTCTAACCAGGAGTCCCGCCCGGGATTTTTTTAAAAGAACCACCAAACTGGAGGTTTTTTAATGCCCTGGGATGAGGGAAATATCATGGGACAAACCCACTTTAGGACCGGGAACCATGCGAACATCTTGGCTGCACAAGAATATTTTCCTTGCTCAAGCCAGGATATTTTTACCGTGCAGAAGCGACATCAATGTACTATGGCAGAGGAGTAACAACTATCGCTGCTTGGGCCCAGGTCTTTATAGTGGTCCCCCCCATGCTATGAAACTGTCTTCTAGAGAATGTCAGGAAGACACCTGTATGTCCTTTCAGAGGCTGTGCAAAACTAAGTTAATGGCAACAAAATGGTCTCCCCCCCCCCTCCCCGCCCCTGCCTCATATTCTCTTTTTTGGCTCTTTGTTGCTATTGTTTGGATATCTTACTGTTCTTTGTGGGGGGGGGGGTTAAAAATTGATTGGGAACTGTTTTGGAATCCTTTGAGAGAAAGGTGAGCTGGAAATGTTTTAAATAAATAAATGAAAATAAGAAAAACATTCCCCAAAATACAACAGTAATGCACCAAATCAGAGCATCAATCATTCAAACAAACAGCACCAGAATCTCAGGGTAGTGCATTAACTATGAATTCTAAATAGTGAATTGTCAAAGTGGACGTTTTGACAGTAAAACTACCACCCATAACACACACTCAGAGGGGATCTATTCAAATTATTACTTATCCTGGAACAACAAGCTAAAACAACATCAGTCTCTGATATGCTTGTGTGTTCAAGGGACGTGTCAGGGATCCAAGTGACGGCTGGAATTGGGGACGGTTTCTGTGTTTTGGTGAAAGGATAAATAATGAAAGACATGGACCGAATTCAGCTTCCCAGAGAATGTGCTGTCTGTAAGATGACATCACGCCAGCAAAGAAGTTCAGCTAATTGCCTGTTTGAATCTCTCAAATGATGCATGCAAGATCAGACCTTTAACACCATAGCCTGAAGAATTTACTTTCCATCTTTTTTAAATGTGGTAACATCTAGCTTGATGAAGCGTTCTGGGGAGCTCTAAAGCTTGCACAATAGTGGTGTCATTTTGGTCGGGAGCCCAGTGGTGCAGAGCGGTAAGCTGTAGTATTACAGTCAAAGCTCTGCTCCTAATCTGAGTTCGAACCTGACAGAAGTTGATTTCGGGTAGCCAGGTCAAGGTCGACTTAGCCTTCCATCCTTCCAAGGTTAGTCAAATGAGCAACCAACTTGCTGCGAGTAAAGCGTAGACAACTGAGGAAGGCAATGAAAAACTACCCTGTCAACATTGCCTCCCTAGTGAATATTGTGATGTGACGTAGCCCCGTGGTTACATTGCCTACATATGCCATTGCCTGACTCTGCATAGCGTCCCTGATATTGCTTGGTGATTTCCCAACCAGATACTAATCAGGGCCAACCCTGCTTAGCTCCCAAGATTGGATGAGACTGGGCCAGCCTGAGCTATCCGGGTTGGGCCTCCTATTTTTTAATAACACCTAAATATTCAAGTGAAGGAACATTTGGGGATTTTAACTCCCTAATTTTGCTCAGCACAGTTCAGGCCCTAAGATCTTCTCAGAACTCAGAAAGGAACAAGGGTGCGCAACAGAGGCTTCTGTGATGGACTAGGCCTCACACTTGACCGAGACCCATTGACTTTTTAGATGGTTAACAAAGTACAAGCTTCATCCACAACTCCTTGTGCCAACTTAGGCTCCATGTTCTGATTCAGGAAGGAATATACTCAGTCCAGGTCTGATTCCTGGTACAGTGGGATCTCGGTTTTCATTGTCTTCGGTTTTAATCGGTTTCAGTTTTCATCGATTTTTTCAGTGATAAATTTGTCTCAGTTTTCATCGATTTTCCTCTGTTTTCATTGATTTGCAGTAAGGTGCAGGGGGTTTGTGGAGAAAAATCACCCAGACAAAGCTGTTGCAGGCCATGTCTGCAACTTGTTTAATGACAATGTCTTCTTGCCCCTTTCAGACAAATCTTAAAGAGGCATCAGAAACAGACCTCTTTGGACAGCTTTCTGGTGTGACATTGGTCCACTGGCTCTGAAGCTGGTCCTAGTGTTATTGTTTGTTACTGTTTTCAGCATTAAACACTATGTTTATTTGCCAAAAATGTGTTTTTGGTATGTTTTTTGGAGTGCCTAGAATGGATTAATTGGATTTACATTGATCCCTATGGAAAAGTTTGCCTCGGTTTTCATCGGTTTCAGTTTTCATGGATACTTTTTGGACGGATTACCAACGAAAACCGAGGTTCCACTGTACAAGTAATCAGTGTGGTTGGATTCAGTCAGCTTTTTCACTCAGTGTTGTCTAATTCCCCTTCTAACAGCAGCCTCCACTCCATGTGGCTTTTGGCCATGTAGTTCCCACGATCTCCGTCTTTTTGCTGGTTGGATCTAATCCATAGTCCTTGATGCAGAGTGCAAGGGAGGGGAGGAGGCCCGACATCTGGACATGGCCCACCCAACCTGGCGGAGGGAGGGGGAGGGTGCCATGCAAGGGAAGGGAGTGAGGGGTGGACCACTTTAACTGGGGCCCCTCTCAATCAGGGTGTTGAAGCCACATTCACCTTGGTATTAAGTAAGTAGTGGGAAGGGAAAGGGGAGGGAGGGGGAGGGGTGGCATCCCAGGAAAGGGGAGGGAGTGAGGGGTGGCATGCAAGGGATGGGAGGGATGGGGAGGGAAAGCTAAGAACATAAGAACGAGCCTGCTGGATCAGACCAGAGTCCATCTAGTCCAGCACTCTGCTACTCGCAGTGGCCCACCAGATGCCTTTAGGAGCTCACATGCAGGATGTGAAAGCAATGGCCCTCTGCTGCTGCTAAAGTATGTTCAAAGAACAGCAACAGCTCCTTGGTGATTTTAGAACTTTAGACTAACCTCCTTTTCACGAACAATGGCTGGGTTGTTATCCCTACAGCACCCTGTATAATTCCATGCAAAAGCACTTTGACTTCCGAATGACCCCTAGATAATCTGCTATTGGCACTGCTGAAGCATCCAGGAATTCCTTGTAGGTTTTCAAAGTAGTACCTACTAAATTTTGAGGGCATTACTCTCCCCCGCCCACCTCCAAAAAGCATCAAGATCCCCCTTCCAACTTCCTTGGGCCGTGTGGCACATTTATACACTACTGCAGTTCTGGTCATATTTAAAACAATTTTATTCATGAAAATATGCTGTACAATGCACTATACACAGTTCTTTACATTGCCACGTACACAAAACTAGAATAGCACAATCAAGAAGGTTACATTGCGTACAATATATGTGCGGTGAGAGATAACAGCCTGTCGAAAAACCCTTCCCCTCCCCACCCAAGTCTGTACAGTTATAAATACGAGGAGGAAAAGACAACCTTTTAGAAACGTTGGGGCTGGCCTGACCCGATTGCAAAAGCTCCTGACATCGGGGCATTCCCCTCTCTATGGGCCTTGCTGTTATTTATGGGAACTGAACACCACAGAGCTGTCGCCGGGCCCCACTTCAACAATCGCATCCTAGATGAATAGCCAGAACTCAGGGATGGAAAGGTGGGTATCCATGGCAGAGTGCAGGGTGGAGACAGCGGAGCTAGTGCACGGATTACTGTGCTTAGTTCAGGGGGACGGCAAAGAAATCTGTTCCTTCCTGGTGGGCCGGCTCTTGCTCGCTCTTGCCCCGGGGGACTGGCTCAGCAGAATCTGCCACTCTAGCCAGTTGCTCCTTATAGTGAAAAGAACTTTGGAACACACATGCACAGACATTCACACACGCACACATACAAGCAAAACATGACATCCTGTGGACCTCAAGGTACTGGGTAAGGTCATGGATGGATGTTCACAGGAACTGTTGGGAAGTAACAACTTTGCCTCTGGCACAATGCAGGGACTGTGAGCAGAGTTGCCTAGACGGGTGTCTAAACAAGATCTGATGTTCCTTGTTCACCCAGAGTAGCTCCATAGGACAGATCTAAAGGAAATGAAGTTTGCACATGCACAGAAACACCCCACTTATTAGGATTGTATTTGACCCCCACAGATTCAAGCTCCTATAGGAGCAGCAGTGGCGTAGTGGTTAAGAGCAGATGTACTCTAATCTGGAGGAGCCGGGTTTGATTCCCCTCTCTGCCGCTTGAGCTGTGGAGGTTTATCTGGGGAATTCAGATTAGCCTGTGCACTCCAACACATGCTAGCTGGGTGACCTTGGGCTAGTCAACAGTGCTTCTGAGCTCTCTCAGCCCCACCTACCTCACAGGGTGCTTGTTGCGAGGGGAAGAAGGGAAAGGAGTTTGCAATCCCCTTTGAGTCTCCTAACAGGAGAGAAAGGGGGGATATAAATCCAGTTCTCCATCTTCTTCTATAAAACGCGACTGTCTTACGCACAGAGTTGGGCAGTAAGTTTTCAGAAGAGGGGAAGGGCAGGAGTCGTTGATTACTTCCACTAGTGTAAAGCAATGGCTTTCATTTGGGATGGAATCTCCCCTGTATCCATGAATCAACCTTTCAAAGCAGCAGCAACCTGTTCCCATGTTCCAGTGCACGCAGGTACATCCTACCTGCCCAATTGAAAGAAAGAATTTCACAAATGCAATGGGAACCACACGGTTGACTTTCATCATACATTCAGTTGTACATGCGTTGACTACAACAGGACAATTACTCAACGCACGCATAAAGACAAATCAAGAGTATGCGGATGGGACGTGCGCTCACTGCGACTTGTGAACTGGGCCCGTGTCAACGTCCCTCCGGTTTGTGAGTGGGGACAGAAAAGATATTTCCACTTTAAGAACAAAATATGGGTGAAACGGGTACTCTGAACAATCTGAGAGAAAGAGAAAAAGAATATCCCTCTCCCGTACAGGAATATTTCAATAGATTCCCACCCCCCACCCCCCAGCAAAAGACTTTTAAAAGTTTTAAGTGCATTAGGAGAGAAGTGCTGGCTTGCCAAAGGCTGAATCCCTGCCTTGTTCCCTGGGTGTATCTATCGCAAGGAGCCAAACCTCAGGGGCAGATCAAGGGTGGGGGCACAAGAGAGCAGATCTCTGCCATTTCTGGCCATGTGGCGCTCACTACTTCACTGAGCCTATCAATCAGCAGGTGTAGTTTTAGGATTGTCAGCCACTCACTGTTTGAGGCGGGTACGTGTATGTGGTGGGAGGGGATGATGAGCTGACCTCGAACAGTTTTGGGGCAAGGAGCAGGGTCTGGCCTCAGGCGACGTCTCAGATCCAAGGAGGCTGCTGAGCTAGCGGCGGGGCTGCCAACCTGCACATGGGGCCAGAGATCTAACTGATTCCCAGATGACAGAGGTCAGTTCCTGTGGAAGAAATAGCTGCTTTGAAGGGTAGATGCAATGGCATTATGTCTGCCCAGACTCCACCACCGAGATCTCCAAGGATTGGCAACCCCAGGTGCAGGATAGTCAAAGCTGCCTCTGGTGACCTGGCGTGTCCCAGCCATGAAGCCAGCATGAATTCTAAGGGCAAGAGTACGCCTACCATCTTTGTTCCCAGATAAGTAATTCCCCCTCCCTTTTCAGAAATACCCACGTCTCCTGGATGATGAACCTGCAGGAAAATGCTTTGTATTCTCTGGACAAGACCCATCATCTTGTTCATTGGTTCTCGCCTGAAGGGGGCAGCCCTCGCCAGGAAGGGTGTCCCTGTCCAAATGGCCCGCTTGCCCCTTCTACATGGGCACCTTCTTCGACAGCTCCTCAACACACTCTCTACCCAGGCCCTCGCTCACCATCCTGGCCCCTCGGCACTGCACTTCACTTGCACAAAGACGGTCAACACAACGCTTAGCAATATGACTCCATTGCAACACACGACGACCCTACAGTTCACACACCACAAAGATGGCTGAGCCAGAGGGCGTTTCTGGGGGGAGGGGAGGGGTGGATCTCCAGCCAAACATTCTGCACAGCCAGGTGACACACAAACAGCCCCGTTGACTCCTGTGGGATGGTAATCAGTTTGCTACCTCCAGTCACCAGGGAGGGGGTGAGATGGTAAAGATGATGAACAGGGACAGCAGGAGTGTCTTGTCTCCTGGCAGGTTCCCCTCCGTGCTTCCCAGATCATAGATGTGTAGGGGAGAAAATGCCGTAGAGGCCTTAGGATTCCTATTCTCTCTCCTTCCAGGAGCAACAGTCTGAGGTAACTCCCTATCTTTGTCAGCCCAGACGACTGGACTTGAATCTCCTCCCAGATGTGGGACTCTTCACTATATATGTCTGGGAAAACTGATTCTATAATTTCCACAAAACCAAAAAAACCCCACCCAAATTTGTGAGCATGATCAAATAATTGTAACAACCCTCATTACGCATCCAAAGAAATCCTATATATTAAATTTAGTACATGGTCCGGCAATGTAAACATTTATAGAACCTCATCAGTGTGATTCTTGGCCAGTAACTAATCACAGCAACTAAAGAATGGGGAGAGCTATTCTGACTCTTCTCCTGCAAAATTGGGGTCGGGTGGGGAGCAAAGCAAGATTGGACCACTTCCTAGCATTGTGAGGGGCAGCTGGATATGCTCCCTTGTTACTGATAGCCTGCGATGCGTAACCTGTGTGAGAGAGATACACTAATGACCATCCAGAATAAAAAGCATAAATGGAACAACAGGGAAAGTAATCCTTGTTTGTGTGCGTTTCACTGTCCACATGTTCAAAGTCAGAACACTGGAGAGTCCCAGACATTGCTTCTGGGGTCCCGTCTCATTGATAAAAACACTTATTCTTGGCACAGACAGAATATCCTGCAGTTCTATACTAAGCTGGCCTTTATGCCCAACCATGTCTACTGCGTGATGGAAAAAAAACATGGAAATGCTGGTAAAAATGTGGAAGGACCACACACCTCCCATCAAACAGGTTCTCTTTTGAGAATATTCAATGCAGCTGTTTTCATTCTGTTAGATGATAATTAAAAAAACAAACAAACCCTTTTCTGGAGAAGGTCTTTCATCTGGAGGTCTACGCACTTGCCCTGATTCACTCCTCGCTGTGGGCAGATTTTTTGCGCATTGCAAACGGGAAGGCCCAAATGTGGATCTGCAACCTCATCCAGCCCTGATAAGCATTGGAATGCAGGACAGGAAGGAATGTTGACATACAGCTAAATATGTCTTTCCATCCACAAAAGTCACAACATCAGAAGGCTGTTTCTAGGATTTCCCTTGCCGGACTGGGGTGATGAACGCTAAGCCCATTCCACCTTGCTTACTGCACTGCTGATGGTTTCCTTTTTAGAAACACTTTTTTTAAAAAAACCAGTCTTCTGCTGCATCTAGCAAAGATCTTCTAAGCTGCATCTAGCAAAGAGATGCAGTACATTGGAATGCAGTAGCTATCCCTAAGACAGCATATTTGCAGTTACCGTTTGGATCAAAGTTATGGGCAGAATCCAGGCACAGTGAAGCTCTATAAAGCTCTGCCGGTTTCAGAGGGAGAAAATTCAGTGTCTTTAAATGTCACTCTTCCTTTGAAATCAACAGGACTGCAACTAGAGTCTTCAACGCAAACATACCACAGGAGTGAGTTCCCATTTACTTCCCAATAGTCATATCTAGGATTCTATTAAGCCGCTGAAACTGCATGTGATCCAAGAGGGAACATAGGCTCATTCTGCTGGAATCTGAAACTGAGAAATGCTTAGCCGGGGATAGAATTGTACTCCAACACCCTGATCCTGTGCCAGGTAGCATGAAGGCTGAAGGTTTCTACATTCCAAATCCTATGTAGTGGGAAACTGGACTCCCATTTTCCTGCCCAGGGCAGGGAATCACCAACCCCACCCCAGCTTCCTGCCCCCAAGGAATTGAAGAGCAGGAGAAAAAAAATGGACTCCACATGGTAGAACTCTAAGCATTTCCCCTAGCATTGATGGTAAAGACAATGGTAAAGTCCATGGAGACTAGGGGGGGACCTGGAAGTGATTTCATATCCATTCCTAATTCTGCCCTTCCTAGGCACGGTCCTCCAAACTGTCTAACACAGGGGTGTCCGACTCTGGTGCCCCAGATGTTCACAAACTACGATTCCCATCAGCCCTTGCCAGCATGGACAATTGGGAATTGTAGTCCGTGAACATCTGGGGCACCAGAGTTGGACACCCTTGGTCTAACATTTGCCAAGGCAAAGTTGGTAACTCCAGAGGGAAGCATGTATGGTGAGAATAACTTCTCCAATTCAACAGCCAGGGCTATTTAACAGCCGAGTATTATTCTGCTGCAAGATGCGCAATAAAGGGTGAATGTTTCACAAACAGCTCAGGCCTGTCTTTGTTCCTACTGCAAACCCACACACTGGTGGGATAGTTCAAGTCCAAGTGGAACCCAAGTATTTCCTGGCATGTTCTTGGGAGGCAACCTGGAATCTAAGAGATCCAGGGTGAGAAGATACCTAGCTCTGGCCAGCATCTTTCATTCCCAGATCACCACTGAGACCCATTGGTTACCCCCTGCCTGCTAAAGGTTGTATGGTACAAATCTGCTTTGAAAACTTGCTTGGATGTCCCCCGTCGTTTATAGAAAGAATGAGCCTCAATTTTCAGCCTCCTCCCCAGCCTATCAAACAAAAGCTCCAAAGTAGACCTCCCCCACACCCCATTTTAGACTGTCTCCAGACGGTGAAACTCCAGAGTTTGTAAGCAGCCTACTCCAAACCTATGGCGTGCCTGCCTGCTTGCCTCTTGGACTTAGTGATGCTACTACCTCTTTCCAAAGCCTAAGAGCTGCCTTAGGAGTGCTGAGTGGTCCAGGACAATGGAGGGGACAAAACTGAATAAATAAACCTTGCCTTCACCATTCCTGCTTGCCTGCCCCAGCCCAGTCCCCAGGCCTCCAGCAGCGATATCACTCCTGCAGCGAGCTCTTCATATGGTGCTAAGAGCCAAACTGTGCACCTGTGCACTTCGAAAGGCATGCATCAGTGCACACCTTCTTGCTAGCACTGCATGCACCTGCAGTTGAGTCCAGCAACTGCCCATTGCTGTTTTCAGGCACTGAGGACAGAAAATGCATCCACTGACGAAGCTGGCTTGGAACAGCTTCCCGGAGCTTCTCCTGTGGCAGCTGCCGAATCCACAGTGATCAGAAACGTTTCTGTTATGCACCACAGGGGAAAACAGCGTCCCCACCCCAACTCTATGAGGAAATTCACAGAGATTCACTGGATAGGCTTGTTCTAGAGCAGAGGTACCAAACTCATTTGTTATGAGAGCAGGATATGATATACATGTAGCTTGGTTGGGTCGGGCCAGGGGCTGGAGGTGGCTGCCTTGGCTAGCAAACCCCCAGTGAACTCACCAGGCCAGATCAAGAGTGGGCTGGGGCGGCTGCTTGGACTGGTGAGCCCACAGTGGGAAGAAAGTATTTCCCCCCTGTAGCATTGATAACAAAACTACCATAGAAAATTCAAGGAGCCTAGTCTGTTGGCCTCTCGGGTGCTTAATGAGGCTTACGGGGCTGATGAAGTCGATCTGTGGCTACCAATCTTGATCCTCCTCGATGTGAGATTGCAAATGCCTTAGCAGACCAGGTGCTCGGGAACAGCAGCAGCAGAAGGCCATTGCTTTCACATCCTGCCTGTGAGCTCCCAAAGGCATCTGGTGGGCCACTGAGAGTAGCAGAGTGCTGGACTAGATGGACTCTGGTCTGAGCCAGGAGGCTCTTTCCTATGTTCTTATGTAGAAGCCTGGTCATGGAACCTGGTCGACTGATCTCTGCTTCAGGAACATGACAGTCAGCCAAGGCTGGGGAAGGGGAGAATCAAATGAGCACTGAGATCCCAAGGAGGCCACTGGAAAAAGGAGAGAGTGGAATTCTAGAATCTGCCCTGCCCAGGAGGCTGTCTGAGGAACACGGCCAACGGGGAAGGCTCGACAATAAGATCTGAAAAACATTCTTTGGGCCACAAATCACCTGTTCCCTCTTTCTGTGCGGTAGTGCAGGTGCCCAGGGAGGGAGAGGAGGGAGGGCGGGAGTGGGCCAGCAGCTCCGCAATGCCATGGCTAAGCTGTGCCTATTGCACACATCAAAGACAGATCCGACTTACTGCACAATACACCTGGCACAAGCGGGCAGCCGCTGGTACCTGTCAAAACATTTTACCCTACATTTGTGTGTCTGTGTGTGTGTTTTTAGTGTTGTCGTCAAGTTTAAACAGATGGCTCTAGCCTGGCTGAACGAACGTAGGCAAAGAAGAAAAAGAGGAGGGGGGTGGTAAGAGAGAGAGAGAGTTTGTTTCAACCCTCCCCCCCCCATCCCCCTGTCCCCGTGCTTGACTGGTGGGTTGGAGCTATTAGGGTCAGTCCTCTCACCCAGGCACCCAGCTCTGATTGGTGGGCTGCGGGGCACCGGGCAAAGTGGCCATGTTGAGACCGTTTTGTGGCGGAAGAGCGGAGTCAAAGTTGAAGTCCATCTCGTCGCTGTCCATGAAGTCGTTGAGAATGATGGACTCCACGTCACACTCCAGGCTGCCATTGAACATGTCCAAGTCTAAGTCCGCTGGGAATCTGTCCTGGCCCATGACGGGAGTGTGCATGGCTTCTGGGTAGGATCCCTGCAAGGAATCTAGCAAGCTCATATGTGCCCCTTGGTTGTTGACGTACGAATGGATGTGCCCATGGTGAGGCATGGCCACCATGCCGCAAGAGTCGTTGGGCAAGCTCATAAGGCTGATAGGAGAGGGTAAGGCACTGTTGTTGACGGCGGGGTGGTGGTTGGCTGGTGACGGGTGATACAACGCGTTGCTCTTCATCAGGGCAGAGGAGTGGGGAGGGTAGGGGACGAGGCCTATCTCTCCACCTCCACCCCCACCACTGCACGCAATGGCGTTCTGTCTGTGGCCACGGGGCGGCACCATGCTGCCCGCTTGCGGCATGTGCGGCTCACCCTCCTTGTGTGCGTAGGAGATGGACGAGAGCAGGTCCTGCAAGGAGGTGTTGCGATAGGAGTTCATCGGGGCAAAGGTGGCCTGCTTGTTCTCCTGGATGGTCTGCATGGGCAGACGGCGCATGAGGCTCATGGCAGGCTGGCTGTAGATGGTCCCACAGTAAGTATTCCCTCCTCCTCCTCCTCCATTGTCCACCACCGAGCACTTGGAGTTGAAGCTGAAGGTGGAGTTCCTTTGTCGGAGGCCCCCAGCGGGCAGGGGCTGAGCGGGACTCATATTGTAGCTGTCCTGCAGGTCTTCGAGAAGGCTCTCGCCCAGACTCTCGTTCAGGTTAATGGTGCCCGTGAGGTCCGTCAGCCTGGGCATCTCCACGGAGCAGCGGGCATTCAGGGAGGGGGACATAGTGCTCGATGGGCTCGGGTACATCAGGGGTGAGGACGGGGTCCCGTCATCCTCTTCCAATTCGTCCGGCTCGTGGTTGGCCATGATTGGGGAGAGGCGCCCGCTGAGCGTGCTGGCGGAGGAGTTGGCCCGTGTCCGGAAGTCGGCCCAAGCGTCGTACTCCTCGCCAGCGTGGGAGGCGGGGCTCCCGGACCATTTGGCCTGCTGGCTCGCCGGGCTCTCCTCCCCGCGCTCCTGAGTCGTTTGCTGCTGCTTCTTCTTGCTGGCTTTGCCTTTGATGCGCAAGAACTTGCTGTTGTTGTCCATGGAGACGGCCCGCCGGCGCGGGGTCTTTCCGGTTTTGCCCCCTTCCGGGTTCAGCATCCACCAGGAACTCTTCCCGGTGCCCTCATTCTGCACGCGGATGAAGCGGGTGTGCAGGGAGAGGTTGTGGCGAATCGAGTTCTGCAGAGGGAGAAAAAGACAGTCAGTGTCAACCAGTGGTCCTCAAAACCCCGTGCCCAGAACTCCTTGCCCAGTACCTAACATGTGAGGCCTCGGGGGACTTCCAGATGCCCTCATTCTCCAGGAACTAGAGTTCGTTTGAAGGTGCCCTGCCTGTTGAATCAGGGTTTTGGGCTCTCCCAGGGCAGATTCTAACAGCAACCATTACAGGTGATAATGCGCCAAGGTGGCAAATACTTCTATTGTTTGACGCTACCATCACCAAGAAAGGTGACACATAGAAATGTCCTATCAAATTTAATTCCTAATAATGAAGGGCTGGATCCAGGCAGCTTCGTCAATCAGTCTCACCCAACCCTCCTTCTAATCACAACCCCCATTCTACATGGCTTTTGTCCATGATCCCTCGCAAGATCTTGGGGGTCAAAGCAAGACCCATTCCTCCTTTCACCATGTATGGATCCAACCATACATTTTCATCCCACCTTTCTTTCTAGGAGTTTACGGCAGTATATAGGACTAGCTGTTAACATGGACAGGCTCCTAACAGGGAAAGGCTCTGTGCACACACCACACAATCGGTGTCTCGTTCCGTTCCTTGCATCCCACCAAGGAACTCCAAGTCTATGTGCCATATTATCCCTTACTGGTTTAGCCTCACAACAACCTTGCAAGGTAGTTTAGGCAGAAAAAGAGAGTCACTGGCCCAAGATCACTTTCACACATCCCCTCAGGAAAGTAGTGACATCCACAGCACCTTCCCACCTCCAGGGCCTGTGTACCCCCACCCCCACCCCTTTTCCCCTCTCCATAGCTCAGCAGTTCTTAGGGATGGGGGACTGGCGTAATGCCCATTGGGCAAGGTGGGCAGCTGCCCAGGGCATCACCTTGTGGGGGGCATCAAAATACTGGGTTCGTTTTTGGGTAATTTTAGTGGTTTTCCATTTTTGGCCTGCAGGGGGCGCAGTTTTTAGGCTAGTGGCACCAAAATTTCTGCGTATCATCAGGAGACTGTCCTTATGCTACCCCCAAAGTTTGGTGAGGTTTGGTTCAGGGAATCCAAAGTTATGGACTCCCAAAAGGGGTGCCCAGGCAAATTTCAGGATGTTCTTGCAGGGAGGGCATTCTTGGACGTATCAGCACCAACATTTCAGGGTATCATCTGGAGACTGTCATGATGGCACCCCCAAGGTTTGGTGCAGTTTGGTTCAGGGGTTCCAAAGTTACGGACCCTCAAAAGGGTAGCCCCCATCTCCTTAGCAAAGAATGTGGGATGGGGTACCCTCTTTGAGGGTCCATAACTTTGGACCCCCTAAACCAAACTGCACCAAACTTTGGGGGTACCATAAGGACAGTCTCCAGATGATACCCTGAAATTTTGGTGCCAATACATCCATAAATGCGCCCCCTGAAGGAACATCCCAGAAATTTGCCCAAGAATCTTTGTTCTGCATTGAGTTTTCTGTATTGCTGTCCATGGGGGTTGCAGGATGGGGGGAGGGACATTTCTGAAGGCACAGTCTCAAAACTTTCAGGGCCTCATCAGGAGACTTCCCTGATGATACCCCCCAGGTTTGGTGCAGTTTGGTTCAGGGGGGCCAAAGTTATGGACCCTCAAATCTGTAGCCCCCATCTCCTATTAGTTCCCATGGAAACAATGGGGGATGGGGCACCAGCTTTGGGAGTCCATAACTTTGGACTCCTTGAACTAAACCTCACCAAACTTGGGGAGTAGCATAAGGACAGTCTCCTGATGATATGCTGAAATTTTGGTGCTGATATGTCTAAAACCTTCACCCCCTGTAGGCACCAATGTCCCGGTGCAAAAATAATTTGGTCGTGGTGGAGTGGCCGCCCATGGGGGGTGGGGGGCATCCAACTCAGGTTTTGCCCAGGGCTACAGTTTGCCCAGGGCTGCCTCGTTACGCCTCTGGGATGGGGAAACTGTACGATCTGTATTGTCTGAAAAGAAAGATTTACAGTGGCAGTGCCAAAAATTATGTTGCAACACCTCTTGTTTCAGGTCTCAAATTGTGGGTTGGATCTACGGTTACTGGCGTAAGATTGATTTTTTGCTAGAAATTGGATTTAGAAAGTCACTCCCAACTTGTATGACTGGATAGGTAAAATAAAAGAGATTTATATTTTGGTAAAGTTAACCTTATATATATATAAGGTGATGCGATAGATATATATATATAGAAAGTTAACCTTATATATATAAGGTGATGCGATAGATATATATAACGATACTCACGAATTAGACAATTTATGATCAAATACAATACAGAGAATGGAAATGGTCATTTTGTCGTTTCGAGTCAGGGTTCCTTTAGTGGGTGGTTTACAATCATTTGTTTTATCGTGTGTGTTGTGTGTGTATTTTCAATAGATTTTTATGAGGTCTGTATCTGTATTTGTAAATAGAAAATAAAAAAATAAAAAAACTCGCCCGTCTATACGATAAGCTTAGAGAAGAAATCTTGGGGCCGAACTTGACTGAATGGGCTACAAAAAGATAATAAATGGAAACTGAACTATTTGCTGCTGGGCAAGGACCAAAGAATTTCCAGTAACGTAGCTCGGTTTTGTGTTTTAGTAAATACAGGAAAGCAGGAGACCATCAGAAAGCATAGGAGACCCTCAGTTCTTAGAGGAAGGTTAAAATAAGTTCTACTATATATTTTAACTTTTTACCTCTTTGTTTGTAAAAAAAATTGGAATTTGGCCTTTTATTAATTATTGCATTACTGGTTGTTAACCGTCAATAAACATTCATTCATTCATTCATTCATTCATTCATTCATTCATTCATTCATTCATTCATTCACCCCTCAGTCTGTTTCTGGAGGTCCCCTATTTACCCCCACCTCCAAGGAGCATTTCAGAGAGCAGGACAAGGGAGACCAAAACCCCTCCACAAACAACAAACGCGCTGCATCAACCGCTGCTTTATCAACTGCGCTAAGCCCACATATAAAGTGCAATACATTGAGAAATTTAGACCAAAACCTCTCCCATCAGCCCAAACGACTGGTCAATCCAACCCCTCTTCATCTCCATCCACACGGTAATGCATTTCCATTTCCCAACAGGTGCCAGGCTTCATTCTCTGACCCAAGCAGTACAAGATGGTAAGGACTGCCCTGAACATTTCTTTCCAAAATGCTTCTCTTTAGGGAAATGACCATCTTTCCGCCTCGCTCAACCATTTCATCAGCCAAGCTTGGCACCCCTTCTGGTTCCTGAGTGCCCCATTCAGCGCCTAGCGGGTCTCCCATTCCCATGGCAAACAAAAGCTCTCGCAGCTGCTGGCGCACTTTGCTGCCAGGGCTCCCTGCCATCTGATACATTTTTTTTGTTCACGCCATCCAAAAAGCAAAGCTTCGAGAGTACAAAATGAAGCCGGTGGAGAAGCTCAACCTTTTCTCGGCTCCTGGCGACGCTTTTCATTCCCAACGCCCGGTGGGCACAGAGAGCCAGCGGGAAATTCGATCCGCCACAGGCGTGGGATGCTGGGAAACTCTTGCCTGTGACCTGTGGATTATGCCTCTTCTGCCATCCAAGGGAATTTTCCCATGGAATTCTCAGTGGGGCTCTGCACAGCTGATTAGGTTGCTAGACAATAGCGTTGTTGGAGCACTGCCCCCAGCAAACACGGCCAGCCAGAGCAAGCGGGGAGGGAAGATGGATTCTCAGAAGCCTGCTGGTAAAGCGTTTGTGCCCCCCTTCCTCAAGAGGGGAGGAACTAGGGGAGGAAAGTTCAGGAGATGGTGAAGGACCTATGCTGCAGCTGTGCTAGCAAGCAGGGCAGTATTGGGGATCAGTGGGTGAAATTCCACCTCTGCGTCTTGAGTTCAAATTCCAGCTATCCCGTGGGTCCAATTAGACAATGTATGGGAGATTGGCAATTGGGGATCCCCACTTTTCTCTTCCTGTTTAAAAAAACCCTGTAAAACTGCCATGGTGAGGAAGAACACATTTGATCAGGGATGCAGAATTTGGGGGTTATAGTAATGCAGGTGGGGGGAATTCAGAAATGGTAGAGCACACTGGGGAAATCATAGAGGTTATCCTGACAATGGTAATGGGGGATGACTTTAGACCTCTTAAAAACCCACTATATTATCAGGGCCGGAGTGTTAGGCTAAGAGGTATGAGATCCAGGTTCAAATCCCGCCCCCCATTTTGCCATGTGAATTCACAGGGTGACTCTATATTAGTCAAGTTTTCTCAGCCTAACCTACACCACAGGTGAGGATAAAATGGAGGAGAGTGGGATGGAGGTAGCTGCTTTGGGGAGAAAAGATAAATATCTAACAAAATATGCTTGGTGACAGATCTGCAAAAAGATTTCCCACTTATTTTAACAGCAAAGATTTCCCACTTATTTTAACAGGGCCACAGGGGAGGGAGCTAATAATCTGGGCTGGGACTACATTGCAGGAGAGAACAGGGATCTAACATCCACATACAGACACACATAAGAAGAAGAAGAAGAATTTGGATTTATATCCTCCCTTTCTCTCCTGAAGAGACTCAAAGGGGCTTACAATCTCCTTGCCCTTCCCCCCTCACAACAAACACCCTATGAGATAGGTGGGGCTGAGAGAGCTCCAAAAAGCTGTGAGTAGCCCAAGGTCACCCAGCTGGCATGTGTGGGAGTGCCCAGGCTAATCTGAATTCCCCAGATAAGCCTCCACAACTCAAGCAGAGTTGGGAATCAAACCCGGTTCCTCCAGATCAGAGTGCACCTGCTCTTAGCCACTACGCCACTGCTGCTCCCTCTCTACATCCCCTCTCTAAAAACTCTCTATATGCTTTTTAATCTCACCTCTATACCTGCTGTTGCAGTCTTGCAATTACTGTGTACAAGGAGGCCCCAAGTATCATTATAATTGCAGCAACCGAGAGTCTGCCTGATGAAGAGTGCAGTGGAACCCCCAAACTTACACATTCCACCCTCAACTGATCATTTCTCTATTTGTTAAAAATGAGCCCGGAGCAGAGATGACAACCAGCAAGGGGACTCAGATGAGTCCATCAGTGAGAGAAGAATGGGCGAGGAGCTGCCGAACGGTTCGGTGCCTTGGCTTTGTCCAGAGGCATGCTAATGAGCAGGCAAGCCAGTTACAGGCCCCATAGATCATATTATGTAATGGCTTCTTTCTCTGCACTTCATTTATTTGGAGATTGCTTGCAGGCTGGCGCTGTGCCAGGAGCCACCAAATCCAAGTCTACAGAAATCAATCTTGCGCTGACTGATTAAGCCGTGTTTAGAACTAATTGCTCCTTCGTGTGTGGGGAGAATAAATTATGGGCTTTCATCTTGGCATCTTTAAAAGGCGGTGGCAGGTAGGGTCTAGGCGGTTAACCCTTTCCCTCCCACTGCTCAGAATTAGTTGGCATGCCAGGCAAGACACACCTGGAAAAAGGCAGACAGACCCGAGTTTGATTTTCTTTTCTTTTTTTTACAAGCATTATTTCAAGGACTGCTTTTCAATACCCTCCCTAAACACCCTCCTCTGGTTGAATTTTTCCCTATGAAGAGAAAACAACAGCAGCAGCTCCAGTTGGCACCTTTCAGGGCACCAGCAGAGAACCCAGGATGTCCTTTTTGAACTCTGCAGACTACGCCTTGCTTCTAGCACCAGGACCCTGCAGGGCTGTCAACCGCCTGTTCCTTTAATAGAGGTTTACTGCATTGAAATGGGCCACTGGAGGTTCTCATGGCAGAGAGGTAAATAACGTCACCTGGTAATTGCTGTCAATCAAACTGATCTTAAAGGGACAGCGGGACCCGTTTAAAAACTGGCAGTCCCTGGCTTCTAAGGTCAGCTCCACTGCACCAGAACTGTTACATCATCCACTAACCAGATTTCATACTTCAGCCGCCAAACACATTCACAGACAGAGGTGAATAAAATTCATTGCTTCTTTCATACCCCGCCTTTCTCCCCAATGGAGACCCAAACCAGCTTACATCATTCTCCTCTCCTGCATTTCATCCTCACAACAACCCTGTGAGGTAGACTGAACCTGAAAGTGTGTGACTGGCCCAAGTTGGGTTTCCAGGTTCCCAATATGGGAGGGGAATTGCCTGCCAACTGACCAAACTGCCTGCCAACCCTCAGCTGGTTGGCGGGTGGGAGCATGCCAGTAGAAGGGGAGGAGCAATCTGCGAACCCAGTGCAATGATGTCACTTCCGCATTAACGCAGAAGTGCCGGATCGCACCAGCGATGCTCTACCACTCTCCCCACAAAAACTCACAATAGAGCTTTTGGAGGAGAGTGCTACAGCGTTCCTAGCGCACTCCAATATTTCTGCGTCAAAGTGGAAGGGACATCATCACACTAGGCGCATGGATGGCCTCAGTGGTGGGATCCAAAATTTTTAGTAACAGGTTCCCTTGCCAGCCCCCCCCCCCCCAGCAAAGGGGGCAGAGGCGTACCTAGGCAAACCTGAGCCCTGGGCAAAACCTGAGTTGGATGCCCCCCCCATGGGCAGCCACCCCACCACGACCCCCCAAAATTTTTTTGCACCAGGTCATTTCTAAAATCATCATCACATTATAGAAAACGCCCCAACTCACAAATCTGAACACAGCAATGGTGAAACACGCAGGTTCTTTGATAGAGACTGGTGAGATAAAAGGTACGAAAGGCTGAGAATCAATGAATTGCAGTACCTGAAAGGGATTAACCCAGTTCAGGGAGTTACATTATTAGTCGCAATTGCTATATGGAACCTTCAGATTCAAAGGCAGTAGGCCTCTCGGGGAGGCAAGGGGGTGGAGACGGAAAAGCGGACCCAATTAGTAACCCCCTCTCGGCACACACAAATAATCAGTAACCCACTCTCGGGAACTGGTGAGAACCTGCTGGATCCCACCTCTGGATGGCCTGCCCCCACAAATCTCCTGTTGGTTGCTGAGAGGGACCTGGTAACCCTAGGCCCAAACCCACCCAGCAAGCTTGCACGACAGTCTTGGGACATGAGCGTGAGCCCTCCAGATTCCAGTCCGAGACTCTAACCACTGCACAGCATACTGTGTCATGTAATGTTCTTTTAAAGAGACAGGCCATTTGATCCAGGTCTGCTAGCCACCCAGCTCAGCTAATCACCATCATCTCTGGGCGGACAGGGAGCTATGCAGGAACTAATGCCGAACCCTGCAACCCACCACTATGCAGTGAGCAGACACTTTTGCCAGGACTGTCCCCCTCGAAGTGATAGCTACAGCAGCAGGACTAGATGGTGACAGGGTGGTGGACTTGAGGGAGGAGCAGCGTAGGTAATCCAGCCCTCCATCCAAAACCTGGAACCAGAGCTCCTGTTGGATTTTTACAACCTTCTCAGTCTCAAATCAGCTCCAAATCCCTTTAATCAAAGAGATCAACATTTGCAAATTACAGCGAAGGCACGTACAATCCATGTACACTTGCTTTCTCATTACACAAGTGTTGAGTAATTCTAATCTGACATTTAACACACACATACACACACACACACACACACACACACACCCCGCTGAATATGTGTGTGAATGTGTATTTGAAAGTGCACATTTATTCAGGGACTGGTCCAAATGTCATATGCCTGTATATAAGGACAGTAAATGCATTCATGGTAAGATCTGAACAGGTTGAGAAGAATGGTTGATGTCTTCAGCTGGGTGAAAAGAGTTATCCGGAGATGCACAGGAGGGATTTTTCCGCCCCCAAAAAGCCGAGGCATTGCTAATGCAAGAAGTTAGGTGTTCGGTGTGATTCATGACCCTGAAAAGCAAATCCTGGGGCTAAGGTGTAGGGAAACCTGGTTCAGCCGGAGCCCTGGTCACGCTCTGTCTGATTCTCTATATAGCCTCACTCCGCAGGAAGCTCAAATACAAGGAATTATAGAAGAGCAGCTCTCTGTAGTTCTAAACACTTGAAAACAGGCATGGAACCAAAAGTGAAATTTGGACAACAATAACAAAAAATAAAATAAAATAGGTCAAATACCACGGTCCAGATTTTACTATTAATACAATTTGCTTTCGAATGTCAACACTGAAAGGTACTGACTTTTTCCCCAGTCAAACTAATTTAAAGCCAATAAGAATCGATTGGTAAAATATATACTTTTGCAGATGTCAAGCCCCTCAATGACAGACAGACTGAAATGCAAACAAAAAGGAATGAGGGCTGATGAAAAGACTGCATTATGAAAATATAGATTCAAATGGTTATATTCTGATTTCAGCAAAGAAAACGTGCTTCACTATACATCTCTCCACCCCTAAAAACGGTTTCAGCTCTAAACAGTATCAATGTTATTCAGAGCCTCATTCTATTTCCTTATTCATAGGCCTCCTCTGCTGGAATTCAGGAGGCCTGCCTGCAGGCAAGGTTGGAGCTATGGATTATTTTGAAATTATCTCTCATTCCTCCTGCAATGACCTGAAAAATACTCCATTTTGATTTTGCTGTTTCCTTGCAGGAACTGAGTCTGGGATCCTTTCTTTTGCCACCATTTTCTGTTTCCTCATACTGCCACATCTCTGCCAAAGGTACACATGGTTCCTACCCAAAACATGTACAGAACCACTGAGCTCCAGTCCCTTCCCGAAATGCACCTTGATACTGAATCAGACTATTGGTCAGTCTAGCTCAGTATTGTCTGCTCTGACTGGCAGCTGCTTTCCACGCTCTGGGAGAAACCAAATATAACTGAACCCAAAACTTTACCTCTGAGCCTCTGCCCCTCTCCTAGTTGAGTTGCCAGTTTCCTTGGACTGATCCCCGTTTTGCCACAGCTCTGGTACCCCGACAACTGGGAAGAGATGCCCATTTTGCCAGTCCTCTGAGCTATCCAAAGCTAGCATTATGCAAGCAGTCAGCTCTAGCTCTACCATTGTTTTGACAGTATGCCTCAAAGGTCTAGTTGTCAGCATCCACAGTAGTGTGACAGCCACGCGCTGCGCAAAAGACCTGCCCGCTTTTCTGTTGGCTGCCATTGAAGTTTCGAACCTTATAATATTGGGAATGTTTTGTTTAATGAGACTGGAAGTCACCTCAGGATCCCTCTACTCATTAATTTGTTTACTTCATTTATACCCCTCTTTTTCCCCCAGCGGGGACCCAAAGAAGCTTACATTGTTCTCTCCTCCATTTTTTCCTCACAACAACCCTATGTGATAGATTAGGCTCAGTGTGTGACTATTCCAAGATCACCTGGTGAGTTTCCATGGCAGAACGGAGATTCGAACTCGGGTCTCCCAGATCCCAGTCCAACACTCGCTATACCACACTGGCTCACACTAGTTGCACAGTGAGTACAAAGTATAAATGTCTCAAACAGATAAAGAAGTTCTTTCTCCCCCAAGTTCTTCCAGATACGATTGGCTTGTTTGTTTGGTAAATGAACTGTTATTGCCCAAGCACAAAAGTGTCAATATTTTGGTCATATGGATGTCACAAGGCAATTATGGGGTTGTCCTGTATTTTTTCCTTGAAGGATGTCCAGATCTGCCATATCATAACATGAGGTAAAGTAATCACCTCAGGCAGAAGATTCCAGAAGCGGCCCCATTTCCTTGCCTCCCTTCTCTATCTTTGTGTCTCTCTTTTTTGAAGTGTGTGCCATTTTTGCTTCTGGTGCACAACAGGAGTGTGCTGTATGCCTGTATTGAGGATGTTCTCGTTGCATACCTCAAAAAGGACTTTTTGTTCACCCTGAAAACTGAGAAGATAAAAACTACCTGTGCATCACTCTGTTGTCACATCCTTCCTATAAGGAGTCAAATCTCCATTCTGCCATGGAAGCTCACTGTGTGATTCACCCCTCCTCCATTTTATCTTCACAACAACCCTGCAGGGTCGATAGGCTGAGATGGGGGAAGACTGGCCTAAGTCACTCATTGAGCTTCATGGCAGAGTGGAGATCTGAATTCATGTTTTCTCAGTCCACTCTAACCTCTACATGCTAATGCTGTTTTCCAAAAAACAGTGAGCGAAGGGGAAGGAAAGTGGTGAATAGTGCAATCATAGGCCTGATGTCATGTGAATAACCTCTCCCCCATTAGTCATAAAAACAGACACCCCAAATTCTCATAAAGTGACACCAGAAGCACTATGTTAAGTGAAATTCGGAGCTGAAATGATTTTTTCGGGCCTTTATTGCATTCCCCAGCGCTCTTTACGTTTCATTTCCACCTCGGACAGAAACACTGCAATTTTTTTGCTTTGTTTTTGGCCTTCAGTCATGTGAACACGGTTTAAGTGGCCGCCTCAGGGGCTTGTCTGAGCAGGTGAGGCAACCGGCTGCAGCTTCCACGGCCAGAACTGGCAGGAAAAGGGCACACAAGGACAGGCGCACAGACACCCATGAGGTAAAAGCAAGGCCGCCTGGAAGATTCCCTGCCCTGAAATTCCCTCGCAGCCTTCGGCAAGGCGAGAGGGAGCTGTTCATCAAGCCGGAGCCTGAGCTCGCTATTGCCTTCGATGCCCACAAAGGAGGCACTTTGCCCTTTCAAGGATTTGGCACGGAGCCCGATGCCTCATTTGGCATCTGCAGGGACGAAGGAAGCTCACCCGGGCTCCTGAAAGAGATGCAAAGAACCAAAAAGGCGTTCTTTTTATTTCCGTGTTCTGGTCAGGGTTAATATGTCTGTGCGAAGGTAGATTCTGGCCTTGCAGCGTTTGAGACAGAACAGCATGGGTGGGGAGGGGGGACTGCGCAACAGCATGGGGGGGGCCGACTGCGACTGCCTTTTCAGCGAAGAAGGTTCATTAAAAACTAGAAGGCCACTGTCATTAAGACTCAGCTTGGCCTCGCCAAGGAGCCGGAGTCGACTCTGTGAAGGACTGTGTAGGCAGTGCGTGGCCAGCTGAGAGTAGTGAGCGTGGAGGTAGGGGGAAGACAGGGACAGCGGGCTTAATTAGCTCAAGGGAAGGAGCTCATTTGCACTGCTCGCTGCCTCCACGGTAACCGGAGATCAGATGCTCTTGCCCTCAGGGGAACCGCTGGACAAGGAGACTTCTACATTCCTGATGCCAGGCGACATGATCATTTGCGTCATGGCGCTGGTTGGTGGCCTCTCCTCTGCGCGTTTCTCACAGACTCGGAGAAGAGAGACGCGTATGTGTGCAGAGAAAGGGGCCCGCCTGGAGCCCTCTCCTCCGCAGCCAGGATTGTACCAGAGAGCTCCTTCGGCAGTGGAGCCGTGTACAGAACCAGTGGCTGTGGAGGCCAAAGGTCTCAAAGGTTTTAAGGTCTGACACAGTACAGCAAGATGTTTTCTTCCCCTGAAATTCCCTAACAATAGCTCAAGACTCCTGGTCAGCTATACATATATTTTAAAGGGCACAATGTTCCTGTGTGTCTATCGTCTGATTTGTCTCCTGCAGTCATGCAGCTTAGTGATATTGTAAAGCTACTATGTGAGACTGGCTGTTTATTATTATTATTATTTTACTTCTAAGAGTAAAGTTGCAGTTATAACCACAAAAGCAGGAAAATCGGATCTGCTGACAAGGCAGGGCTTTCTGTACTCTCAACTTCCCAGAAGAAAACGTGATTTTGTCAATTAACCAAAAAGAAACATCTTCCCCGAAAAGAAAAGCTAATGGAGACGGAGTATGTCCCAGAAAGCTTGGGATGTTGAGATCAGGTAAGATCCTACCAAAAGAAAAAATGGTGGAGAGAAGAAATTAGCCTGTTCAAGCTCTGAAGAGAATTCTAAAGGGAGAGATTTCCCAAAGGTTTTCTATTTCCTTTTATTCCTCACAGGTTTCCAGCTTTGTGGTAGAAGTAGTAGTAGTAGTAGTAGTAGTAGTAGTAGTAGTAGTAGTAGTAGTAGTAGTAGTAGTAGTAGTAATGGTGGTGGTGGTGGTGGTGGTAGTAGTTAGTAGCAGTATCACCACCATCATCATCATCAAGTACACAGCAAGATTGCTGCTTGAACTGATGGTGTTCTGAATTGTTATTGTTGTTGTTATTTGATTTCACTTCTGTATCATTATTAGAAAATCCACAATTTCCTCACGATCAACAAAAATGTTTCAAAGCCCTCTTGCCATCCCCCAGTTGCCATCCCCCAGTGTATATTTTAGTAGTGATGCGTCTGAAACCTAACCTGAATAAAAAACATTTATTTTTCTAAGTTCCAAAGCTTTCCCCCACGTAAACAGACACCTTTAAAAAAAAAAAGAATAACTATTGTTTGATGTGAGTCCTTTGAACCATCCTGCTGTGTTTATTCTGTTTTTATCTGTATGTCCTTGAATATTTATATACATTTAAATTGTTTTTAAATGATTTAATGCCTTGATATTTGCCACTTTGGGGACCCTATCGGAAAGAAAAGTGACATATAAATGCATTAAATACAAAAAATAAAATTAAAAGGTCTTTTCTTCAGGAACTAGGGTTGCCAGCTCTGGGTTGGGGGCTTCCTGGAGGCTTTAGGGGTGGAGCCTCGGGAGGATGGGGTTTGGGGAGGGGAGGGATCTCACCAGGGCATAACACCACCCTCCAAAGCAGCCATTTTCTCCAGGGGAACAGATCTTGGTTGTCTGGAGATCAATTGTGATAGCAGATCTCCGGGTACCACCTGGAGGTTGGCAACTCTGAGATCACCCAAGTATGAACGTGACAGGCAGCAATATGGATAGGCAGCATTTTCCTTGGGGTAAGCCCCACTGAATAAAATGGGGCTCACTTCTGAGTACGCAGGCATGTTTAGGACTGCTCCCACAGACCACCTGAAAAATCTACCTGAAAAGATGGGAATAGTCTGGAGCATTTGTGGCTGAAAAAGCAGAATTTAAGCATGTAAAAAAAGAATAAAGAATTTAAAAATACTAAGCCACTGGAGGAGGAGGAGTTTGGATTTATATCCTCCCTTTTTCTCCTGCAAGGAGACTCAAAGGGGCTTACAATCGCCTTTCCCTTCCCCCCGCACAACAAACACCCTTTGAGGTAGTTGGGGCTGGGATTGCTCAGAGGAACTGTTAACTAGCCCAAGGTCACCCAGCTGGCATGTGTTGGAGTGCGCAAACTAATCCAGTTCACCAGATAAGCCTCCACAGTTCAAGAGGCAGAGCGGAGAATCAAACCCAGTCCTCCAGATTAGAGTGCACCTGCTCTTACCCACTACACCGCTCAGATTAGCTACATTTCAAAAGCAAACAAAAAACAGGAATTATTCTTTTTTTAAAAAAAGACGAGAAGTAGCTTTTATTCTTTATATAGAAATGTCACAAATGTAGCCTATTTTTGTTTTGCTATTTTTTTTAAAAAAAAAATCATCAGTGGCACAAACCGGTACTCCAGGTGGTACCTAAAATCCAAATCCTGGCTGGCCACCGCCCTGTTGGAACAGGGATAAGATCTGTCTGGTATTTTATGCAGTCAGAAACTTGAGCACTGGTGTCTCAGGATACTTGTGGGTCCCACCAATAACACTTTGGTTAGAATAAGACAAGAATTGGTTGCAACCACCACCACCCTCCCCCCTTCCCAGCAAGTGATACCTGGAGACCACAAGCGATACCTTCAGGGTAAAACTGAAAGCCAACCCAATAACCCACGATCTTGCAGAACAGTTCATGACGTGAGGCCAAGGAATCCCGCGAACACACATCTCTCAGCCACATAAGCAAGCCTGAACCGGAGTCAACAAGGGCCACAATTATTAGAAAGGCAGCTGAAATGCAGCTTGCAACAAATAAAATCTAAGCCAGGGCTGAAGCTGCATTGCCAGTAGATCGCTTGCAATGGTCAAATGACAGATTCAGGATCAGTGATGTTTGCCGACTGATGGGGAAACCAAAGCAAAAGGCCTATGTCAGTTATTCTATAGGAAAAAATACATTTACCCTCAACAGAAATCCTACTCAAATTTAAAGGTAAAGCACTGGATCATTGCCAACTCATGGAGTGATGTTGCATCATGACATTTGCTAGGCAGATTTTGTTTATGAAGTGGTTTGCTGCCGCCTTCCCCAGTCATCTATACTTCACCCCCAGCTGGTTACTCACTTTAGTGACCTTGGAATTATATTCCCGTCTGAGTACAGGATCAGGATATACACCCCCATTTATCTCAGGGTGGGGGTAGCGATGCACTGTCCCTCTGAGCAGTATTTTACTTGCTCCGAGAACAGAAGGGAGCAGCCCTCCGTGAAACAGCTGGAAGAGTGTCTGTTGAAGTTATATCTGTGCGCTCAGAGATAAAGACTGAACAGAAAAAGGCATGGCTTAAAACAGAAGTGTCCAACTCTGGCACTGCAGATGTCCATAGACTACAATTCCCATCAGCCCCTGCTGGAATGGCCAATTGGATAGAAAAAACTTAGCTGCATTTTAAAGGAACACCTCGGCATGATTGGATAGAAATCAAGTTGGGTGCATTTCAAAGGCACCATTGGGGCTTTTTGCAAGTGGGGGGAGCTGTGGGGGAGTTCAGTTGGGGCGTAGCTATGGGCCAGTGCCATACTCCCACTCTCACCTACCTCGCAGGGTTGCTGTGAGGATAAAATGGAGGATAGCAGCATGATGTAAGCCGCTTGGGATTCCTATTGGGGAGACACATGGGTTATAAATAAAGTAAAAACAGACATCTGGCTTCCCTCCGATCTGTTCACCTGCAGGATTCTTCGACTGGTCTCCTAAGCCACAGCCTCCAATTAGGGAAAGCCATTGCCGAACAGGGCCAAAGAACTTCAGGAGTGCCCAGTGTGGCATATCAACAACCAGCCTACCCCTCTTTTGCTGGGCAATGGGGGAGGGGAGCTGAGGCCCCTGTGCCCCCTTTGATCCTGCCTGGGTGAATCACCGGGGATGGGAGTTCAGAGGAGGAAAGGCAGCCACTGGTGCCCCCTGGCCTGCCACGTCTCTTAACACGGCAGTGACTTCTAATCCTCCTAGCAACCGTCACCACACATTTGCTGGGTGAGCAAGCAGCAGCGGTGGCCTCGAGGGACAGCAGCCACCACCTGCTTTCTGTCTCTCTCTCTGAATCCGAAGGGGCAACGGTATCGGAGGAGGAGGCAGTGCATGGGGTGGGCGTGGGGGCACCAAAAGATATCTTGCTCAAGGCGCTCTCCTCCCCACCGCCAGCAAAATCTGGAGTTCTTGCTGTAGTGTGGCCATGTCCTGGGCTGTCTATTTAACTGCAAAGTTTAGAACCCTTGGTGGCTCAGTAGTGCATCTGCTTTATGTGCATAAGATCACAGGTTCAATTCCTGACTTCTCCAGTTAACGCCATGTTCAGTAGGAGCTTGGGACGATGCTGACAAATGTAAGCTTACTGGTCCCAATAAGCAATACTGGGCTGGAATTCTAAAGTATTGCTTTATTTACAATATCCACATGCTATGCCTTGATCCGTAAAGAGTTGAAACCACAAGACATACTGTTTAAAAAACTCCAACATCCCAAAACGAAAAAATAAAATAATACTAAATAGCAGTATTAGAATAGCTAAACAGAAAGCAGCAGTGATATCTGGGTGTTCAGCTCTGAAAAAAATATCTAATATCTATGGATGACCACACAGGAAGCAAAACAGGCTTCCCTAGGGAGGGAATTCCATTGGTGCCAGCACTGAGAAGGCCTTGCTGTGCATAACCAGACCTTGAACGTTCAGGATTCTTGAACGGGACTGAGTGATGAGATCTGGCCAAGGAAGAAAGTCAGTCTCAAATGACTGAGTGATTTATCATTCACAATAAATACTAAGCTATTATTGCACCAGAGGGGATCTTGGGCTCTTTCCTAAGATATTTCTGTGGAAAATGGGGTAATATGCAGTCCCCCATGCACTCAGTATCAAGGGGTATCAAACTCGCAGCCCTCCAGATTTTCATGAACTACAATTCCCATTAGTCCCTCCCAACATGAGCAATGGCTATACTGGCAAGAGCTGATGGGAATTGTAGTTCATGAACATCTGAAGGCCGCAGGTTTGACACCTGTGAATTAATTTTCCTTGCCCACTGCTACAGTATTACCTGTAGTTCGAGTGCAATGAAGAAATGTGATTGGGCAACTGTCTCTGACATCACAGGAGGAATGAAGACTCTATCTCCACCCCTTGCCTCCCATGAACATGCTATTTCTCCCCCCCCCCCCGATCTTTAATTGCTCTTGAAGACCATTCCAAGGCCAGAAGTAGCTTAAAAGGATGATGAACACAGCAGCAAATTGGGGGGGGGGGGGGATTCTTTTAAGAAAAAAAGATTCAGACATCTGCAGGATTCCTTCCTTGCCAAAGAACACACTCCCCAGTTCGGGGGGAGAAGAATCTGTATAACTCCTCTGACCCCCTACAGCAGGACAAGATGGCAGCCTAGCTGCACTTAGGGTTGCCAACCTCCAGGCAGTACCTGGAAATCTCTTGGTACTACAGTTGCTTTCCAGAGGATCAATATCAGTCTCCCATCATTTTGTTATGGCCCACCCTCCCTGAGGGGAGGTGAAAGGGGGCTGGCATCTGGTCGTGGCCCACCCAACCTGGGAGGAGGGGAAGGGAGCGACCTCAGTGGGCTTTTTGTCTGAGTAAACTGATTAATTACCTATCTACCTATCTATCACTTAGATTTGATAGACCATCCAGCCCCGAAGGGCTCTGGGTGGTGTACAAAACACATGCTAAAACTATACAAGGTAAAACAGTACAATAGCATAAAACCATCAATATTAAATTTTCCTCTTTCCTGGAGGTAAGCTGTAATTCCAGGAGATCTCCAGGTGCCCCCTGGAGACTGGCAACCCAAACTCCATTGCATAGGGAGGCGGAGGCACCAAAGGACCCCTACAAATGTCAAAACGCAACAGCCGGCCAACGAGGGGGGTGCCCGCAGAGAGGAGAGATTAAGCAACCACGCCCAAGATGCCAGCCAAAGGCTCCGCCGCTGGGAGCCACCGACGCTGCTCACACATGCAACCGGCGCACGTGTTCCTGCCCTCCTGGGCTGCAACCGCCCAGAAAAGGAGGCAGCCCGCAGGGGGAGAGGAACGGCCCCTGCTGCCAGTGCCACCCACTTGGATCCTCCCTCTGCCAGGCCGGAGGAGGCACCCCCCGCGAAAACCAGGCACGCCGCCACCACGGTGGATGCGGTTGGCTGCGAGGCACGGCAGTTTGCACGGGCAAGGCGCGTTTTGCAAGCGGAGAGGAAGCCGCGTTGCTTGGCCTGGATTGCGAGCAAGAGAGGAGGGGCGGCGGGGGGGAGAGAGCCACGCCGCCTGCAGGCTGCAACAGTCCTGTTTCCCGCGCCGTCGGGGCAACTCCTGCATCGCAGAGAGGCAAGGCCTCTGATGGCAGGATAACGGGTCCACTCTGGGGCAAAGGGCAGTTCCAGTCTCCCTGCAGCCCGAGCAGGCTCCGGCGGAAGCCAGGCCTCACTGAAAGAGCGCCGAGGGCCGCAGTGCCAACTGGCCCCCCGGGGGGGCGGAGCTGCGTGCCAGGGCGCCTGCTGCCCATCCCCCTCCCTCCTCTCCCTCCCCCGCCCCGCCTTTCTCCAAGGAGTCTCACTGTCAAGGGAAACAGCCAGTGTGAAATCCGTCTGATTAGCAATTAGTCCCATTGTAAAAGGATTAGCCGGGGAGGGGGAAGAGGCATTGTCGAAATGAGTGACTTGACTATCAATTGGCATCTGGATAGACCAGGCTGCCCTTGAATACCGGCGTGGGGCGTGTTCTTCTTTTTTCCCCTGGCATCCTTTCGGGCCAGCCGTGAAACACCTCTGGGCAGGCACGGCAGAGAGGCGCAGAAGTCAGGGGAGAAGGAAAGGGGGTGCGCAAACACCCCCACGCTGGAAGCAATGGCTTCGCATGCCCGATCTGCCCGTATAGCTGGAGTGTTGTGGGGTTTCCGGGCTGCATGGCCGTGTTCCAGTAGCGTTTTCTCCTGACGATGCCGGCCACAGATGCAGGCGAAACGTCAGGAGAAAAATGCTACTGGAACACGGCCATGCAGCCCGGAAACCCCATAACATTCCAGTGATTCCGGCCATGAAAGCCTTCGACAATATGTCCATATAGGGTAGCGCACAGCCAGGAGAGCGTGGAAGGTATCTCTGCTCGGTGCCGGCAGCATCTTAGAGATGCAAGATGCAAAACTGAAGAGACCTCTGGTCTTAGCAAAAAGCTGTTTTGTTCGGCTCAACTCAAACAGCATGATGAAGACATCCAGTCCCCAGATCCTAGTCCGACACCTTTAACCACCAAAGGACAACACAAAAGAGGATGCGAGCTCTCAAAAGCTGGTGTTGTCCTGTGGTGGTTAAAAATGTCCAACTAGGATCTGGGGAAACCAGGTTTGAATCCCCTCTCTGCCATGAGGACTTGCTGGATGATATCGATTCAGTCACATACTCTCTTGGCTATGACTCTGGCTCAGAGCAAGCGTGGTGTAGTGGTTAAGGACAGATGCACTCTAATCTGGAGAACCAGGTTTGATTCCCCGCTCTGCCACTTGAGCTATGAAGGCTTATCTGGTGAACTAGATTAGCTTGTGCACTCCAACACATGCCAGCTGGGTGACCTTGGGCTAGTCAAAGTTCTTTGGAGCTCTCCCAGCCCCACCCACCTCACAGGGTGTTTGTTGGGGGTGGAAAGGAAAGGAGATTGTAAGCCCCTTTGAGATTCTTTACAGGAGAGAAAGGGGGGATATAAATCCAAACTCTTCTCTTCTTCATTCTTTATATTCAGACCTTCAAGGAATACCAGGGGCTCGACACAAAGACAGGCAAACCGCCTCTGAATGTCTCTTGCCTCAAAAACCCTACAAGGTCGCCATAAGGTAGCTATGACTTGATGGCAAAAAAAATTAATGAAAGGTATCACTGATTGTACTGCAAAATAGACATGGGAACTGAGATTTCTCCGCCTTGCCTACCTCATAGGGTTATTGTGAGGATAAAACGAGCATGGAAAAATCAGGTACACAGTATACTAAGCTCCTTAGAGTTTGAGGTGGAGGGAAAATGAAGTAGATAGACAATCCAAAAATGTTACATGCTCATTCATGGGGTTTTGGCTCCTGAATTTAAAACATACATACATATATATATATATACATACATACACACACACACACACACCCCTTGTGAGGCAGGTAGGGCTGACCGAGTTCTGAGAGAACTGTGACTAGCCCGAGGTCACCCAGCAGGAATGTAGGAGTGGGGAACAAATCTGGTTCCCAAGAGTTCACCGCCCAGGTGGAGGAGCGGGGAATCAAAATCAGTTCTGCAGATGACAGTCCACCTGCTCTTAACTACTACCCCGCACTAGCCCAGGCAACATTTCTTTGGGCCAACCACAATCTATAACACGCCCTCACCAGATATCCCATCCTATGCACATAAAGCTCGTGAGTCATGAAAGAAAAATGTCTGTTTCTTAATCGGCACCAACTGACTACGTCATCCCAATGGATGTGCAGTTTAGGGTAGAACCCCAGATTTCCAGTCTCAAAGAGAGTGCACCACCCCACACGCATTTGGCCCTGGTGACATGTAAACTCACATGGGAAGAATTAAGAATGGGTCACATGAAACGACCTTATCCGAGTCAGACCTTCAGTCTGTCAAGGTCTGTCTGGTCTTTCTTGAGTATTTTAACTGGAGAGGCTGGGGATTGATCCTGGGACTTTCTGCTTGCCAGCAGGTGAATTCATTGTTAGGAGTGGTTTGATTTGCCTGGGATTGAACCTGGGACCTTCTACATGCAAGGCAGATGCTCTACCCCTAAGCCATGGGCCCTCCTTAGAGCAGGAGCACATGAAGTTGCCTTATCCTGAGTCCAGAGCAGCATTATCTGCTCTACACTCTGCAAAGAGCCAGCGGGGTGTAGTGGTTAAGAGCAGGTGCACCCTAAGCTGGAGAACCGGGTTTGATTCCCCGTTCTGCCACTTGAGCTATGGAGGCTTATCTGGTGAACTGGATTAGCTTGTGCACTCCAGCACATGCCAGCTGGGTGACCTTGGGCTAGTCACAGTTCTTCTGAGCGCTCTCAGCCCCACCCACCTAATAGCGTGTTTGTTGTGAGGGGGAAAGGGAAAGGAGATTGTCAGCCCCTTTGAGTCTCCTTACAGGAGAGAAAGGGGGGATATAAATCCAAACTCTTCTTCTTCTCACGTTGGCAATGGCTCTCCAAAGTTTCAAGAAGAGATATCCATCATCACCTACCCGTTCTTTTAACGGGAGGGGCTGCCGATTGCACCCGAGATCCTTGCCACCCAAAGCAAACGCTCAACCACTGAGCGACAGCCCCACCCAGAACCTCTTGGGGTGGCCGGCATCTCAAAGGATGACAAGATCGGGAGCTTTTGCTGTGCTTCAAATTTGCCTTCTGGAAAGGTTTCGAAAGGCAGGAGAACCAAACCCACTCATTCCTCCATCTTGCACCATCTCCATCTTGCCAACTCCAGCTTGGGAAATTCCAGGAGATTTGGGAGCAGGGGGCTGAGCTTGGGGAGAGGCGGGACCTCAGCAAGGTATAATGCCACAGAGTCTGCCCTCCAGAGCAGAGTTCACCCTCTAGAGCAGAAGTTCTCTCCAGGGCAGACGTGTGCCTGCCAGAGGGACACGGGCAGTCACATGTCCCTGGACACGGGCCTTCCAGTCACAAGGGGGGCAGAATCGCCCCCCACATAGTAGCAGCAACCGCGGCTCCTTGCGCCCCGCTGCTCCCTCCGTGCTGGGGCTGCGGTCGCTGGCAGCAGCAACTGTGGTCGCTGGCAGGCCCATGGTGGGCCCAAAGCCGGCAAGCACAGCCCCCCGCCGGGTGCAAGGACCTTGCTGGCACCTGGTGGCTCTCTCTGTGAAGGCAGCAGCAACCGCAACTGAAATGCGCTTCACCCAGCCTGGCCCTTCCCCCTCCCTGGACTGCTCCCACCCAGCTGGAGGAAAACCTCTCCGGGCGTGGGGGCGGGGCAGGAGGGACGGAAAAACCAGATCTTGCCCCTGGGCGCCGTTTTCTGCCAGTATGCCTCTGCCCCAGTGGAACCAATCTTGGTCATCTGGAGATCAGCTGTAATTCCAGCAGCTCTCAAGGCACCACCTGGAGGTTGGCAGCCATACCACTCACCTACAGACACCTTTGCAACTTTGGCAACTGCAGAAGAGCAGGATGAAAGTGAAGAGGGGGCGGGCGGAAGACTCTGGTTTGCTATGCAAGAGACTTTTTCTCCCTCTCCCCATCTCATTTCCTGTCTCTTCCATCCTTGGAGCAGCCATCCCAAAAGCAGACAGCTTCTCCCCCCTCCCCCCTTCATCCCTGGCGGGCACACACACACACTGCGCAAGGCTGGCGGCTGCACACAGCAGACGTGTTGCTTCGGCATCACGTGCTTGTCCTGAGATGAACCGGTGGGAAGCAGCTGTTGGTCTAGACTGAGGGGCCCCTAGGCTGGAGGTGCATGCCTCTCTCGCCTCCGCACGGGGATAGTCCCGGAGAACGCTCGAGGATTTTTGCAGGGTGGGGAGGAAGCCTTGGAAAGTGGGCGCGCGGACAAAGGTGGGCCGGACAGATCCCACAATGCAAGGGGGTGTGTGCTTTGCACAGCTGTCTAAAGCCACACTGCATGGAGCCCACATTTGGTGACACTGCAGCGGCTACTTCTGCCCCCAGAAATGTAGATCCCTACTTTCCAGGTTGCTCTATGCGACTTTCTTCACCATCCCATATGGACTGCTGCCTATTCTAGATACACCACAGCTGGACTTACATACAGGCTTAAGTAAGCGACAAACAGGCTTAAGTAAGCTAAGTTTAGGACAGCGATGGAAAACCTTTTGGGCTCGGTGTGTCAAAAATTCAGAAAATGCCTGATTTGACTCACTGGTGTGTCCCCTTCCCCCCCCCCCCCCCCCCGAAAGAGAAACAATTCTTTACATATTCATGTCACCACCAATAACAATTCTGAAGGTGCTGATCACGTGCTGATACGGGTTTTGAGAATCCATTTTAAGCTCTGGGTGTATTTTTGTTCCTTCCGTTTCTTTGGTAACTCTAGACAGGGAGAATAGTTGTGGTCGGGTGTTAATGAACACTGGTGTGCCAGCCAAAACACTGTGGTGTGTCACCTTTGACACACGTCACATAGGTTCACCGATCATGGGTCTGCAACTGCGGCTCTCCAGATGTTCATGGACTACAATTGGCCAATTGGCCATGCTGGCAGGGGCTGATGGGAGCTGTAGTCCATGAACATCTGGAGAGCCGCAGGTTGCAGACCCCTGGTAGGACCTCAGTTTAGGACCTTGAAATACACAATATCCCTTAAATTACTAAATGCTGCCCTGACCTGGATAGCCCCTGAAGGCTAGCTTGATCTCATCAGAAGCATTTGCATCTGTGTTAGTACTTGGATGGGAGACTTCCAAGGAATTCCGGGTCTGTGACCCAGAGATAGGCAATGGCAAACCACCTCTGAACATCTTTTGCCTTGAAAACACCCATGGGGTCTCCTTAAATCTGCTGTGACTTAACAGCACTTTCCACCATCCAGTAAAATGTTAGCCAGTGTGGTGTAGCTGTAAGAGTGCTATACTAGGATCTGACAAGCCCAGGTTCGAATCTCCACTCTTCTATGGAAACACAGTGGGTAGATTTGCACCAGACACACCCTCTCAGCCTCACCTAACTTACAAGGTTGTTGTGAGAGTAAAATGGAGAAAAAAATATAAGCCATTTTGAATCCCAGTTGGGGAGAAAGGCAAGATATAAATGAAGTCTTAAAATTGACATATCTGGAGTGGGTCTTTTATACAGCTTTTCTTCGGATTCTCAAAAGAAAGCGCTGTACCGCAGCGGGCGACAAATGCAATTAGTGTGTGAGGACGGCATCTCTTCAAGCCATACCCTGCAGATTAGGTAGAGAACAGGCTGACTTGGTACATGGCCAGATCAGAACCGGCCAAAACAAAAAAAAGGTTAAGGAAAGGCTAGCGGAGCTATGAGGAAAGGACACGCAGGCTGTTCAATGAAAAAGTTATGGGATTAATTTGAGCACTCCTCCGCCCTTGAATTATGGGAGGAGATAGAGAGCGTTGAGGGGGTCCGCTGATGAAATCCGAAAGAGCCTCCTTGATCTCTTCCCATCTGGCCTCTAGTGGCCCTCTAATAACGGTACTTGAAAAAGGAGCGTCACAAAAGGCCATCAGTCAGGGACGCCAATCACTAATGCAATGGCTGTGTGCTGGTTTTTCACACATCCTCAGCTGGGTCTCCTCACTGCTGTGTTACGTTTTCCGAGGCTGAACTGCAAATATAAGTGGTGTGGGCTGATCAACAAGATTCTTGAGATGCGATCTGTTGACTTTTTCAACCATCATGTGGGTAAGGTTGGAGCCGTGGCCAGGGAAGGGCAAGGCTGATTAAGGGGGATAACAAGGGAGGGATGGTCTATGGGAATAGTTTGGGATGTAGAGAGATGTTCCTGAGCTAGCTGGTGAGAGCCAAAGCCTCTGATGTGAGGGGAAAGTTTTGTGGTTCAGTGGGTGAGCCTCTGCTTTGCATGGAGGTGGTTCTGGGTTCATTGCTTGGCCCCTCCAGTTAAAAGGATCTGGTAGTAGGTAAAGAGAAAGAAAAGCATGAACACACTCGCATAAAGCTACCTTAAGAGGCATCAGTCCCCTAAGGTCAACATTGTCTATTCAGACTCTCAGCGACTTTCCAGGGTCTCAGGCCAAGGTTTTTCAAATCACCTATTGCCTATTAACTGGAGATGTTGGGGATCGGATGTGGGATAGTCTGTGTGCAAAGCAGAGGCTTTTCCACCAAGCCACAGCTCTTTTCCTTTCCTGTGGCAATCATTTTGTGGCTGGCTCCACCTCCTGTGGTAGCCATTTTGTTTGCCCACAATGCGGCAGCCATTTTGTTTGCCCACAATGCCATACTGGAATTCTAAACGTGCCTGCAGGCTGCAAAAGACTGGAGAGCTCTGCTGTAGACCATGGACCTTTTTGAGCCAACAAGTGCACTGACAATTCTGACAAGCCTTGGTGGGCACAGCAACAAAATGGCTGCCACAAAATGGCTGCCATGGGAGGCAGAACCAGCCACAAAATCATCAACATAACTTAACTTTAGTAACATGGTGTGTAGATCCTTGGGCTGCGGTGGCACTGCTGCCAACACATTTTTTCCAAGAAATATGTAAAGCCAATCAGAAGCCTTCCTGGACAATACGTGGCCCTGCCCACAACCTAAAACCACTCAGAGGGCAACAGAGATGGCGTCAAGGGCTTCCTTGCTTCAAACAGTACTGATTTGACCTAGATTGAAGCAGATCCATGCATAAGAAAAAGCGATGATATGGCTCAGTGATAGAGCTTCTGCTTTGTATGTAGAAAGTTCTAGGCTCAGTCTCCAGCATTTGCATCTTAATAGGTCTCCTGGGTAATCTGGGACAGCTGCTGACAGTCCAATTAGACAATACTGAGTTTGATAAATCCGTGCTCTGACTCGGTAGAATGCAGCTTCATGTTCCGGACTAGTCTGTTGGCTTGAGTGGAACATATGAACCAAAGAGGCTTTGGGCGCAAGAGCTGTTAGGCTTCCCAGGTCTGGAGGAAATGAGGTCACAGATGCAGTGACATCACTTCCTGTCACCACACCCATGATCCTGTCAATTTCAGGATGGTAAAGACCCAATATAATATGGTAAAAACCATAGAGATCTGGAGGAACTCTCGGGGCACTGCTGTATCAGCGACATTCTCCCTTCCTGTGCTTCGCCCCCACCCTCAATATTCCACAAATTGCCAGCGCAGACCTGGCAACGTTATTTCACGTGGAAAGAACTGTGTGTTTCCATTACTTTGTGGTGGTTAATCATAAGTCCTCAACCTTCACCATCACATTTTAAAATTCCAGTTTTCCCTTTTAAAAGGGGGGCGGGGGCCCACTAAGATAAATACGGAAGTCTAGAAGCCATGCTTGGTAAAGGCTCAGCTGCAGGGAAAGATTTCCAGGGAGGCTTCATTTCCTCTCCCTAAAAAACAGCAAAAAAAAACCAGTATGCAAAATCAGCAGATGTATGCAAATCTGCTTAATTGCATAGGGTACTCCACACTTTTGAATGTTTCCTTATTTTGTGCAATAGTAAGGGTCTCTTGGCATGCAGAAGGTGGAGCTTTCTGTTTTTAAAGATAAAAGTGGTCCCCTGGCCATGCACCGGGGACCCACGGGGTGATGTCACCTCATGATGTCTACTAGGCAGACTGTGTGTATAGGGTGGTTTGCCACTGCCTTCCCCAGTCATCTATACTTTACCCTCAGCAAACTTGGAAGGATGGAAGGCAGAGTCACCTTGAGCCTGACTTCCTTCGGGATCAAACTCAGGTCATGAGCAGAGCTTTTGACTGCAGTATTGCAGCTCCGCTTTGTGTTTCTACCAAGGGAATAAACCCAGCCTGGAGCAAGACCTAGAGTAGAGAGAACTTCTCAAGGCAAGTTGCTTTCAGCACAGACCCTGAAATTCAGCTGCGGGGTAGACAGATGTGCCAGTTTTGAGAATTCATCACAGTGTTCAGACTGGTGCTCCTCCTTCCTTCCACAATTGCAGTGTTTGTGGTGCAGTCCTAGACATGTATCTTTGGGAGTGTACCCTGTTGAACGTGGCGGGACTTCTGAGTAAACAAGGCGTAGTAGTGGGCCGTAAGCCAGCTGCTCGGAATGAGGAAGGATGTGAAATAGACAAGTCTTTTAAGCAAGAGCTCATCCCCTCGTGTGCAATAGCAAGCACATCAATGAAAACAAGTTGGTTAGCAAAGGGGGAGCTGCGTACCTTGATGCTAGGATCTCAGCAGACCTGAAGGTGGCACTTGGCAAATGGAGAAGATCAACAATTGCTGCACTTAAGTGTACTCCAGCTCCACACAGACACACACAGAGACACGCCAGGCACGCTGACTCAGTGCATGGGGAAGGAGAGCAAGCAGAAGCACACCTGCCTCCATGCACTCATTAGTTAGGGTTGCCAACCTCCGGGTGGGGCCTGGCTATCTCCCAGAATTATAACTCACCTCCAGACAACAGAAAACACAGCTGCTTTGGAGGGTGAACTCTCTATGGCAGGGGTCTGCAACCTGCGGCTCTCCAGATGTTCACAGACTACAAATCCCATCAGCCCCTGCCAGCATGGCCAATTGGTTAGCAAAGAAATATCTTCACATCACTCCCTCCCTGGTTACCAATTGGCCATGCTGGCAGGGGCTGATGGGAATTGTAGTCCATGAACATCTGGAGAGCCGCAGGTTGCAGACCCCTGCTCTATGGCTTCAAATGCCTGCTGGGGTCCTCCCCAAAACTTGCCCATCCCTAAACCTCCAGGAATTTCCCAACCAGGCATTGGGAATCCTATCGACGTCAGCTTATGAACAAAGCACGTAAATGCAAAGGAAGTGTCTGGGCCCTCTCTGAGATTAGTGCTTTCTTAACCAATCACGGGGAGGGAGTGCTGTAAAGATATTTCTTCCACACATTCACACCATGTACACAACCAAGGATTTATGCAGAGATGGGGCACAGCTGCTGCTCCCTGGGAAGACATCACCACACTTCCGTCGATCCACAAAAAGTGTGGAACGGGATTGTTCGCGAGGACATTTTTGGAAAGGGAATAGGTTCATAGACGAAACTGGTCAGCTGGCTTTGACAGAAGGACCGGGATTGTAGTGTATTATACATATATTATAGTATTATACATACTATGTATGCATTAGTCTTGTTTTTACCGCACGGCTTTGTCATGATTTTTGTACTCCAGTTGCTTCATTGTTTGCAGTTACGTCTTATCCTGTTTTTCCTTTACTGGATTTGTTTCCTTATTGGTTTTCTAACTTTGGGATTGGTCTCCAGTCTCGGCAAGAAAGACTATAAATAAATAAAAATAAAGAGATGGAAGCTGCTGTTTCCCCCCCATCCCTGGAAAAAAGAATCATAGAACTTCCCAGAGGGGAGGGCCTGTGTCCAAACCATATTCAGCAATGTATCATCGAAGGCTTTTATGGCCGGATTCAACTGGTTGTTGTGGACTTTCCAGGCTGTGGCTGGCATCTTCAGAGGTGTATCACAGAGAGAAGTCTGTTATACATGGTGTATAGCACTGTGTATATACACTGGACACAGTGTATAACAGACTTCTCTCTGTGATACACCTCTGAAGATGCCAGCCACAGATGCAGGCGAAATGTTAGGAACAAGATCCATCAGACCACGGCCACACAGCCTGGAAAACGCACAACAACCATATTCAGCAAGTTGATAACACTGGCGAAAATAACACCTTGTATCACTGCTCCGCCTGTGTTTGGTATTAGATTATTACAAAGGCCCAAAAAATTTAGTGCTGTCTGCCTGAAAGGAGACTAATCCTAGAAAGCGATCTCACCTACTAGGGAGACAAAAGCACAGAACAGTGCAAAATCCCAGACTGGAGAGATTTGCAGGCACCGGTAACTTGCCTGCACGAGACCAATCGGAAAGGTCAGCTCCTGCCAATCTGTGTTGCTGCAGGCTGGACTCCTGCGAATATAGCCGGACGTCTGATTTGCTTCTCAAAATAATGCCAGTCCTCCTGGCGGTAGGTACCATACTTGAAACTCGCTATAAAATCAACCTTCTGCGTCTAAGCCTCTGGTTTAACCCTCTGTTCCCTGCTGCCTGCCAAGCGAATGGCCACGTAAAGATTTGGCCAGAGCATCATGATTCCAAATGGTTTGCTTCGGCTGAGGAAGCTGTGAGCCCGCACTTGAGAAGGTGCTTCCGGTTCCTCGACAGCATCGAAGGTGTTCCTTTCATGTGTAACTCAGAAAGCAAAAAGGCTGAGGGATGGGTCCCAGCCGGACACGCAAGGGGCTTGTAAGCTCTGCCGGCGGCTGTATTAATTGCCGGCCACCAGCTTAATAAGCCGGTTCCCAGGAAGAGCCGACGCTGTCACTGTGCAGGTTAACAAGAGCAAATGGTGACAGGTTGCTAATGAGATTCCACACTGCAGAGCCTGGTTGTGCCCTTGATGGTGGCTAATAATGCACATCGCTGTGGGGTTAATTGGTGTTTGTTTGTTTTGCGCCACATATACACACACACACCCTGGAAGATGCCTCCGTCGGTGGGTCCGGACACAAACCCAGATCAGGCCAGCTCTGAGGTCTGTGCAGAATTAGGACGAAAGGTCACAACAAACCCAGCAATGAAGCTGAACAGGGTAAGACCGTGGCAGGCAGCAAGTCTGTGCCTCTGGCTGATTATGTGCTTAGCGCTGTGGGCCAGGAAAAAATAATTCAGTGTCTTGCTGTAATGATGATGAAATAGAAGAGGGGAGAGATGGGGGATGGACTTGGGCAACCACACTGGGATCAAGATGTGTCCCAGTGGTGATCTATTTTGGATACTGCTTGTAAGTGTGCGTGATGGCCATTTCGCCCACTACATAAGGAGCAGCAGTGGCGTAGTGGTTAAGAGCAGGTGCATTCTAATCTGGAGGAACCGGGTTTGATTCCCCGCTCTGCCGTGTGAGCTGTGGAGGCTTATCTGGGGAATTATCTGTGGAGGCTTATCTGGGTCTATCAAGGTCAGCGTCTCCTGCTTTGACTGGCAGCAGCTCTCCAAGGTCTCAGGTCAAAGTCTTTCACATCACCTGCCTGGAGATGCTGGGAATTGAGCCTGGGACCTTCTTCAGGCAAAGCAAAAGATCTACCATTGAGCCATTGGAGGTTCTCCATCATATTCTGTGCTGCTAGGCTCAGGAAGAAGAAGAAGAAGAAGAAGAAGAAGAAGAAGAAGAAGAAGAAGAAGAAGAAGAAGAAGAAGAAGAAGAAGAAGAAGAAGAAGAAGAAGAAGAAGAAGAAGAAGAAGAAGAAGAAGAAGAAGAAGAAGAAGAAGAAGAAGAAGAAGAAGAGAGGAGGAGGAGGAGGAGGAGGAGGAGTTTGGATTTATATCCCCCTTTCTCTCCTGTAGGAGACTCAAAGGGGCTTACAATCTCCTTGCCTTCCCCCACTCACAGCAAACACCCTGTGAGGTGGGTGGGGCTGAGAGAGCTCAGAAGAACTGTGACCAGCCCAAGGTCACCCAGCTGGCGTGTGTTGGAGTGCACAGGCTAATCTGAATTCCCCAGGTAAGCCTCCACAGCTCAAGCGGCAGAGAGGGGAATAAAACCCGGCTCCTCCAGATTAGAATGCACCTGCTCTTAACCACTACGCCACTGCTGCTCCAGCGAGGCTGGCGTGTCTGGGGCTGTCCTTGGTTGCCGTAGTAGAGAACTGGCCCTACATATGAAACAGAATGGTCTGGGATGTTGCTGTTTAGCACAGTTGCCCAATCTCCAGTTCAAGAGCGTGGTGTAGTAAAGTGCACGAATTCTGCACTGGAAGGTTCTGATCAGAGTCTCAATTCTTCTCTAAGCACTCTGGCTTTCTTTATCATCTTCTGTCTCAGCTATAGCTGCTGACTCCGGATTAGTAAATTCCTGGAGATTTTGGCAGCTGAGAGTGATAAACTGAAGTACTGCAGTCTGCTCATGTCCTGAGTTCAGTCCCAACAAAAGTCATTTCAGGTAGCTGGCTCTAGGTTGACTCAGCCTTCCATCCTTGTGAGGTTGGTAAAATGAATACCCAGCTTTCTGGGGGCAAAGTGTAGACCAGGGGTGTCCGACTCTGGTGCCTCAGATGTTCATGGACTACAATTCCCATCAACTCTGGCACTTCAGATGTTCATGGACTACAATTCCCATCAGCCCCTGCTGGCATGGCCAATTGTAGTCCATGAACATCTGAAGAACCAGAGTTAGATACCCCTGGCCTTAAAAGGAAGACCAGCAATAAAGTCCAAGGTTTTTCTACAGGGGCAGGCACTGGCAAACCACTTCTGTTCATCATTCTTGCCTTGAGAACCCTGATGAGGGGCTGATGGGAATTGTAGTCCATGAACATCTGAAGCGCCAGAGTTGGACACCCCTGGCGTAGACAACTGGAGAAGGCAGTTGCAAACCACCCCATAAACACAGTCTGCCTAGCAAACACTGTGATGTGACCTGGTCCCTTCCTTTGGGGAGGGGAGGAAGTTCAGCAGGGATGCGATATTACCGAATCCACCCTCTGAAGCTGGCGTTTTCTCCAGGGCTACTGATCTCTGTAATCTGGAGATCCATTGTAATTTCTGCAGAACACCAGGTCACAACTAGAATCTCAAGCTTATACTTGTTCCCTGGAGGGATCTTAAGGAAACTCAAAATAAATTTTGGAGAAGCACAATAATAAACTCAAATGCTCTGTCTATCTAAAGTCAATTTTAAATGGAGCAGAAGAAGAAGCAGAAGCAGAGTGAGGAGGAACTGCACCTGGGGCACGTGTGCGTGCCATGCCCTACCATGGCCATGCCCGCCCCCTCCACACCCCTGCACGGGCGCACGCCCAGTGCGTCACACACACACACACACCCGTTTGTGCTTCGCCACTGAAAAGAAGAGTTTGGATTTGTACCCCCCTCGTCTCTCCTGCAAGCAGACTCAAAGGGGCTTACAATCTCCTTTCCCTCCCCTCCCCACTCACAACAAACACCCTATGAGGTGGGTGGGGCTGAGAGAGCCCCGAAGAACTGTGACTAGCCCAAGGTCACCCAGCCAGCACGTGTTGGAGTGCACAAGCTAATCTGGTTCCCCAGATAAGCCTCCACAGCTCAAGTGGCAGAGCGGGGAATCAAATCCGGTTCTCCAGATTAGAGCGCACCTGCCCTTTACCACTAACACCACACTGGCAGCAGGGTTTTCACATGAACGTCTCTTTGCCAGACTAGGGATAGATTTGATGCACACCGGAACGCACAAGCACAGGTGTGTGTCTCCATGCCACACTGCTTGTTCCATGGGGCACACTTTCAAATATACAACCCATCCGCAGTCGGCAACGGTGATGTAAACGCCGTTTCTATGCTCAATTAAAATGCTAGGCTGATCAAGCAGCCCAGAACCAGCCAACGCTGATGTCACATAAAACGTGTCGGTTTTTCAATTGCTACAAGACTCTTTGCTCCCTTCGCCTCTGTCAGGCAGAAGCATTACTCCTCTGGAATTTCTCATCATCATTTTTTATTGTCATTAAGAAACGAAGCCTGTGCAGGATGCATTCAGCAAGTTTCCCACTTCCATTATTATTTGATTTATCTCTGCCTCACTGAGGCTCAGGGTGGAAGCACGTCATCTCCGCCGTCTCCCATTTTACCCTCACAACAACCCTGCAAAGTAGGTTAGGCTGAGAGAAAGTGATTGGCCCGAAGTCACCCAGCACCCTTCTTGGCAGAATGGGGTTTTGGACTCTAACCACTATACCAGCCGACCGATATCATAATCCAGAGCAAGAGGTTAATAAACGAACATCTTAAACCGGAAGACTAAGTAGCCACAAATAACTTTAAGGAGAGCCCTGCTGGAACAGACCAGCAGTCCTTCTAGTTCAACATCCTGCTTCATAGAGTGGCCCAGCCAATTGCCCTGGAGAGTAAACAAATGGGGCACATAGGCAAGAGCCAAGGCCTTTCTGCAGGGGCAGAGCGAGGGGGAACTGCACCTGGGGCATGCGTGCCCTCCTGCGCCTCCTCCTCGCCCCCACATTGGCACACGCCCGGTGTGTTGCATGCATCCCCCAACCCCTTGGCACTATGCCACTGCCTTTCCGTAAGGCTGCCTCCTAGCATTGGCATATAGAGGCTGACTGCCACTAAATATGGATGTTCTCTTTACTCACTGTGGCTAGTAATCTTCTATGAATCTCCCTAACCTCATCTATGTCTACCACTACAGTCACAAATCCAGCCATTTAATTTAAAATCTCCCTTTCTCCTAGCTGTTGTTCAAATGCGCCTTTGCATCCTTTTGCCAAACTTCTTTTTTGCTACTTTTCTCAAATTTGTTTGACTGTTTCAGATTTATTTTTGCAGACGCCGGAATAATGCATGAATCTGGGCATACGTGATGTCACCATTTGCAATTCATAACTTTGCAATTAGTGTCTTGTGACTCTCCCATTTTGAAGTCAGTGCAAACACTTCGCTGACTTGAATGCACAAATCAGTTAATTCAGAACTTGAAATGACTTGACTAGATATTACTAAGTGCTAAGTAGGTGTTCGATAGCGTAGGTTAACATGAATTTTGCATTAACTTTGTAGTGTGCTCTCTATTATCAGAGAACCTCCACAGCTCAAAAGCAGAGTTGCATTACCTTTTCCTTGCCTTTATTTAGATGTGAGATCAATGGTGGATTCACGTGCATTCCGTTGTCAGATCGGTGCCTAGCCAATCCAATAACTATTCAATGTTACCCACACCTTCTCACTTAATTTGTACAATTGCGTGGCTGTTTGGCTATTTGTGCATAGCTGTGCACTGATTTTTACTATTCCATGTTGTAAGTTCTCTTCACCAGTATGCAGTTCATTCCTCTAGGTCAGGGGTCTGCAACCTGTGGCTCTCCAGATGTTCATGGATTACAATTCCCATCAGCCCCTACTAGAATGACCAGTTGTAGTCCATGAACATCTGGAGAGCCACAGGTTGCAGACCCCTGCTCTAGGTAACAGTGCATTACTGTAAGGAAGAAGGAGGAGATGAAGCATGAATGGATCAGAGCAAAGTTCCATTCAGCTCAGCATCACATTTCCATCAGTTAGGCAGTCAAATTCTCCTATGGAACCACACGAAGAAAGTACAAAACCAATCGTCCTACCCTTCCTTCCTTCCTTCCTGGCCCCGGGTACGGAACAGCTTCAATCTCAAATCAGTTAACATTAGATTATCCATCCGAGCCCATCTGGTGGCTTTAAAAGGTGTCCCTGATGTACTGGTAAGCTGATGTTTTCTTAATCTATTCACAGTTTCAAGAAAGTATTTACTACAACGGTTCAAGGAGCTGGTGCTGTCTTAGAAAAAGCATTGTTCGTGCTGCCTCACTCAGGAGGAAATGCCAAAATGGTGTCTGCTGAGATTTTGTTTATTTACACACAACTCTGCCTTAAGCTGAATCAGGCCATTCATCTAGCAAGGTCAGCGTCAGAGGCGTACCAGAGGAAAATGGCGCCCGGGGCAGCACCTGCTCCAGGCACACACACCCCCGTGCCCCTCCCCTGTGCCCAGTGGTGGGATCCAAAAATTTTAGTAACAGGTTCCCGTGGTGGTGGGATTCAAACTGTGGCGTAGCACCAATGGGGCTGGGAGGGGCACAACAGGGGCATGGCCGGGCATTCCGGGGGCGGGGCATTCTTGGGCAGGGCTGTGGCAAGGACGCAGCTGCTGCGCCGGTCCTTGGGCAGGAAATGAACGCACGCAGGCGCAGGCTGCCACACACGCCGGTGCACCTCCTGTTAGACTGCTTCAAGTTCTGGGTGCTACTGCTGAGAGGAGGGGCATAACTAAGGCAAAAATCACGTGGCAAAATCACCAATTAGTAACCCCCTCTCGGCACACACAAATAATTAGTAACCTACTCACAAGAACCTGTGAGAACCTGCTGGATCCCACCTCTGCCTGTGCCCCCTTCCCTTAGCTGGAGGAGGCAGTCCCAGGCAACCTGGCAGGGCCAGGCCTCGCAGGGTCAGACGGGAGCCTGATGCGGGCCTGCCGTGCACCCCCAAGTGATCTAATGGGGGTGCCTGGGGTTAATTGACCCCCCATGTCCCTCTGGCAGATACACCACTGGTGCCTACTCAGATAAGCAGCCGTTTTCCAGGGTCATAGGCAGAGGTTTTTCATATTATCTACTGCCTGGTTCTGTAACTAGAGATGTCAGGGATTAAACCAAGCTGTGGCTCAGCCACTAGCCCACAACCCTTCCCCAAATTTACTTAAAACATTTACATGCTGTGTCTCTTCATAGGCTTGCTCAAGATGACTCACAGCGTAAAATTCATGTGCGCATCATCTAAAAGCAAAGGGACATATGGTCTTGTCAGGAATATCATTTTTATTCACATGTGACTGATTAATCAGTCAAGTGTCAGCCCACATAGAGATACACTGCCATGAAATATGGAAGTTCTGTTTAAGGGGGGTGGATAAGCGATTCCCCCCACCTCCGTATTATCTTCCCACAAACTGTGAGGAAAATAGAGGGCAAGAGAGGATCTGGCGCAAAATTATCCCATGAGCTTCCTGGTAGACTGAGGATTTGACCCCAGGTTTCGTCTGTTGTATAGTCCTACACAGCACCAGCTATCTGCTTTTCTACCAATCTTATACAATAGGTCCAATTTTGCCACAGAAATACATATAATTTGCTTTCTGCTACAAGACAGTGAACGATCTGTCGTTACCTGAAGAAAAGTTTTTCTTACAGTGGCCAATTTGTAAAAACAATATTGTCAGCGAAGATATTATAAATTGCAGTTGGACTAGACACATTATTTGTTGGGGTTTTAAGTATATTCACTGCAGGATAATCCTTTTCATTTTATCAATCTGATCATCTTTTCAATTCTGTAGGTCTAAGGTGCAATACGTTGTTGCGATTTTACGGCCTTTTGTTTGGACGTCAAATGATCAGTGTTTGTCAACAGCGCCCACAAAATGCCCAAGCAACTGTCCAGTTTTGAGAAAGTTCAGCACTGCAGGGCTCTGCCCTGATGCTCAGAAGCCTTCTTTCTGAGCCATCACCAATCTAAATACTTCTTGGTGCATGAGATTTGTGAATAGCTGTCCTGTGGTCTTGGTCCACAGCCTGCAAACTACAGGAGCATGCCTAGTAGCGTGAGCCAGAACTTGCACCAGAAGGAAGATAATGCTATGCAAGTAACGTAAATATTTCCTCCATGGGGCTGGCCAAGAAACTGCCAAGACTAGGAAAAGAAAACTCTCTTTCTAGGATGCTGGCATAAATATTTGTGAAAAGAAATGTAGAGAGAGGACCATTCACACACAGGGCTTTAGAAAGGGATGAGACAGACTCATGAAGGGCACATTCATCTAGAGTTGCCAAGCAACCAGTGGGAGGGTTGTAGGTGAGGAAATGACGAAGCTTCAATGTCCACTGTATGACTACGTCACTTCCAGGGAAAATCTGAATGTGACATGGGATGGCAGGGGGTTGGACTTGATGGCCCTTGTGGTGTCTTCCGAACACGCAAAATAATGCGTTTTCAAACCACTTTCACAACTGTTTGCAAGTGGATTTTGCTATTCCGCACAGCTTCAAAGAGCACTGAAAGCAGTTTGAAAGTGCATTATTCTGCATGTGCGGAATGAGCCCCTGATTCTATGACATAACTTAGCTTTAGAAATCACGACAAACCACAGAGTTTACGGCAATTTCTAGAACTACCCTACCTAACTGCTGGGGTTTCCTCAGAAGCAGTGTGGAGGAACAAAATACACCAATGGGGATTTATTTTTCTCCCATGACCACGTAGACTGGTGGCAGCCGAACTGAGCTGTAGATGGGAGTTTCCCCACTTCCACTGAGGGAATCCATCAGCAGCTACGAGCCAAGATGGCTAAAGAGAATCCTTCATGTCCTCCGGAGGCAATAACCCCTGAGGACCAGTGCTAAATGGTTGGAGCTTGCCTCTATGCCTGGTCAATTGATCCTCCAGGGCAACTGTGTGAAACAGCGAAATGCCTCGTTCTGTGGGACAGAGCTGTCCGTGTGTGTGTGTGCGCACCCACAGAATAAATACATAAGAGCCTTGCTGGATCAGGCCAGTGGTCTATCTAGTCCAGCATCCTGTCTCACACATTAGTCACCCAGTTCCACTGGAGGGCCAAAAACAGGCCTTGGAAGCTGTTGCCTTCCCACTTTACCTCAAAGAACTAATTGTTTCTAACCCCAACTTTGTTATCCTGCTGTGCCAGCCCTAGAGTAGCAAGGACCCAAGATTTTTTTGAGGTTGGTGCCCAGGGAGGATGTGACATCACTTCCACAGAATCTCTCCTAATCCTTATGGTAAAGACCACAGAGATAGGGGGGAATTGTACAGTGTTACTATCGAGCCATTTTCCAGCCATTTCCCCCTACTCCTACATTTCTTAAGGTTGGTGGTTTTTCTACCATGGCGGATAAACAGCCAGTATGGTGTAGTGGTTAGGAGCACGTGGACTCTAATTTGGAGAATCGGGATTGATTCCCTGCTCCTCCACCTGAGCAGTGGACTCTTTTCTGGGGAACTGAATTTGTTTCCCCGTTCCTCCACAAAAAGCCTGCTGGGTGACCCTGGGCTAGTCACAGTTCTCTCAGAACTCTCTCAACCCCACCTACCCCACAAGGTGGGAGGAGAGGAAGGGAAAGGTGTTAGTAAGCCCCTTTGAGTCTCCCTACAACCGTGGTGGCAAACCTTTGGCACTCCAGATGTTATGGACTACAATTCCCATCAGCCCCTGCCAGCATGGAGTGCTGGAGTGCCAAAGGTTCGCCACCAATGCCCTACAGCACAGGTGTCAAACTCGCAGCCCTCCAGATGTTATGGACTGCAGTTCCCATCATCCCCTGCCAGCATCATGCTGGCAGGGAATGATGGGAACTGTAGTCCTTAACATCTGGAGGGCCGCGAGTTTGACACCTGTGCCCTACAGGATAAATCCAAACTCTTCTTCCTATCTACGGGCCTTGCTCGTTTCAAGGTTGGAGTCCCAAGGTTGAATGGGAGCAAAAACATTCGGGGAGTCCCCCTAAGGTCCCTACTTCCTAAACGGGACGCAATTTGTTTCAAGGCAAAGCAGCCCTGCACAGGGAAAAGCGGACCGCAATTTGTCAGCTCCAGGCTTGCATTCTAGGGCCGCCCAAATGGTAGCCATTCCGGTGCCAGGGAAGCCGCCAGAAAAAGCTAAGTGGGAGGAGAGTTGCTGCAGCATTTCAGCTATTCAGTCCTGGGCTGATAAATCTGTCCTTTCATCCTTAATTAATTCTCTAACTCCCCAGAAATGCTGCTCTCGCTGTGATAATCTTTGCTCGCAGCGGCACAGCCTGGGCTTGGCATTCCTGCGTAATCCATTACAGCGCAGGCTGCGGGGAGGAAAGGAAGGGGCCAGAGGAGGCTTTTACGCATATTACCCACACACACACACACCCCGACACAGACCTGCTGCACCCAGACCTATAACCCCCTACACGCACTTCCGCTCGGTAGCGTGGAAAGCACCAGTCACCAGAGAAGAGGCCTTTGACCTGATGGGGCATGGCTTCCCTACCTGAAGCACCCTGCCAGGCTGCAGAGGAAGCCCGCTAGTTGTTCTCACACAACAACCCCCCCATACACACACACACACACACACAGTCTGACGTGTATTAGCACCTGCTCTCTGTGAGGGTTTTGTCTGGAGCGGCTTGGCAGAGGCTAGCGTGCGCGGGTCAGCGCGTCACTTGATCCAAAAGCAACCTGACATGCCGATAATTGAACCAAAAGCCCATTAGGGGCATGACAGAGTGTGTCACTCACCGAGGTCGGCGTTGCAAGGGGGCAGACGTGTACAAAGCCTGGCATCTCCAGGGTGTCGGTGGCAGATTGGCCGGGAGTCCTTTCCGCTTGTCATGTGTTCTGGCCTGCTGTGTCCTCTCCTTGCCAGTCAGGAACTCGGCCTGCATCTCATTAGGCTGCTTAAATGAGCAGGAGGACGCCAGAGCATGACAGGCGACCTTTGGGCTGCGGCTGGGTGGCGAAGCACCCGCTCTGCTCTCAGAAGGCCCCAAACCCGGGTGTCTCCAGTCACAAGGGTCTCAGGGAGCACTGGGTGTAGGAGTTGCTGCCTGAGAGCCCAGAGAACTATCTTGTCAGAGGAGACTGAGGAGGAGGAGGAGGACTACAATTCCCATCAGCCCCTGCCAATTGGCCATGGTGGCAGGGGCTGATGGGAATTGTAGTCCATGAACATCTGGCGAGCCGCAGGTTGCAGACCTCTGGATTAGAATATTGGGTGATTAGAGTTTTGGGTTAGGCTCAAAGGGATGCAAATTGAAAACTCAAGTGTGCCATCAACTTCATTGTCTGACCTTGGGCTACTCACACACTCTTAGCCTAACCTACACTACAACGCCTTTGTGATAATTATATGAGAAAGGTAGAAGGCTATATGCCATCCTGAGCAACTAGAAGAACAGGCAGGATAACAACAGATAGTAAGTCTACACAACCAGCATTAAATGGGATGTTGATGAATGTCTTCCAGTCTTGAGAGGCTCATAGGTTCTCAGCTGAACCCCCAAGATAGGAGGAGCCTTAGCTCAGTGGCATACAGGAGGTCCCAGGTTCAATTCTCAGCTTCTCCAATTGAAAGGGCCAGGTAGCAGGTGATGAGAAAGACTTCCACATGAGACCCTGGGGATCTCAGTCAGAAGGGACAATACTGCTCTTGAGAGACTAAGGGTCTGACTCAGTAGAAGGCATCTTCACATGATTTTATTTATTTATTTATTTTATTTGTTATCAATTTTATATACCGCCCCTCCCCCGGAGGGCTCTGGGCGGTGCACAGCATAATTAAAACAACACTAATGGAGCATATAAACAAACACAATCACACATAATATAGGTTCCACTAAACATACAAAAATATATTGGTGTCCAGCTGTAAAATTTTCATAAAAAACCCTCCCAGGAAAGAAAAGGAAAGGGAGCAGGGGCCCCATAGATGTTAAGGGGCCCAGAAGGTAAAGGAGAACAGAAGGGGGCGCACATCAGCGGCCGGCCCCCCAAAAGCCCGGTGGAACAACTCGATCTTACAGTGTGTGTTTACAATGCAACAGGCAAATCCATGTGTACATCTGTGTGCGTGACGGAACCTCTAGGTTAGCTCATGTTCCTACCAACACACATTCTAAAATGCTGCTCTAAAATGCTAAAATAACCATGCCTTAGAGAAGATATCTTTGTCTCCCATGTCCAGAACTGACCAAGGACAATCTCTTAATAATACCAGCTGTGTGTAAAGTTTAACTATCAACACTGATCAACAGCCATGCCAGAATTATGGAACTATCTCCCTTTGCATTTCTAGAGTGAATATCAAGAGATCCTTTTAAAGACAGCTACCAAACACATATGCAATGATGTATTTGTAGCCCAACCTATGCAACAGAACAGTTTCTTCGCTGTGTGAACACAGTTGGCCATGACTGGCGCAAGCCATACTGCAGTCCCAGGATCATCCAAATCCGGATTGTGTAATCCACTCACAGCTATTGCTTTGCAGAAATACTGTGAGCGAAAACACCCTTTCTCACTGGGGCTAAGAGCCAAACTTGCAAGTTTGAAGCAGAAGACAGTGTTGTTGAGTAATGATCAGTTGATGCCCTGACCCCATTACCCCCATACTTGGGCAGACACATGAACAGATACCCTGAGACCCCTATTCTGACCCTTAAAAGCTCATATTTTTCAACAGTATAGAAAACTGCAATTTGTGATTTTTCATGTTGGAGGAGGAGGAGGAGGAGGAGGAGGAGGAGGAGTTTGGATTTATATCCCCCCTTTCTCTCAAGTAAGGAGACTCAAAGGGGCTTACAAACTCCTTTCCCTTCCCCCCTCACAACAAACACCCTGTGAGATGGGTGGGGCTGAGAGAACTCCAAAGAACTGTGACCAGAGGTAAGATCCAACCAGTTCTCACCACTTCTGTAGAAGTGGTTACTAATTTTTTCTGAGTGCTGAGAAGGGGTTACTAAAATAACCTCCCTGCCCAATAGGGACTGGAGGTGTGTGTGTGCGGCGGTGCCACTGTTTGAATCCCACCACCAGCAGAACCTGTAGCGAGGAGAACTTGAAGCAGTCTAGCAGGAGGCGCACCGGCGTGCGTGGCAGCCTGCGCCTGCGTGCATTCATTTTCCGCCCAAGGACCGGCGCAGCAGCTGCGTCCTTGCCACAACCCTGCCCAGGAATGCCCCGCCCCTGGAATGCCCGGCCACGCCCCCGTCGTGCCCTGCCCAGCCCCATTGGTGCTACACCACAGTTTGAATCCCACCACCATGGGAACCTGTTACTAAAATTTTTGGATCCCACCACTGCCTCCAAGTCTAATTCCTTTTCTCGCCGTCCTCCCTACTTTTCTCTGATCTGTATCCACAAATTACCCCAACCCATTCTAGCCTTCTGGGCAGGTTGAGGTGAGGTGTGTTTTTTTTCTTTTGAAAGGATGCCCCACCCTTGCTTCCTTTACTACAAACTTGGCATCAGGAGGGTTGTTTCCCAATCAGGCCGGTTTCCTTCTCCTCTTGACCACAAGCCATGAGAGCTATTTTCAAACCAACAGGATAACTGGCTGACGCAAATCCAACCACACCAGCTGCCTACCCCTGCCCCACCCATTCTCTCTGGGCATGGCTCAGCATCAGCGCAGGCAATGAGAGGCTCGACAACAAATGGCAATTGTGTTGAGTAGGGAGGAACAAGGAAGGCTTCGGCCTACTGATCCCCTATATCAGTAGTGGCGAACCTATGGCATGGGTGCCAAAGGTGGCACTCAGAGCCCTCTCTGTGGGCACACACAGAGTCCCCCCCCCCACATCTAGGCTGGCCTAGGCTGCTGGGCTCGATTATTAGCATTAAACCTAAGACCTAGTTTTGGGGAAGCAGCGTAGGTAACCCTGTTAATTGCTATTAAAACCCACTGATTTTCATGCTAAGAACTAAAGCGCAATCCTTTCCCTGGGAGTAAGCTTGGTTGCTGGCAATGGGGCTTGCTTCTCAGTAAACCCTCCTAGGGTCGTGATTCACCCATTGGAAGAGTTGCACGGTTGTTTCAAAGCAAAGCCACCGACTACCACCAAGCTTACTCCCGAGTAACGCACGCCTCAGAGCCAACCGTTTTTTTCCTAAACTAAAACCTCAGTATTCAGGTTAAATTGCCGTGTTGGCACTTTGCGATAAATAAGTGGGTTTTGGGTTGCAATTTGGGCACTCGGTCTCAAAAAGGTTCGCTATCACTGCCCTATAGAGTAGCTGGCTGCCAAGCACCCAATAAAAATGCAGGGAATTTGTGAGGAAAAGAAGGCTGTGGCACTGTTATGAAGTGTTACTTGCACAGGGGCGCCATATGGCAGGAGGAGCGTGCCATAGCCACCTCTGAGCGGTCTCCAGATATCGTGGGATCTTTCTCTGAGGGCCGCCTGTCTCTTTAGTGGAGATTCCTCGTCGGCTACAATAAATCTGCTACTGTGTTGATGGAGAGATCACGCTCCCATTTCAGAAGTCTGTAGCAACCAGCTGTTGGAGTAATCTGGGCAGCCTTATAGCAACTGAAACACATGTTTCATGTTGGGGAGGGTAGGAGTAATACCAGATGAATTTGGCAGCCATGGTCTGACTCATCCACCAGAACGATGCTATCCAATCAAGAGTTATTGTTCCCGAGGTAAAATTCAATCACATTGGGCCTATTCTCACCACTCTCGGGGGAGCGGGGGGATTTCCAGAGCACATCTCATGCATTCCCTGTTTTTCCAGACCCTTCTTAGCGACCCGTCTCGCTTTAGGGTTGCCAGCATTGTGAGCCCTGAAAATCCTGAGGCAGAGTCTTGCGTGGTCATGGGTCAAGGGTGATAAAATGGGGTGACTCTCAGTGATGTCATAGGTCTACTAATGATAGTAGTCCTACAAACAGCTACCGTGGCGTATCAGAAGATGTCTACTCTGAGTCAATGAGCTTTGACTTGTCAAAGCTTATACCCTGGAAAATTGTATCTTTAAAGTCCTATTGGACTTGAGTTTTTTTCTGATTGATCGTGGCTTTTTGGGGTCTCATCTTCAGCGGCTGTGTTCCATAGTTACCACAAGCAAGTGCTTAGAAGAAAACACTGAGCATGCTAGTTGGTGGACAGTCCTGAGGTTTAAATCCGATCCCCTCAGAATGAGCTTTCAAACCGATTCTTGGGCCTCATCCCTGAGACCTGGCAACCTTGGCCTCAGTACTTCTGACAGGAAAAAGATTTTGCTTCCCCTTTGGGAATGTTCTAGTACAGTGATGGCGAACCTATGGCACGGGTGCCAGAGGTGGCACTCAGAGCCCTCTCTGTGGGCACGAGTGCACAGAGTTCGTCATGTGATAATAGTGTAATTATTTCAGGGAGATTATTAGAATTAAACCTGAGACCTAGTTTTGGGGAAACAGTGTAGGTAACTCTGTTAAGCGCTGTTAAACCCCACTGATTTTCATGCGAAGAACTAAAGCGTGATCCTTTACCTGGGAGTAAGCTTGGTTGCTGGCAATGGGGTTTGCTTCTGAGTAAACCCTCCTAGGGTTGTGATTCACTCGTTTGAAGTGTTGCACAGTTGCTTCAAAGCAAAGCCACCGACTACCACCACGCTTACTCCCGAGTAACGCGTGCCTTGGAGCCAACCGTTATTTCTATACTAAAACCTCAGTATTCAGGTTAAATTGCCATGTTGGCACTTTGCGATAAATAAGTGGGTTTGGGGTTGCAGTTTGGGCACTAGGTCTCAAAAAGGTTCGCCATCACTGTTCTAGTAAGTCTAAGCTGTTATCCAATGCCCTTGTGAAATTACACAGGCATAGGTTTGTAACATAAGCATCTCTCTAAAAGACAACAGCTCTTTCTTTTAAAAAAAACCTTTTACTTGGAACAAGGGAAGGTGCATATTATATTATTTACTTATACCTGCATATACATATGCAGTAAGACATATATACCGAAATGGAAGAGCAATGTTTGGATTTAGCCGGTTGGAGCTTCCTTTGTTACGCTTACAAGCAATTCAGGGACCAGATCGTAGAAAGTCTGTCTAAAATTCAAGGCTAGGCTTGTGCATTACATATGAATATGAGCATGTAAGTTTGGGAAGGGTGAAAAGAGACAACCGTCTGCGTAAGTCAGGGTGCCTAGAGTGTGGTTGTGTTTAATGTTTGTGTTACACACACTGCGGCTGCAAGCGGTGGAGCAAAGAACCCCACGAATGAAATCGTCGTTGCAATTTTATAATGATCGTTATCGATCGTTTTGCATCGTCTCTTAAGCTGCTGGCTTATTAAAAAAACATTCCCAGTGCCAGCATCGACAGGCTTTATGGCTGACCTGTTTATGAGACCGCATCTTTGTCAATTGCTTTAATTTTTTTCTGATTTAAACTGTCTTTTCGTGTTTTTTGGAAGCCCCCTCAGGAGGCTTTTTAGTCAAGAGCGGTGGGATTTTTTTTTTAATGGTTCTGAATAAATAGATCAAGGATTCCCGTGGCTTTTCCTCCACAAATTCTGTCTCCTGGAATCCCCTCAGCACTGTCTGTCCCGACTGAAGGCTCTCTGAAGGGCTCGTTAGACCAAAACAGATAGGTCTTTCATAATTAAAATAATGTTTCCCTGTGGGGAGAACGACATCAGGGGGAGAAGAGGAGTATATACAGAGCACAGGTTTCACTTGCTATGAGTGGTGGAGTCTTTGAGAACAGTCTGTGTATGATGACGAAGAGGAGCGGGGTGAATATGTAGGCAAGCTCATTTGCCTGCGCAACATTCTGTTTGCAGGTTTATTAATTAATTAATTTAATCTCACAGTGGGAAGAGGCCACCGGAATCATCTAGTCCAGCCCCCTGCCAACACAGGAACTACAGTCATAGCATCCCCAATAAGTGGCTATCCAATTGATACTTAACAACCTCCAACAATGAATAATTCACCATCTCCTGAGGGAGCCGGTTCCAGCATTAAACTCGCCTCGCCCTAAGGAGGTTCCTCCTCAAATTTATATGTAACCTCCTTTGATTTCATTTTTATTCATTAGTCTGAGTCCTGCCATTCGACACAACTGAAAACATATCTCCTCGTCTTCTGCGTGGCGTCTCTTTAGATATTGGAAGGTAGCAATCTCACTTTGCCAGTGTCTCTTCTCCAACACAGAGATTTCCAACTCCTTCAGCCTCTCCTCACAGAACATGGACACCAGCTGCATTGCCCTACACTGGAATATTTCTAGTGTATTGAAATGCTACCTAAACTGTGGTGCCCAAAACTGAACACAGTACTTTAGATGATGTCTAAGGTTACTGCTGTCTGAATATGCATGCCAGGTTAGATGTGCTTGCATGTGCAAATGGGCCCTTTTTTCCACTTTAGAATACATGTTAAAAGCATCTCCCTGTTGGTCCTTCCAACAGAAATGAAGGGGAGGGTGCAGCAATGTAAGAATTGGCCCTTGACAACGGTGTGCATTTTGTAGCCTGTCTCCAAATCCAAAACCTAACCCCTAGAAATGGTTTTGACAAAGTCAGTTATACATTAGAGGGGGAAAATACAGTAAGAGTTGTGCAACAGTGGAATCAGCTTCCCCCTCGCGACAATCTTCAAGCAGAAACTGGACAAACACTTTTCTACAATGTTCTAGGCTGATCCTGGACTGAGCAGTGAGTTGGACTAGAAGGCCTCTATGGCCCATTCCAACTCTATGATTCTACATCTCGGATGCCAAGGGCTCCCAGCCACCCACTAATCCATGCCACTGCCCACCAACACTTGGCTGTCCAATGGGTGGAAGCAGGCTGGTGGAAGGGGAAGAGTGGTCAGTGTCCCCTGTGCGATGACATCACTTCTGGTCTGACGTGGAAGTGCCAGCATCACTCTGAGGACACGCGCTACAACTCTCCCAAAAAGCTCTATGGAAACTATAGAGTCTTGGTCAAGTGCTAGAGTAAACACACGTACGCACGTGCTAGTGCAATGCCACTCTTCTGCGTAAAGCTGAAAGTGATATCATTGCATAGAGCATAGGTGCCCAACTCATGGCCCTTCAGATGTTATGGACTACAGTTCCCATCATCCCCTGCCAGCATCTTGCTGGCAGGGGATGATGGGAACTGTAGTCCATAACATCTGGAAGGCCACAAGTTTGACACCTATGCTTGGGGGGGGGGGTGGGGGGGGGGGCCGGGGGGGGGGGGAGGGGGGTGGCCGGGTGGGGGGGGGGGCGGGGGGGGGGGTGTGGGGGGGGGGGGGGGTCGGGGGGGGGGGGGGTGGGGGGCGGGGGGGGCGGGGGGGGGGGGGGGGGGGGGGGAGGGGGTGGGGGGTGGGGGGGGGGCGGGGGGGGGCGGGGGGGGGGGGGGGGGGGGGTGGGGGGGGGGGGGGGGGGGGGGGGGGGGGGGGGGGGGGGGGGGGGGGTGGGGGGGGGGGGGGGTGGGGGGGGGGGGGGGTGGGGGGGGGGGGGGGTGGGGGGGGGGGGGGGTGGGGGGGGGGGGGGGTGGGGGGGGGGGGGGGTGGGGGGGGGGGGGGGTGGGGGGGGGGGGGGGTGGGGGGGGGGGGGGGTGGGGGGGGGGGGGGGTGGGGGGGGGGGGGGGTGGGGGGGGGGGGGGGTGGGGGGGGGGGGGGGTGGGGGGGGGGGGGGGTGGGGGGGGGGGGGGGTGGGGGGGGGGGGGGGTGGGGGGGGGGGGGGGTGGGGGGGGGGGGGGGTGGGGGGGGGGGGGGGTGGGGGGGGGGGGGGGTGGGGGGGGGGGGGGGTGGGGGGGGGGGGGGGTGGGGGGGGGGGGGGGTGGGGGGGGGGGGGGGTGGGGGGGGGGGGGGGTGGGGGGGGGGGGGGGTGGGGGGGGGGGGGGGTGGGGGGGGGGGGGGGTGGGGGGGGGGGGGGGTGGGGGGGGGGGGGGGTGGGGGGGGGGGGGGGTGGGGGGGGGGGGGGGTGGGGGGGGGGGGGGGTGGGGGGGGGGGGGGGTGGGGGGGGGGGGGGGTGGGGGGGGGGGGGGGTGGGGGGGGGGGGGGGTGGGGGGGGGGGGGGGTGGGGGGGGGGGGGGGTGGGGGGGGGGGGGGGTGGGGGGGGGGGGGGGTGGGGGGGGGGGGGGGTGGGGGGGGGGGGGGGTGGGGGGGGGGGGGGGTGGGGGGGGGGGGGGGTGGGGGGGGGGGGGGGTGGGGGGGGGGGGGGGTGGGGGGGGGGGGGGGTGGGGGGGGGGGGGGGTGGGGGGGGGGGGGGGTGGGGGGGGGGGGGGGTGGGGGGGGGGGGGGGTGGGGGGGGGGGGGGGTGGGGGGGGGGGGGGGTGGGGGGGGGGGGGGGTGGGGGGGGGGGGGGGTGGGGGGGGGGGGGGGTGGGGGGGGGGGGGGGTGGGGGGGGGGGGGGGTGGGGGGGGGGGGGGGTGGGGGGGGGGGGGGGTGGGGGGGGGGGGGGGTGGGGGGGGGGGGGGGTGGGGGGGGGGGGGGGTGGGGGGGGGGGGGGGTGGGGGGGGGGGGGGGTGGGGGGGGGGGGGGGTGGGGGGGGGGGGGGGTGGGGGGGGGGGGGGGTGGGGGGGGGGGGGGGTGGGGGGGGGGGGGGGTGGGGGGGGGGGGGGGTGGGGGGGGGGGGGGGTGGGGGGGGGGGGGGGTGGGGGGGGGGGGGGGTGGGGGGGGGGGGGGGTGGGGGGGGGGGGGGGTGGGGGGGGGGGGGGGTGGGGGGGGGGGGGGGTGGGGGGGGGGGGGGGTGGGGGGGGGGGGGGGTGGGGGGGGGGGGGGGTGGGGGGGGGGGGGGGTGGGGGGGGGGGGGGGTGGGGGGGGGGGGGGGTGGGGGGGGGGGGGGGTGGGGGGGGGGGGGGGTGGGGGGGGGGGGGGGTGGGGGGGGGGGGGGGTGGGGGGGGGGGGGGGTGGGGGGGGGGGGGGGTGGGGGGGGGGGGGGGTGGGGGGGGGGGGGGGTGGGGGGGGGGGGGGGTGGGGGGGGGGGGGGGTGGGGGGGGGGGGGGGTGGGGGGGGGGGGGGGTGGGGGGGGGGGGGGGTGGGGGGGGGGGGGGGTGGGGGGGGGGGGGGGTGGGGGGGGGGGGGGGTGGGGGGGGGGGGGGGTGGGGGGGGGGGGGGGTGGGGGGGGGGGGGGGTGGGGGGGGGGGGGGGTGGGGGGGGGGGGGGGTGGGGGGGGGGGGGGGTGGGGGGGGGGGGGGGTGGGGGGGGGGGGGGGTGGGGGGGGGGGGGGGTGGGGGGGGGGGGGGGTGGGGGGGGGGGGGGGTGGGGGGGGGGGGGGGTGGGGGGGGGGGGGGGTGGGGGGGGGGGGGGGTGGGGGGGGGGGGGGGTGGGGGGGGGGGGGGGTGGGGGGGGGGGGGGGTGGGGGGGGGGGGGGGTGGGGGGGGGGGGGGGTGGGGGGGGGGGGGGGTGGGGGGGGGGGGGGGTGGGGGGGGGGGGGGGTGGGGGGGGGGGGGGGTGGGGGGGGGGGGGGGTGGGGGGGGGGGGGGGTGGGGGGGGGGGGGGGTGGGGGGGGGGGGGGGTGGGGGGGGGGGGGGGTGGGGGGGGGGGGGGGTGGGGGGGGGGGGGGGTGGGGGGGGGGGGGGGTGGGGGGGGGGGGGGGTGGGGGGGGGGGGGGGTGGGGGGGGGGGGGGGTGGGGGGGGGGGGGGGTGGGGGGGGGGGGGGGTGGGGGGGGGGGGGGGTGGGGGGGGGGGGGGGTGGGGGGGGGGGGGGGTGGGGGGGGGGGGGGGTGGGGGGGGGGGGGGGTGGGGGGGGGGGGGGGTGGGGGGGGGGGGGGGTGGGGGGGGGGGGGGGTGGGGGGGGGGGGGGGTGGGGGGGGGGGGGGGTGGGGGGGGGGGGGGGTGGGGGGGGGGGGGGGTGGGGGGGGGGGGGGGTGGGGGGGGGGGGGGGTGGGGGGGGGGGGGGGTGGGGGGGGGGGGGGGTGGGGGGGGGGGGGGGTGGGGGGGGGGGGGGGTGGGGGGGGGGGGGGGTGGGGGGGGGGGGGGGTGGGGGGGGGGGGGGGTGGGGGGGGGGGGGGGTGGGGGGGGGGGGGGGTGGGGGGGGGGGGGGGTGGGGGGGGGGGGGGGTGGGGGGGGGGGGGGGTGGGGGGGGGGGGGGGTGGGGGGGGGGGGGGGTGGGGGGGGGGGGGGGTGGGGGGGGGGGGGGGTGGGGGGGGGGGGGGGTGGGGGGGGGGGGGGGTGGGGGGGGGGGGGGGTGGGGGGGGGGGGGGGTGGGGGGGGGGGGGGGTGGGGGGGGGGGGGGGTGGGGGGGGGGGGGGGTGGGGGGGGGGGGGGGTGGGGGGGGGGGGGGGTGGGGGGGGGGGGGGGTGGGGGGGGGGGGGGGTGGGGGGGGGGGGGGGTGGGGGGGGGGGGGGGTGGGGGGGGGGGGGGGTGGGGGGGGGGGGGGGTGGGGGGGGGGGGGGGTGGGGGGGGGGGGGGGTGGGGGGGGGGGGGGGTGGGGGGGGGGGGGGGTGGGGGGGGGGGGGGGTGGGGGGGGGGGGGGGTGGGGGGGGGGGGGGGTGGGGGGGGGGGGGGGTGGGGGGGGGGGGGGGTGGGGGGGGGGGGGGGTGGGGGGGGGGGGGGGTGGGGGGGGGGGGGGGTGGGGGGGGGGGGGGGTGGGGGGGGGGGGGGGTGGGGGGGGGGGGGGGTGGGGGGGGGGGGGGGTGGGGGGGGGGGGGGGTGGGGGGGGGGGGGGGTGGGGGGGGGGGGGGGTGGGGGGGGGGGGGGGTGGGGGGGGGGGGGGGTGGGGGGGGGGGGGGGTGGGGGGGGGGGGGGGTGGGGGGGGGGGGGGGTGGGGGGGGGGGGGGGTGGGGGGGGGGGGGGGTGGGGGGGGGGGGGGGTGGGGGGGGGGGGGGGTGGGGGGGGGGGGGGGTGGGGGGGGGGGGGGGTGGGGGGGGGGGGGGGTGGGGGGGGGGGGGGGTGGGGGGGGGGGGGGGTGGGGGGGGGGGGGGGTGGGGGGGGGGGGGGGTGGGGGGGGGGGGGGGTGGGGGGGGGGGGGGGTGGGGGGGGGGGGGGGTGGGGGGGGGGGGGGGTGGGGGGGGGGGGGGGTGGGGGGGGGGGGGGGTGGGGGGGGGGGGGGGTGGGGGGGGGGGGGGGTGGGGGGGGGGGGGGGTGGGGGGGGGGGGGGGTGGGGGGGGGGGGGGGTGGGGGGGGGGGGGGGTGGGGGGGGGGGGGGGTGGGGGGGGGGGGGGGTGGGGGGGGGGGGGGGTGGGGGGGGGGGGGGGTGGGGGGGGGGGGGGGTGGGGGGGGGGGGGGGTGGGGGGGGGGGGGGGTGGGGGGGGGGGGGGGTGGGGGGGGGGGGGGGTGGGGGGGGGGGGGGGTGGGGGGGGGGGGGGGTGGGGGGGGGGGGGGGTGGGGGGGGGGGGGGGTGGGGGGGGGGGGGGGTGGGGGGGGGGGGGGGTGGGGGGGGGGGGGGGTGGGGGGGGGGGGGGGTGGGGGGGGGGGGGGGTGGGGGGGGGGGGGGGTGGGGGGGGGGGGGGGTGGGGGGGGGGGGGGGTGGGGGGGGGGGGGGGTGGGGGGGGGGGGGGGTGGGGGGGGGGGGGGGTGGGGGGGGGGGGGGGTGGGGGGGGGGGGGGGTGGGGGGGGGGGGGGGTGGGGGGGGGGGGGGGTGGGGGGGGGGGGGGGTGGGGGGGGGGGGGGGTGGGGGGGGGGGGGGGTGGGGGGGGGGGGGGGTGGGGGGGGGGGGGGGTGGGGGGGGGGGGGGGTGGGGGGGGGGGGGGGTGGGGGGGGGGGGGGGTGGGGGGGGGGGGGGGTGGGGGGGGGGGGGGGTGGGGGGGGGGGGGGGTGGGGGGGGGGGGGGGTGGGGGGGGGGGGGGGTGGGGGGGGGGGGGGGTGGGGGGGGGGGGGGGTGGGGGGGGGGGGGGGTGGGGGGGGGGGGGGGTGGGGGGGGGGGGGGGTGGGGGGGGGGGGGGGTGGGGGGGGGGGGGGGTGGGGGGGGGGGGGGGTGGGGGGGGGGGGGGGTGGGGGGGGGGGGGGGTGGGGGGGGGGGGGGGTGGGGGGGGGGGGGGGTGGGGGGGGGGGGGGGTGGGGGGGGGGGGGGGTGGGGGGGGGGGGGGGTGGGGGGGGGGGGGGGTGGGGGGGGGGGGGGGTGGGGGGGGGGGGGGGTGGGGGGGGGGGGGGGTGGGGGGGGGGGGGGGTGGGGGGGGGGGGGGGTGGGGGGGGGGGGGGGTGGGGGGGGGGGGGGGTGGGGGGGGGGGGGGGTGGGGGGGGGGGGGGGTGGGGGGGGGGGGGGGTGGGGGGGGGGGGGGGTGGGGGGGGGGGGGGGTGGGGGGGGGGGGGGGTGGGGGGGGGGGGGGGTGGGGGGGGGGGGGGGTGGGGGGGGGGGGGGGTGGGGGGGGGGGGGGGTGGGGGGGGGGGGGGGTGGGGGGGGGGGGGGGTGGGGGGGGGGGGGGGTGGGGGGGGGGGGGGGTGGGGGGGGGGGGGGGTGGGGGGGGGGGGGGGTGGGGGGGGGGGGGGGTGGGGGGGGGGGGGGGTGGGGGGGGGGGGGGGTGGGGGGGGGGGGGGGTGGGGGGGGGGGGGGGTGGGGGGGGGGGGGGGTGGGGGGGGGGGGGGGTGGGGGGGGGGGGGGGTGGGGGGGGGGGGGGGTGGGGGGGGGGGGGGGTGGGGGGGGGGGGGGGTGGGGGGGGGGGGGGGTGGGGGGGGGGGGGGGTGGGGGGGGGGGGGGGTGGGGGGGGGGGGGGGTGGGGGGGGGGGGGGGTGGGGGGGGGGGGGGGTGGGGGGGGGGGGGGGTGGGGGGGGGGGGGGGTGGGGGGGGGGGGGGGTGGGGGGGGGGGGGGGTGGGGGGGGGGGGGGGTGGGGGGGGGGGGGGGTGGGGGGGGGGGGGGGTGGGGGGGGGGGGGGGTGGGGGGGGGGGGGGGTGGGGGGGGGGGGGGGTGGGGGGGGGGGGGGGTGGGGGGGGGGGGGGGTGGGGGGGGGGGGGGGTGGGGGGGGGGGGGGGTGGGGGGGGGGGGGGGTGGGGGGGGGGGGGGGTGGGGGGGGGGGGGGGTGGGGGGGGGGGGGGGTGGGGGGGGGGGGGGGTGGGGGGGGGGGGGGGTGGGGGGGGGGGGGGGTGGGGGGGGGGGGGGGTGGGGGGGGGGGGGGGTGGGGGGGGGGGGGGGTGGGGGGGGGGGGGGGTGGGGGGGGGGGGGGGTGGGGGGGGGGGGGGGTGGGGGGGGGGGGGGGTGGGGGGGGGGGGGGGTGGGGGGGGGGGGGGGTGGGGGGGGGGGGGGGTGGGGGGGGGGGGGGGTGGGGGGGGGGGGGGGTGGGGGGGGGGGGGGGTGGGGGGGGGGGGGGGTGGGGGGGGGGGGGGGTGGGGGGGGGGGGGGGTGGGGGGGGGGGGGGGTGGGGGGGGGGGGGGGTGGGGGGGGGGGGGGGTGGGGGGGGGGGGGGGTGGGGGGGGGGGGGGGTGGGGGGGGGGGGGGGTGGGGGGGGGGGGGGGTGGGGGGGGGGGGGGGTGGGGGGGGGGGGGGGTGGGGGGGGGGGGGGGTGGGGGGGGGGGGGGGTGGGGGGGGGGGGGGGTGGGGGGGGGGGGGGGTGGGGGGGGGGGGGGGTGGGGGGGGGGGGGGGTGGGGGGGGGGGGGGGTGGGGGGGGGGGGGGGTGGGGGGGGGGGGGGGTGGGGGGGGGGGGGGGTGGGGGGGGGGGGGGGTGGGGGGGGGGGGGGGTGGGGGGGGGGGGGGGTGGGGGGGGGGGGGGGTGGGGGGGGGGGGGGGTGGGGGGGGGGGGGGGTGGGGGGGGGGGGGGGTGGGGGGGGGGGGGGGTGGGGGGGGGGGGGGGTGGGGGGGGGGGGGGGTGGGGGGGGGGGGGGGTGGGGGGGGGGGGGGGTGGGGGGGGGGGGGGGTGGGGGGGGGGGGGGGTGGGGGGGGGGGGGGGTGGGGGGGGGGGGGGGTGGGGGGGGGGGGGGGTGGGGGGGGGGGGGGGTGGGGGGGGGGGGGGGTGGGGGGGGGGGGGGGTGGGGGGGGGGGGGGGTGGGGGGGGGGGGGGGTGGGGGGGGGGGGGGGTGGGGGGGGGGGGGGGTGGGGGGGGGGGGGGGTGGGGGGGGGGGGGGGTGGGGGGGGGGGGGGGTGGGGGGGGGGGGGGGTGGGGGGGGGGGGGGGTGGGGGGGGGGGGGGGTGGGGGGGGGGGGGGGTGGGGGGGGGGGGGGGTGGGGGGGGGGGGGGGTGGGGGGGGGGGGGGGTGGGGGGGGGGGGGGGTGGGGGGGGGGGGGGGTGGGGGGGGGGGGGGGTGGGGGGGGGGGGGGGTGGGGGGGGGGGGGGGTGGGGGGGGGGGGGGGTGGGGGGGGGGGGGGGTGGGGGGGGGGGGGGGTGGGGGGGGGGGGGGGTGGGGGGGGGGGGGGGTGGGGGGGGGGGGGGGTGGGGGGGGGGGGGGGTGGGGGGGGGGGGGGGTGGGGGGGGGGGGGGGTGGGGGGGGGGGGGGGTGGGGGGGGGGGGGGGTGGGGGGGGGGGGGGGTGGGGGGGGGGGGGGGTGGGGGGGGGGGGGGGTGGGGGGGGGGGGGGGTGGGGGGGGGGGGGGGTGGGGGGGGGGGGGGGTGGGGGGGGGGGGGGGTGGGGGGGGGGGGGGGTGGGGGGGGGGGGGGGTGGGGGGGGGGGGGGGTGGGGGGGGGGGGGGGTGGGGGGGGGGGGGGGTGGGGGGGGGGGGGGGTGGGGGGGGGGGGGGGTGGGGGGGGGGGGGGGTGGGGGGGGGGGGGGGTGGGGGGGGGGGGGGGTGGGGGGGGGGGGGGGTGGGGGGGGGGGGGGGTGGGGGGGGGGGGGGGTGGGGGGGGGGGGGGGTGGGGGGGGGGGGGGGTGGGGGGGGGGGGGGGTGGGGGGGGGGGGGGGTGGGGGGGGGGGGGGGTGGGGGGGGGGGGGGGTGGGGGGGGGGGGGGGTGGGGGGGGGGGGGGGTGGGGGGGGGGGGGGGTGGGGGGGGGGGGGGGTGGGGGGGGGGGGGGGTGGGGGGGGGGGGGGGTGGGGGGGGGGGGGGGTGGGGGGGGGGGGGGGTGGGGGGGGGGGGGGGTGGGGGGGGGGGGGGGTGGGGGGGGGGGGGGGTGGGGGGGGGGGGGGGTGGGGGGGGGGGGGGGTGGGGGGGGGGGGGGGTGGGGGGGGGGGGGGGTGGGGGGGGGGGGGGGTGGGGGGGGGGGGGGGTGGGGGGGGGGGGGGGTGGGGGGGGGGGGGGGTGGGGGGGGGGGGGGGTGGGGGGGGGGGGGGGTGGGGGGGGGGGGGGGTGGGGGGGGGGGGGGGTGGGGGGGGGGGGGGGTGGGGGGGGGGGGGGGTGGGGGGGGGGGGGGGTGGGGGGGGGGGGGGGTGGGGGGGGGGGGGGGTGGGGGGGGGGGGGGGTGGGGGGGGGGGGGGGTGGGGGGGGGGGGGGGTGGGGGGGGGGGGGGGTGGGGGGGGGGGGGGGTGGGGGGGGGGGGGGGTGGGGGGGGGGGGGGGTGGGGGGGGGGGGGGGTGGGGGGGGGGGGGGGTGGGGGGGGGGGGGGGTGGGGGGGGGGGGGGGTGGGGGGGGGGGGGGGTGGGGGGGGGGGGGGGTGGGGGGGGGGGGGGGTGGGGGGGGGGGGGGGTGGGGGGGGGGGGGGGTGGGGGGGGGGGGGGGTGGGGGGGGGGGGGGGTGGGGGGGGGGGGGGGTGGGGGGGGGGGGGGGTGGGGGGGGGGGGGGGTGGGGGGGGGGGGGGGTGGGGGGGGGGGGGGGTGGGGGGGGGGGGGGGTGGGGGGGGGGGGGGGTGGGGGGGGGGGGGGGTGGGGGGGGGGGGGGGTGGGGGGGGGGGGGGGTGGGGGGGGGGGGGGGTGGGGGGGGGGGGGGGTGGGGGGGGGGGGGGGTGGGGGGGGGGGGGGGTGGGGGGGGGGGGGGGTGGGGGGGGGGGGGGGTGGGGGGGGGGGGGGGTGGGGGGGGGGGGGGGTGGGGGGGGGGGGGGGTGGGGGGGGGGGGGGGTGGGGGGGGGGGGGGGTGGGGGGGGGGGGGGGTGGGGGGGGGGGGGGGTGGGGGGGGGGGGGGGTGGGGGGGGGGGGGGGTGGGGGGGGGGGGGGGTGGGGGGGGGGGGGGGTGGGGGGGGGGGGGGGTGGGGGGGGGGGGGGGTGGGGGGGGGGGGGGGTGGGGGGGGGGGGGGGTGGGGGGGGGGGGGGGTGGGGGGGGGGGGGGGTGGGGGGGGGGGGGGGTGGGGGGGGGGGGGGGTGGGGGGGGGGGGGGGTGGGGGGGGGGGGGGGTGGGGGGGGGGGGGGGTGGGGGGGGGGGGGGGTGGGGGGGGGGGGGGGTGGGGGGGGGGGGGGGTGGGGGGGGGGGGGGGTGGGGGGGGGGGGGGGTGGGGGGGGGGGGGGGTGGGGGGGGGGGGGGGTGGGGGGGGGGGGGGGTGGGGGGGGGGGGGGGTGGGGGGGGGGGGGGGTGGGGGGGGGGGGGGGTGGGGGGGGGGGGGGGTGGGGGGGGGGGGGGGTGGGGGGGGGGGGGGGTGGGGGGGGGGGGGGGTGGGGGGGGGGGGGGGTGGGGGGGGGGGGGGGTGGGGGGGGGGGGGGGTGGGGGGGGGGGGGGGTGGGGGGGGGGGGGGGTGGGGGGGGGGGGGGGTGGGGGGGGGGGGGGGTGGGGGGGGGGGGGGGTGGGGGGGGGGGGGGGTGGGGGGGGGGGGGGGTGGGGGGGGGGGGGGGTGGGGGGGGGGGGGGGTGGGGGGGGGGGGGGGTGGGGGGGGGGGGGGGTGGGGGGGGGGGGGGGTGGGGGGGGGGGGGGGTGGGGGGGGGGGGGGGTGGGGGGGGGGGGGGGTGGGGGGGGGGGGGGGTGGGGGGGGGGGGGGGTGGGGGGGGGGGGGGGTGGGGGGGGGGGGGGGTGGGGGGGGGGGGGGGTGGGGGGGGGGGGGGGTGGGGGGGGGGGGGGGTGGGGGGGGGGGGGGGTGGGGGGGGGGGGGGGTGGGGGGGGGGGGGGGTGGGGGGGGGGGGGGGTGGGGGGGGGGGGGGGTGGGGGGGGGGGGGGGTGGGGGGGGGGGGGGGTGGGGGGGGGGGGGGGTGGGGGGGGGGGGGGGTGGGGGGGGGGGGGGGTGGGGGGGGGGGGGGGGGGGGGGGGGGGGGGGTGGGGGGGGGGGGGGGTGGGGGGGGGGGGGGGGGGGGGGGGGGGGGGGGGGGGGGGGGGGGGGGGGGGGGGGGGGGGGTAAGGGTTGGAGGGGTGGGGGGGGGGGGGGATGGGGGGGGGGGAGGGTGGGGGGGGGGGGGGGGGGGGGGGGTGGGGGGGGGGGGGGGGGGGGGGGGGGGGGGGGGGGGGGGGGGGGGGGGGGGGGGGGGGGGGGGGGGGGGGGGGGGGGGGGGGGGGTGGGATGGATGGATGGATGGATGGATGGATGGGTGGGTGGGTGGGTGGGTGGGTGGGTGGATGGATGGATGGGTGGGTGGGTGGGTGGGTGGGTGGATGGATGGATGGATGGGTGGATGGATGGCAGAACTGCTCTGGATTGCAGAACTGACTTGCAAAATCCTTAGCTCACAGTATAGAAACTCAAGGGGGTCACATCAGGAACAATCTTGCCCCCCTCCCGTAGAGATGGGATCCAACACGACTTCCTGTCCCCTCAGCCATTTCTAGGATTCCTTACCTGATCTTCCACACAGCTGCAACTCCGAAGGGTGTGCCCCGTATCATTGCTGATTAAACACTTTTTTTAAAAAAGCACCCTTCTCTTCACTAGGCGAAGATAACAGATATTTAATACAGGTGTATATGTATCTAAGAGATCCTGGCTGAGCAAAAGTTTGTTGTGCTGTTCAAAGCTGACTCAGTGGTCTGATGGGAAAAGAGAGCCCCCACCCCACATCCTCTTTGTGTTGGCCCCAGAATGGACAAACAGAGATCTGAGGCTACTTCCCACACCCTGCCCCACTGTGGGGGGATGCTCTTGTATCTAAATGCATCCTCTTCTCGGCTGTGTCTTCCTCTGAGCGCGCTGGAGGCAGAGACAGAAATACCACAGTCTTGCCAAGAAAGCTATTCATTCACCAAGAGGAGGTTCAGCGCCACTCCCTCGGGACTCTGTTCCAGCAGAATTCTTGTCCTGAGAAGTCTGAGAGAGCAGCCAGCTACTGGCTGCTAAGACAGACCAAAATCCTTTTGAGGGACGGCCAACACCATTTTCCATTCCAGCATCCACAGCGTCGCTGGAAACTCTCCGACCTTCACCAGAGCACTGTGGGCTAGGCAGGACTGCCAGCATCCGAGGGAGACATCCCCAGAATTATAGCTCATCTCCAGACTACTCTGCGGCCTGTCCTCTGTCCACTGAATTCCCTCTCCTCCCCAGACTCCATCCCCAAATATCCAGGAGCTTCCCAAACCCAAGCTGGCAACCCTACCCTCTAATCCCCTGCCACAGTGGCCGCTAGCAACCCTAGCACTAGGGCTTGCTGTAGGGCAGTGATGGCGAACCTTTTCGAGACCGAGTGCCCAAATTGCAACCAAAAACCCACTTATTTATCGCAAAGTCCCAACACGGCAATTTAACCTGAATACTGAGATTTTAGTTTAGAAAAAAACAGTTGGCTCTGAGGCTCGCGTTACTTGGGAGTAAGATTGCTGAAGCAACCGTATGGGTGAATCACGACTCTAGGAGGGTTTACTCAGAAGCAAGCCCCATTGCCAGCAAACTAGCTTATTCCCAGGTAAAGGATCGTGCCCAGGCCAGCCTAGATGTGTGTGTGGGGTGTGTGTGTGTGTGATTTTCTGCCCCCCCCCCATGATGAACTCTGTGCATGTGTGCCCACAGAAAGGGCTCTGAGTGCCACCTCTGGCACCCGTGCCATAGGTCCGCCACCACTGCTATAGGGTCATCAAAATGGAATGCAGTAGGATGCTGCCCCAGTATAGGCCCCATTTTTTTTGGACGTGCAAGTTTTTAATGACAAGCATACATCACCTTCACTGCCCCATGGCATTTCTTTGGGTCAGCCCAGAACAGAGAAGCGAGACAACCCCTTTCATTTGCTGCGTTTATTTAATGATGGGGCCATTTCCTTTTTTAAAAAAATGTGATGCCCCAGATAGGGCCAGTTTGGAGTTAAAAGCAGGGTTTTTTCTTTTTTCCAATTGCAGGGTTGCTTTTTTACTAGGATGGGGAACCACCATTGCTAAGATCTGGACGGCCCAGGCTAGCCTGACCTTGCCAAACCTCAGAAGCTAAGCAAGTTCGGCCCTGGTTAGTACTTGGAGGGGAGACAACAAGAAGTCCAGGATTATGTATACATATTATTATAGGTTGTTTGCTTCTTACCAGGAAATCTGTGGCAAGCCTACAAATCAGCAGTGACTTGATAGCATTCCCCACCACCAGCAACGCTCCTAAGAACTGAACGGCCTGAATCAGTGGACATGCCCAACTGTATGTTTGTTTCAGGGGAGAGTCAGTAGATGGATTCGCTACATGATCAGGGTTGAAAGGGTTATCATAGTTGAGGGAGAAAATGTCATTATTTCCCAGGGAAGGTTGAGCAGAACCCAGCCACCAAATCTCTCCTGATACGTCCCCCACCCCCCCGAACAGTGTTGCATTCTGCAAATGAAAATCTACTGGTGATCCCTGGCCCAAAAGATGTCCAGCTAGCCTCAACCAGGGCTAGGGCTTTCTCAGTCCTGGCAGTCACCTGGTGGAAAGCTTTGTCCCGTGAGAATGGGGCCCTGCACAATTTGATGCAGTTCTGCAGGGCCTATAAGACCGAGCTGATCCACCAGGAGTATGGGTGAGGCAGTTATGGGGTTTCTATCAGTCTGCCCTCCACCACCCGTTATATCAGTGGTTCTCAACCTGGGGTTTGCGACCCCTTTGGGGGTCGAATTACCCTTTCACGGGAGTCGCCTAAAACTCTCTGCATCAGTATTCTCCATCTGTAAAATGGATAAATGTTAGGGTTGGGGGTGACCACAACATGAGGAACTATTAAAAGGTCGCGGCATTAGGAAGGTTGAGAACCGCTGCCTTATATGATGTTTGTATCAGTGCCATCAGATCTAGAATGATTTTAAATGTTCTTATCCGTATTTATATTGATTGTAAATGTTCTTATCTGTCCGTGTACTGATTTTATGTGGTACAGAATATGTTGTGAGCTGTCCTGAGCCTGTTAGGGAAAGGATGGCACAAGAAAGAAAGAAAGAAAGAAAGAAAGAAAGAAAGAAAGAAAGAAAGAAAGAAAGAAAGAAAGAAAGAAAGAAAGAAAGAAAGGTATTGGAAGGAAGGAAGGGAAGGGGCGGGAAGGGCAAAGGAAGGAAGGGAAGGAAGGAAGGAAGGAAGCAGCTAAAGGAAGAAAAAGCAAAGAAAAGAAAGAAAAGCAGCAAAAAGAAAAGTTAAAGAAAGAAAGAAAGAAAGAAAGAAAGAAAGAAAGAAAGAAAGAAAGAAAGGGAGAGGGAGGGAGGGAGGGAGGGAGGGAGGGAGAAAAAGAAAGAAAGAAAGAAAGAAAGAAAGAAAGAAAGAAAGAAAGAAAGAAAGAAAGAAAGAAAGAAAGAAAGAAAGAAAGAAAGAAAGAAAGAAAGAAAGAAAGAAAGAAAGAAAGAAAGAAAGAAAGAAAGAAAGAAAGAAAGAAAGAAAGAAACTCTAAAACAGGGACTTTCTATATCTAACAATCGAAACCTGGGGCCAGTATTTCTACATAACACAAGCCATACTGCATATGGGATGGCATTTTTGTATGTGGGAGCTCGTTGCTTCCATCATACTTCTTAGGGGAGGGTGCCGCTGCAGAAAGCAATGCATATCCATGTTTGGCAAACGCCAGCTTTATTTACAATATAGGTACGAGCATGTGCGCACACCCCAAGAGTAGTAAAAAAAGGCCTCCAGTGTAAAAGTTCCGTGAGATCAGGCAAATACATTTTGTGTGTAGGAGAGCAAATGACACCAAGGTCTTACCACTGGCATAATTTTTCCAGCAATGGCCCCGATTGCAAGACCTTCACTTCGTGCTGAATCCTGCTCTCACGCGGGGGGGGGGACACCATATTTTATGTCTGTGTTGCTGGTGACTTGGCAGTAAGCTATCACTGGATGGCAGTTCTTTGGAAAACCACAAAAGCTGCCTTAATCATTTTCACGTGAAGTAAGAGATGTATCACCGTGGTTTGTTTTTTCCTTATACTCGCTCCTCCACCCCCCTCCAACCCACACACACAGAATTACAGTATTTTCAAGCTTCAAACTGACCAACAGGCTTCCTATTTTCTCGTTTAGAGGAGGAGTTAAGCTTCTGCTTCTTTTCAGACTCTATCCCTTTCTAGGTCATCCCATTCTTAGCACAGGGGTTACACAGGCAAAACGTTAGGAACAAGATCTACCAGACCATGGCCACACAGCCCTGGGCCACACAGCCCAGAGTCCGGCTGTGAAAACCTTCAACAATACATTGGAGCGTCATCTGTTTCCTACTGACCCAGGAAATGCTGTCCCCAAATGTTGCAAAACCTCACAAGCTCCCCTCATTTTGTTACTCCAAGACTGATGATGATAAATATTTATCTACATTATGTACAGTCCACGGGTCCCCCCCCCCCCCAAGGTTCAAGGGAGGATAAACAGAGCACAGTCAGCATGCATAGCACTCTAAAGATTACAAGAAGCTAAGTCCCTGCCCCAAGGATCTTACCATCTGCAAACATGGGAGAAATAGGCTGGAGATCTCTTGGGATTACAACTGTTCTCCAGGTGAGAAAGATCAATTCACCTGGAGATAATGGTGGCTGTGGAGGGTGGACTCTATGCCATTATACCCCATTGATGTCACTCCCCTCCCCAAACCCCATCCTCAAAATCTCCAGGTATTTTCAAACCCTCAGTTGGCAACCCTAGGGATAAAGCAAAGCCAGCATACTGTGATGTTTAGAGTGCCGGCCTAGGATCTGAGACTCCCAGGTTTGATTGCCTGTTCTGTCTTTTTGACGCTTTCTGGGTTACCATGCTCACTCTCCACTTAACCTATCCTGCAAGGTTGTTGTTCTGGTGATAAAATGGAGGAAGAGAGAATGATGTCGTAAACATGTTGGGTTTAAATGGAGAAGAAAATTAGGATATACAGGGAGACCCTTTGCCCACTTATAGCTGGAGGCCTCCTGGTGATTGGACCCTCACTTCCCTTCCGCACATGCAGAATAATGCACTTTCAATCCACTTTCAATGCACTTTGCAGCTGTGCGGAATAGCTAAATCCACTTGCAAGCAATTGTGAAAGTGGATCGAAAGTGTATTATTCTGCAGGTGCGGAAGGGGCCTGAGGGCAGGAGGTAAAGGCCTCGGTCAGAAGTGATGCCCAAGACAAGAGATGTCCCATCTGCCTGAAATCCCAGATGCGATATAAGCAGGCAGGGCCACTTAGAGGTCCAAAGCACCGAAAGATGATGCTGCCCCTGCTTATGTCATTCAAAATAAAAAATATGAAACCATGTAACTTTGCTTTTTGAAATGACACAAAACTGGCTAAAACTAAAATATCCTCTTTCTGAAGTTTCTCTTTAATATCTTTTTTTTTCAAAAAAAATTCCTTTGGCTTTTTTGGTGGGGGGGCATGCTTTGCACAAGCTTAGCCCGCCTACTGGGTAATTCAACACTGTGCCTGGGCGCTGCCTGGAGAGTTCCTCAGCTATAAATAATAAATCCACCAGCCTTGTAAATGTTGGAGTGCAAATATCCAGGGGAGTTGGAGGGGAAGCTGGCATTACACTGTCTACTTTTCCCCCCCTGTTCTTGCTTGTTAGCTCCAACTCCGGGTGCAACTTAGAATAAGCACACAGAATACTGAATACTGCTCAACAACTAGGTTTTGTTATTTTGTGGGAGGGGGTAGCTTGGAAAAGGAGTTGTTAGAGTTGCAGCTCTGGATTGGAAAATACCTGTAGATTTGGGCAGTCGCATGGGGGGAGGATGGCACCCACCCCACCCACCCCGCACTTTCCTTAGTTCAGAAGCTAGCTGCTCTTTGCAGCCAGCTGAATTCTAGGCTGGCCCCTCCACATGGCCCCGCCCCCCATTTAACCTTAGTTCAGCCGCCAGAGGTGGAGCTACCAGGGAGTGGGGGGGGGGGCACATTACATTGGGCACACACCTGGGGGGCGGAAAATCCTCCCAACCCTAACCCTAATCCCACCCCCCTACACTTACCTTAGTTCAGCCTGACACTTCCCAGGAGACCTTGCAAGCCCCAAGGTCTCCTGGGAAGTATAGTTCCCACCAAGCTGTTTTCAGCCTCAAGTGAACAGGCCGCTTTTTTCAGCTTGCATTTTCAGGCTGAACTAAGGTAAGTGTATGTGTGTGGGGGTGCCGCAGAGGGGCAGAAAGTGTAAAGTGTGACCAGGGGCTCTATGGCCCAGCTATGCCCCTGTCAGCTGCCCCCCATGAGACCCCAATGGTGTATGCCTGGGGCGCAGTGCCCAGGGTGCAGTGCCCCCTTTCCCTGTGGCAGCTATGCCATTGCATTTGGGGTGGAGCCTTGAGAGGGCAGGGCTTGAGGGGGGGGGGCTCAGCAGGGTATAATACCATATAGCCCACCTTCCAAAGCAGCCATTTTCTCTAGGGGAACTGATCTTGGCTGTCTGGAGATCAATTGGAATAACAGGAAATCACCAGATGCCACTTGGAGGCTGGCAAACCCTAGGGGGCGAATCTATCTCCTGGGGCAGAGTTTAATCATTCTTGAATAAACAATACTTGCTCAGCTAGCTCTAGCAAAAGATGACAGATCCGAGATCCATAATCAGTGGTGAGACACTCAGCTTGGATGAATTCAGAGAAAAGGGGCCCCAATTATTGCTTGTATTAATATTTTGTAGCGTTGAGTAATCGTTGGAACAGAGTGGCAAAGGGTAGCAATGTGCCTTCCACTCACCCACCACTTTCCAAGAAGAACAAGTCACCTTTGCGGGGAGGAGAAAGGCTGTAGCGGCAAACAAACAAACAAAAAGTATCAGAGGTGAAAATGTATATCCCAATCTGACTGTGGGTTGGTTTGCCTCAAATCTTGGTATGCACTTCCCTTTCTATAACTATGGACTTGGCACTCAATGATAAAGGGAAAAGGGCAAGGGATTTCTTTCCAATTAGAGTTGCCAACTCCAGGTTGGAAAAATCCTGGAGATCTGGGGGTGGAATTGAGGAGGGGATGAAGTGGACTTTAGTGGATCTTCAGTGGGTTATAATGACATAAACTCTATCCTTCCAAGAACTACGTTCTCTAGCGGCACTAATCTCTGTGCTTTGGAAATCAGTTGTGATTTGGGGAGGTCTCCAGGTGCCACCTGGAGGTTGGCACCCTATCACCAATGGTCCTGAAACAGCCCAGAACTTTGATAGTCTTTCGCTTTGACAGATGTATTAAAAGAAAACTAGGGGGTGAAATTTAGAACAGTGACCCACACACTCCAAATAATACAGAACTATACGTTTGCAAACAGTGTCGTACCATTCTGAAGGTCCATGTACATACATGCAGTTAGGCTGACTGCACGCATCTACTACAGGATCTAAGTCTTCCCAGACCAGCTTGACATCAGAAATTCACATTCTGTGCCCAAGGAAAACAACCACGCATCCCACACAGTGAGAACACAGAGAGAGAGAGAGAGATAAAAACTCTCACTCGCACACACCCCTTTCCTGTTCTTTTAACATCTAATGAAGAGTTCTGCAGAACCTGAAAACTTGTGCACCGTCCTGTGTGATTTTGGTTAGATCTTAATGACACGGCTTCTCTCTGAGGAGCGAAGTCAGCATACTTTACTGTTTCCTTTGTTATGAAGGGAGATGGTGGGATATAATCACACACACACACCTCTTTTGGGCTCTCCTGGGAAATCGAGGCACAAACAAGGGAGAACAGCACACTGTGAGTCACAGGCTCCACCCACCTCTTGGCTAATATCCTGGCGCATTCTTCAGGGGAGAGTTTTGATTTCCTGCCAGATGTTGCATACGTTACCCTAAGCCAAGCTCACCTGTCCTAGACAGCGCAGAGAATGAAGTGGAAGGGAAGGGGAGGTGGGACAGAGGTCCTCCTAAAGGTCCACGAGTCTTTTCAGACTGTGCTGAGAGGAAGGAAAAGGAATAAAGAGGCTCGGGGTCTGAAGGGAAAGGCGAGCCACAAGCTGAAAAGATGCTGAATCGTTTCTAAGATTAGGAGAGGCCGCTCACAGGGGAGGATTGCAGCAACAGTGGTATTGAAGAATCCTTGAGTTGGAAAGGGCGATACAAGCCATCTAGTCCAGGGGTGTCCAACTCTGGTGCTTCAGATGTTCATGGACTACAATTCCCTTAAGCCCCTGCTGGCCATGCCAGCAGGGGCTGATGGGAATTGTAGTCCAAGAACATCTGAAGCACCAGAGTTGGACACTCCTGATTCTAGTTCAACCCCCAGCTCAAAGCAGGATCAATCTAGAACATCCTTAACAAGTGTCCATCCAACCACTGCTTGGACAGTCGGAGAGGAGGAGCTCACCCCCCTTCCCCACACACACACCCCAAGGCAGCTGATTTTAGTGCTGAACTATTGTCACTGTAAAAAGAAAAACTCCAAATGTCTAGCTGGTGCCTTTCCTACTGTAATCTGGTCCATGTGTGGGGTGAGAGAAGATCTGGGAATCCTCTACCAGACTCCATGAAGGAAGCCAGACGGGAAATCAGTGTGGTGCACAAACAGAAAGGTGGTGAAAAAGAACAATTATATTTTAAGTCCTGGCTACGGGTTTCTCAAGCCAATAGCTATTGGGAGTCCTTTAAAATGTGCCGTAGCTTTAAATGATCAAGAGTTTCCTCCGCTTCCTGAAATGCACCCCTTCGGATTGCATGCGAAGGCTAAAGAAATCTACCCTTTGTTTTGCCCACAGAAAGCTAGCATGCTAGAGTGAGGGGTCCAGCCTAGCCTTTTCGCTGGGGTGCTACCTTTCTGCTTGCATGAGACATCATTTATACGCATAATATACTTTCCTATATCAAAGAAGTGCTTAAAAAAATTCAATATAATTGAGGGGGAGGGGATTGAGAGCACCAAAACGTTAACATAAAATCCTCACTGGTTTCCTTTTTGTAGGCCATACAGCAGTCATCAACTGATCCACAAATACTCATTTACATACACTGTTTCTAGCCTGCCTTTGTCCTCAGCGGGGATCCACAGCAGCTTATATATAATTCTCCTCTCTCCTATTCTATCCTCACGACAACACTGGGAGGTAAATTAGGCTGAGAATTTTTGAGCAGCCCAAGGTCACCCGGCCAGTTTCCATAGCGGGATGTGGATTCAAACCCAAGCCTTCAGCTCCTAGTCCGGCACTCTAAATCGGAAGTGTCGAACTCATTTGCTATGAGGGCCATATATGACATAAACGTGACTTGGATGGGCCGGGGGGCTGGGGTAGCTGCCTCAGCTGGTGAGTTCCCAGCAGACTCGCCAGCCCAAATTGGCACTGAGGGGGTGGCTACCTCGGTTGGGGGGCCCAGGAGGAGGTGGTCAGCATGAGGGGTGGCTGCCTCAACTGACAAGCACACAGCAGGCCCAGCCCAGAATGGCACTGGGGAAGGTGGTCAGCATTGGGGGGAAGGCGGCTGCTCCAATAGGTGGGCCCACAGAAGGCTCGCCAGCCCAGACTGGCACAAGGAGGGTGGTTTGCCAGAACTGACTGCAAGCTGAGTAGTTGCCTGAACTGGCCAGCTTGTAACAGGCTCACCAGTCCAGATCAGACCTGGTGAGCCCACAGCGGGATGGGGTGGGTGTCTGGACTGCCTCAGCTGGCTCATCGGCCTGATAAGCCCTTTCTATTGGGCTGGATGCAGCCCCTGGGCCGCATGTTTGATACCCCTGCACTGTAACGCACCAGCTGTCAAATCACTGAAAAAAAATGGAGGGGGGACATTTTACAGGGAGAATTCAATGCAAAGCAGCAAAAGAGAAATTGCAAGGAGAGAAAGAATTCCAGATTCAGTCTACACAGCGGAGACACAAAACCGAATCAGGGTTTTTTTCAAGTTGTGGCTAGCCAGGGTGAAAAATTTAAGACCAACCCAAGGATCAGTATCTTTGCAGTGACTATACCTGTACGGCCCCAGGGTTGGAAGGAAGGAATCTGAGTCTTTGGACTCAGCAGAAAGGACCGTGGAACATGGCCAAAGATTGGCTGCCTTCCTCTGGGCTGGGATTCAGGAAAGCCCCTCATGGCAGAGCAAAGGATGCATGAGCCACCAGACGTTTCCCTCCAGGCTGCATTTCAGCGTAATCCCCATCTCCAACCAGGCAACTGTATGTCTCTGGAACAACTGCAGCTTTCCAAATCCGGAGATTCCCCCAATCGCTTTGAGTTGCAAACCTGACCTGCGTTTAAGAGACTTCCTTGCCCTTTGGCAAAGGACCCTTCACCCCGTCAATCTGGCCCCAAAAGGAAGATTTTGAGAAACCGCTATAAGCAGGGTTGGCAACTCCAATGGGAGATATTACTGAAGATTGGGGGGCAGCGCGTGGGGAAGGCACGAGGTTTGTGATGTCCGCCTAGACTTGTTTTCGCCTGGTCTCTATGAACTACCTTCTCTGCAGTCTGGAGATCAGGGGAATTCCACGCCTCTGCTCATAACCCTCCAAAACAGACACAGAAAGACCTGACTCATAACAACTGATGCACGGGTTAAACTACCTTACAGGGTTCTTTTGAGGACAAAACAGAGAAGGGAAGTATTATGCATGACACCCGGTAGTGGATGGACTGAATTAAAATGTACTAAACAGATAAGAAGCTCTTGTGTGTGTGTGTAGGGGGTGAGAGTAAATGGGATGTGAACGGAGCCCAGAGGGAATCCTTTTTTCTGCTCTCAGAAGTGCATCTCTGGTAATCTTTGGGCATGGGGTGGGGAGAGTCTGAAAGGTTGAATTATTTAAAAGGGCCTTTGGAAGCCTGCCCTGCCCTTGTGTTGTTTGGTTTTAACAGCTACAGTATTATCTGCAGATCTCAAAACCTGTTTGTGTGAACGGCACAAAGAAATGCCAAGGATTTCGATACATAAACAAAATGTCCGGTGGATGGTTACCACTGAGGTCTTCTGAGGACGACGGTCTCCGGCAGAAAGAGTTCACATACAGAGCTGAAATGACCCCATGTCCTTACAACTTGTACAGCTGCAGGGGCCCACTCTGGAATGCACTCACGCACCTATCCTGAACGCTGAAAACACCTGTCTTAAGGCACCTTTGATTGACGGGATGATATGGAAAGGCGAGCGGTGACCTTTCAGGAGATCCCAGTTCTCTGCCAAGGACCGGAAACTTGATAACAAAGCAAAGAAAAAAAAATCATCCGCATCCAGCGGGTCTGCCAAATTCGGCCCCTCCTCAAACTACCTGCCAGGACTCGGTTTCCGGATTCTGCGTTGCCTGGGAAACGGCTGATGACATTGCAACCACCTTAAAGCCAAGCAGGGAGATTCTCTGCTTTAGGTGTTAGGGATGCCTTCTTCCGTTGCCAGGGAAACACAGAACCCCGAGATGAGGTCCTGGCAGGTTAGGGAAGAGCTGGTGCTCAACGTGATGTCAGCTTTCTTTGTCTTTAACCTTGTGTGTGCCATTTTCTTCTCGGGAGGCAGAAGCGCTACAGTGAAGGATGACTGGTCTTTTGCTAAAGTGTGCATTTATGAGGGCAGGGGGGAAGAGCTGACGCTTCATTCTCACTTCCCTGCTGTTATAAGCTGCTCTCCTTGACTGTCTCCATCAGTAGGTGGTATGCAAAACATGCAACAGTTCTAGGTTAAAACAGAAGTTGAATGTACGCACAGGAGTCCAGCATCATTTCTCTGGGCCTTGCTACAAAATTTGCCTTAAACTGGATTATTATGGGTTGTGCTCTGAGGGGGGTCCTTGCAGATATTCTGGGTTGTTGACTGGAAAGTAGATGTGTGTGTATTTGTGCATGGCCATGTGGCACTGTTCGTGATATCAATTCTGGAGCTTTGTGACAGAGTCCTTGATATTTCTCCCCCCTCCTTTACAATTCTGGTTGACTTTCAATGTGGTGTGTAGTCCAACCTTGTCAGATCTGGGAAGCTAAGAAAGGTCACTCCTGGTTTATACTTGGATGGGAGACCATCAAGGAATTTATGCATAGACAGCCAATGGCAAACCAGCTGTTTGTCTCTTGCCTTGAAAACTCTATGTAGGTGCCATAATTCGACTGGGTCCATGGCACTTCTCACCACCAGCTACAAAGTTTTTTGCACCCTTCTACCTACCCATAGGCAAGCATGCACACACACACACACCCAACATACACTCTTACCCATACAATATCATGAGTCACAAAAGGGGGGGGGGTCCATTTTTGCTTGGGAAATTTATGACAGAGTTGGGAAAGGGCGGGATACAAACTGAGCAAAATAAAATAAATAGACCGTGTCAAGATAATGGGTTTGCGGTTTGCACTTGGATCCTCCATCCCCAATAAAAGGTTCCCATTTCGCTCTCCCCACACGCTTGGACCTCACAGAGACACATCGCCTCTTGCAAAGGAAACATCTTTTCCAGACTTTGATGTCACCCAGTTTAGCTGCCCAATGAGGCGGGTTGCTTTACGGCTCAAGCTACTCCCGTCCTGCAGAGAGGAGTAACGAAGTCAGCACTGAGAATTCAGGGAAGGGCAGGCTGAGCTTCCAGCTGCCTGCCTGCCTGCCTACCCACCCTCCTTCCTGGCCATGATCTCAAGGCCAACCCCACCCAGGATGTACAGCAGCCATGATTGGGCAAACAGGAAGGGCCCTCTAATTACAATGACCCGGCTAGCACTTCTGCAAACCCTGTGGCTCCCCGGGCTCCCGAGGGAAGAGAGGATCGGCACGGGGGCAAACAGGAGAGATTCCTTTCTCAATTTGGTTGGCACCAGCTGGCTGGGAACACGGAACCTGGCGGCCAGCCAGACACTTGTGCAAAACCACACGGGCAGGAGCCAAACACACACACACACACACATGCCCGAGCCAAAGAATCCGTCAAGCTGGGCACCAAGAGGCAGAAAAGCAACATAGCAAGGGAGGGTGTGCTTCCGAAAGGGGTGGGGGGCAGAGACACACATCACTCAGTTTGTGTCCAAGAGAACCAGGATGGCAGACCGCCACACAGGTCGCTTGGAACGGCACTGCTGTCAGCAGAAACAGTCTACTAAGTCCATCCTTTGATAATAACTCAGATATGCCCACGTAACACCAGTGCGGCCTCCCAGAGAAGTTGCTGCAGTATGCATGGTTGAAGGCTTTCACGGCCGGATTCAACTGGTTCTGGTGGGTTTTCCGGGCTGTGCGGCCGGGGTCTGGTAGATCTTGTTCCTAACGTTTCGCCTGCATCTGTGGCTGGCCTCTTCAGAGGTATATCACAGAGAGAAGTACACATTTCTCTCTGTGATACCACAGATGCAGGCGAAATGTTAGGAACAAGATCTACCAGACCCCGGCCACACAGCCCAGAAAACCCACCACAACCTGCTGAAGTAGCTCAGGGCTGGGGGACAGTGTTAGCTTTCTGTGGCTACCTCAGAAAACCCGCAAGTGGAAAGAGACGTGTCAAATGAGCTGATACTGCTACCTCTGGCGACAAGTCCTCGGAGAGCCTCATGGGCACAAAACCGACAGGGTCTCGTAGGATCTGTGCCACAGAGGCGCTGAGCTTTGTCTGTAATGGCAAAGATTACATCAGCCGGAATCCTTTCTTGGCAGGTGGCTGGTTATGTAGCGTTCAAATGTTCAGACGTGATGCTCTGAGCGGACGTGCTTGCTCTGCTCATGATTATTTGCATCTCTGGCTCTTCAAGCAGCAAAGGAAGGCCACATCTGACCTTTTTTGGTACACTGTTCTGTGCTATTTGGACCATTGCCTACATCCACCAATTTAAAAAAATGTACAAATCGCATAGGTACCCTGTATAGATGCTACACACAACAGCAATTTTATTTGTTGCTGTCCTCACATGTTTATTGGTGCAAGACACAAGCAGGTCATGGAGAGATGTTGTGTAGTGGTTAGAGTGCCCGACAAGTCTCTGAAAGATCTGAATTCAAATTCTTCCTCTACCATGAATCTTGATGGGTGACCCTCTCTCTCAACCTAACCTACTTAGCAGGATCGCTGTGAGGATTACACAAGACAGGGAGATCCATGAATGTTATCTCAAGCTCTTTGAAGGTTGGTGAGATAAAAAACATGAAGAAGAAGAAGAAGAAGAAGAAGAAGAAGAAGAAGAAGAAGAAGAAGAAGAAGAAGAAGAAGAAGAAGAAGAAGAAGAAGAAGAAGAAGAAGAAGAAGAAGAAGAAGAAGAGGAGGAGTAGGAGGAGTAGGAGGAGTTTGGATTTATATCCCCCTTTCTCTCCTGTAAGGAGACTCAAAGGGGCTTACAATCTCCTTTCCCTTCCCCCCCTCCCCACAACAAACACCCTGTGAGGTGGGTGGGGCTGAGAGAGCTCCGAAGAACTGTGACTAGCCCAAGGTCACCCAGCTGGCATGTGGTGTGGAGTGCACAAGCTAATCTGGTTCACCAGAAAAGCCTCCACAGCTCAAGTGGCAGAATGGGGAATCAAACCTGGTTCTCCAGATTAGAGCACACCTGTCCTTAACCACTACACCGAGCATGAAGACAGCGGCCTCCCCCTTGATGGCCTGCCGCAATCTATAATCATTGGTCCGCTTACCTCTGAACATGGATGCTCTATTTAAACATCACAGAACTATCCTTCTCTAATATATCTGACCCTATTCGAAAGCCACCTGAACCAACAAAATCTCTGGCAATGGATTGTGTAAATTAATTATGCATTATGTGTCTCTGTCCTGGATCTAGGCTTGGAGCTGTCACAGTGACTATGTTCGGCGGGAATCAAAATGCTAAACTGCTCGGCACAGATTATCAGGCTGTGGTTTACCGAGCCTCACAGCAGAGCCCAGAAATTACACTGAGCCCAAATTCAATCAAATGGCAGGACTGTCTGTTGAATGACTTCAAAATCACATTTCAACTTTAAAACTCGATTTTCTATTATACTCTTACTAAAAAGAAAACTGAAATATTACACCCCCAGTCCTCCAAATCACCCAGTGAGCTCCATGCGGGACGCAACCTGCAGAAGGGGTCTGCTGTGGGGAGAGGAAGAGTCAGAGTTTGCAAGCCGCTTTGAGACTCCTGGCAGTTCAGAAAAGCAGGGTGTAAATCCAAACTCCTCTTAAGAACATAAGAAAGAGCCTGCTGGATCAGACCAGAATCCATCTAGTCCAGCACTCTGCTATTCGCAGTGTCTTTGGGAGCTCAGATGCAGGATGTGAAAGAAATGGCCTTCTTCTGCTGCTGCTGCTGCTGCTCCAGAGCACCTGGTCTGCTAAGGCATTTTCAATCTCAGATCAAGGAGGCTCAAGATTGGTAGCCATAGAGCGACTTCTCCTCTATACATCTGTCCAAGCCCCTTTTAAAGCTATCCAGGTAAGTGGCCATCTCCTGTGGCAGCATATTCCAAACACCAATCACAGGTTGCATGAAGAAATGTTTCCTTTTATCAGTCCTAATTCTTCCCCCCAGCATTTTCAATGTAGGCCCCCTGGTTCTAGTATTGTGAGAAAGAGAGAAAAATTTCTCTGTTGACATTTTCTACCCCATGCATAATTTTATTCTTCGTACTCTTCTTCTTTTCTTCTCCCCATTGCCACTCTTGTTGAAGGGGCTGGGCATTGCCCCACCCTGCCTTCCGGGCTGCTGGCATGTTTCCTGGGGCCGGCAGGGCGCCTGCAATCCGACCTAACTGCTCCGGCCGCCTCCTGCTCCTTCACGCTGACCTAGAACTGACAACCAGGCCGGCTTGAATGGCGCGCATTATGCAGCCCATTAGGCATGGCAAGGCGGGAGCCTCTCCCAGCCGGGGTCACCGCCGGCCGGCCGGCCAAGGAAGCCGCTTCCTCCCGGCGGCGCCGCGCAGCGGAATGTTCCCAGCGGCAGCCCCAGTCCGAGCGAGGACAGGACGCGCCGTGCTCGCCTCCACTCCACGCCCCGCACGCTGCGCCTCGCCCGGCCCGGATGACCTGGCCTCCAGCGGAGGAGGGAGCCGCCGCCGCCAAAAGCAGGCTGGAAACTCCCATTCAGCCCCCCCTCCCCCCCCCCGTCCCAGCCTTTGTGCCTTTCAAGGCTTGCCAAATGCGCGCCTTCTCTCTCTCTCTTTCTCCCCTCTCGTTTCCGGGGTTTTCCATTCCAGACGGGTGTGAGCAAGAGTGCCTCTGAGCACAGGCAGAGTGGGTTCCCTTTGCTCTTGAAAAGCTGCAAGCCACAACCAGGTTGCTTGGGTAGGGTTGTGATTCTGAAAGCTATCTCCAACGCTCCACAATCAAAATAATAAACACGCCCCACCCCCTCTCCCGCTCATCCCTCGTTCCAACCTCTTGTGTTTCTAGGCCTTGCGAACGTGGGCCTTTTCTGCCTCTTCCACTCTCCCTTCTCTGCTCTTATTTTTAGCACTTCTAATGCCGGCTGGCTCTGATCAGGAATGCCTCTCATAATGCCGATAAAGTTAATAAGAATAAGCATGCCTCTGAGCATAGGCAGAGTTGGTTCCCCCTTGGGCTTGAAAAGCTGGAAGCCGCGGCCAGGCTGCATTGGTAGGGTTGTGATTCTAAAAGGGCATAGCTAACGCCAATGCTTTACAATCAGAATTATTAATGATGAAAATAATTAATAATGGGTCCACTTATAAATTATTGTGATGATAAGAGCATTGGAGTTAGCTGGACCCTTATAAAATTATTGACCGTGGAGTTGAGTGCGCCCCCCCCCCTCCGCCATTTCCATATATGTATTTGTAGGGTTGTGGGTTGGGCAATTCCAGCAAATTGAGGGGTGATGGTGAAGCTGCTTTTGGGGGAGAGACGGATCAGCAAGGGTTAACACCATAGAGTCTACCCACCTAAGCAGCCATTATTTTCCAAGGGAACTGACCCCTGTACTCTGCCGGTCTGTAGTTCTCATCTCTATCATCTGGAGATCATGTTATTGGGGAGGCCTCATCCAGTCAAAGTGGCAGGAAGAATCAACTGCCAACCCCCATTTGTAAGCAAATTAACCCTTTCCCACATACAATGACTCCATTGGCTATGAGCCTGGGACAAGGAAACCAGATGAGCCGGATTGCATCTAGTGAAGGCACCCTTCCTACAGAATGCTGAATATTGGAATAGGAAAGAAGACTGATATAAGAAGATGCGAACTCTATAATCTTATTTGTGCGACACTGGGTATTTTTGAAGGGTTTTAATCCCTTGGGGATTGGGCGGTCTGTAAATTTAAATAATAAATAAATAAATAAAAATATAAAGAATATAAAAGGAAGAGTCTTCTTTGTATGGTTCAGGGTGACCCAAGAAAGTTTGCAAAGGGGTGGGGGGAATGAACTAGGAAATACACAATCCCAGAGGCTCAAGAAAGGGTTCTCGAGAGCTAAGCAGCAGCCCAGGAAACTGATAGATGAACACAGGAAGCTGTTGAATCCTGGGTCAAACCCTTATCTAAGGAGGTCACTGTTGTCTGCTTGGACTGGCAGCTGCTGTCCAAGGTTCCGGGTCTTTCACAATACATACAAGCAGATCCTTCAACAGGACACGCTGGGAACTGAACCGGGAACCTTCTGCATGCCAGAAAGGTGCTTTCCTACTGAGCCAAACCTCCTACCCCTAAAGTCTCAGGAGTCATAGAAGGCCATATAATGCAACCTAGACCAGCTTCTCTGGACAGGGTTCTGCTTGGGCCCTAAGGGACATCTCCCCCCACCAATGGCTTCTCACCTGCTCGAATGTGCTGCAGACACCCCCCGTTCACTGTGGCCACTTTGCTACTGAAATTCGTCCCCCTGGATCTGCCTTTTTCTTTCTGTCAACCACCACTGCTGCCTCAGCAGACAGTCACTGGTGGCTGCCTCTGAGAACCTAGATTCCCAGAATGCAACTATGGTGGGAAATGCCATCAAGTCACAGCTGACCTCATAGGGTTCTCAAAGCAAAAATTACGAGCATATTCTGCCAATAATAATTGCTGTTGCCTGCCCCTGTAGAAAAACCTTGGATTTTATTGCTGGTCTTCCTTTTCAGGCCAGGAGTATCCAACTCTGGTGCTTCAATGTTCATGGACTAGAATTCCCATCAGCCCCTGTGGCATGGCCAATTGGCCATGCCGGCAGGAGCTGATGGGAATTGTAGTCCATGAACATCTGAAGCGCCAGAATCGGACACCTCTGTTTTAAGCACTAACCAGGACCGGTCTTGCTGAGCTTCTGAGATTGGACCAGGTCAGGCTAGCTAGGCCATGCAGATTAGAGTTCTGCCACTATACCAGGGGTCTGCAACCTGTGGCTCTCCAGATGTTCATGAACTACAATTCCCATCAGCCCCTGCCAGGATGGCCAATTGCAGACTTCGGCACTATACCGAGACTGATTTGAATTAACATGTACATATTTCATTATAGCCATTCTGCCAATAATAATTGTTATTCACTTCCATTCTGCTTTTCTCCCTGATGGGACTCTCTGAGGTGGCTTTTCAGCTCATTCTTCCCTTCTCCTCCTAATCTACAGGGATCCGCCAGTTACATTAGCCACTAATGGAGTACTGAGCCAGGTTCGAGGTTTTGGTTTTACCCTTTAAAGCCCTGAGAGGTCAGGGGCCTTCACATCTATGGGACCACCTTTCCAAATATACCCCCAAGAGAGCACTTTGCTCCTTGGACTACAACTTGTCGGTGGTCCCTGACTCAAAAATTATCCAGCTGTCCTTGACCAGGGCTGGAGCATTTTCATCTGTGCCCCCAGCCAAGTGGGATGCTCTGTCGAATGAGATATGGACCCTGTGGGACTTTTCACAGTTCTGTAAGGTGGAGTTATCCTGCCAGGCCTATGGTTGAGGGCAGTAGCAGTATTTCCAACAGAGCTGGCTTCGCTGTCCCTGGTCTCTATCCTTATCCTTTCCCTGCCCCTTTTCCCTCTCTTCCCCTTTCCCCCCCTTACTCTCATTCAAGTTTTTAACACCATTGGCCAGGACTTGTCTGTGTTTTAGCTCATGTAACTGTTGTAAGCTTCCCTGAGCCCATTATGAAGAAGGACCACTTATCTATCTATCAATCAGTCAATCAATCAATCAATCAATCAATCAATCAATCAATCAAATAACCTGAGAGACTGAGACAGCCCCAAAGTCACCCAGAGAGCTTCCATGGCAGAGTGGGAATTTGAACCCGGTTACCCCAGACGCTAAACCGTCACCTTAAGCATATCACATCGAAAGCCAACCAGAATCGAAAAGGAGGGGGAGAAATATCAAGGACTCTGTCACAAAGCTCCAGAATTGATTTCACCAAGGGTGACACATGGCCACACACAAATACACACGCGTCTACTTTCCAGTCAACAACCCAGAATATCTGCAAGGACCCCCCTCAGAACACAACCCATAATAATCCATTTCTACTAAGGAGAAGAAATGATCCACATGCAGAGAGAGAGAGAGAGAGAGAGATTTTAAGGGTCTGGAAATAATTCATGACTTTCCTCTTCCCTGCCCGCACTCCAGAGATTTATCTGAGCCAAGCTTTCAGCATCTCAAGAGTTAAAGGCCTCGGGCACCTCTTCCTTTGTCACAACGCGCCCCCCCCCCCCACGCTGTTTTCCAGCCTGGTAAGATGGAGGGGGGGGGTCTTGCCTGCATCCGTCTAGCAGCTAAACCCTTGTCGCCATGGGGGCATTAGTACCATTACTCGCTGTCTGATCCCCAGAGGAGAGTGAATGGATCAAAGGGTTTTAGCTGCAGACGGCTCCGAGACGGGATCTGGAGCGTCTTCAAGTCGGCCACTTGAGGTTACAAATGTACTTTTGGCCTGCAGCGCTGAAGTCAAAATTTTGTGCCGGGGCTTTATTCCTGTTAACCCCTGGTAGGCAGCCCTAGAGCAAAGGAAGAGGGGGAGGGGGGGATAGATATCTTCTGCCAGAAGCCCACAAGCCTTTGTTCCCTGCCCTCCCTCTCACTTCTTGTCATATGCCTGTGCGACGTCATGTGCAACACAAATGAGGCGTCTTCACATGTAATGCAGAAAGCAAGCGGGACATTTCCACGTGCAAAGTGACACAATGCACAGCTGAACTGGGGAGTCTTTAGCCTGTCACAGACAGACAGACAGTCTAACCCCAGGGTAGGGAACCTGCGGCTCGAGAGCCGCATGCGGCTCTTCTGCTCTTGCACTGTGGCTCCACGAGCCGAGCAGCCGGCCCCATCCTTGCCCGCCCTGCAGGCAGCAGGGCGGGCGCACCAACTGCCCATGGTTGGCTGGGCCGCGCCACGGGCTTCCCTTCTCGCCCGCCCCGTTAGAGCGGGGCGGGCGCATCCATGCGCTTCTCAGAATGAGCCAAGTAAAAGGTAAAAAAAACCCCTATATATATAGTGTTATCTTTATTTTAAATGTCAAAAATTATTTGCGGCTCCAAGTGTTTTCTTTTCCCGTGGAAAACGGGTCCAAATGGCTCTTTGAGTGTTAAAGGTTCCCTACCCCTGGTCTAACCTCTCAGGGTTGGTGTGAGGATCAAATGGAGAAGGGGGGGGGGGTTAAGCTGCTTGGGGCCCTCATTGAGGAGAGAGGCAGAGTATAAAGTCAAAAATTTAAAATGTGCCAGGCAATGCCATGAATAATGCGAGCAGGGCATCTTCCTTCATCCTTTCCTTCCTCCCAACATTTTTGGGGAGAAAACAGGGACTCCTTATATCAAGGACAGCTGCTCCACCCTATGTGATATTTTTCCTTCATCTGACGAGCGCTGCGTTCATTTACTTCGTAAGGACTCGTTCTGATACGGCCTCTGAAGCACTTATGTTTGTAAATTGACCATTAATAGATTCTCACACGTACGCACAAAACAAATGTGAGATGGTTTATTTTGAACAACAGATCTGGCTGCCTCCACTAGATGCAACTTCCTAGCAATTCAACAGCATTTAGTATCTAAATAGGAAATATGAGTAAAGTGGTATTTGGTGAGCCCGTTTACATGCATGGTGCACACTGGAACTGAGGTGCATTTCTCTCTCCGCCCCCCTCCCCCCAGATTCAACATGAGACTTGGAAGAGAAGACTCAAATTCCCGGGGTGGAGAATCTGAACCCAGCACTTCACCTGGCTTCTAGAAAGGACAGTGCCCAGATTGCAACTTCTATGAGAAGCAGGGCTGGGTAGTTCCAACTTTTTGTCTGGCTTGCTAAAAACATCCTTGCCCACTACGGTTGTGGTTTGACAAATTCCTGGAAATAGGGGGGGGGGGGGCCCTGAGGAGAACAGAGTTTGGGGAGGTGGTTCAACAGGGATGTGATGCCAGACAGATAGAGGATGGGATGCCACAAAAAGAAACACGTCCACGACATGCCTCCGACGATGCTGGCCATAGATAAGGGCAAAATATGGACAGCAAAAACTACCAGACCACGGCCACACAGCCTGGAAAACCCACAACAGCCAGTTGTTCCCAGTTGTGAAAGCTTTCAAGAATACGTTGATGCTAGAGAATCTGCCCTCCCTAACGGCCGGTTCACCCAGGGGGACTGAACTCTGTAGCCTGGAGATCAAGGGATTCTGGGATAAACCCAGACCCCACCTGGAGGCTGGCAACCCACCTCGGTCCCCTCTGGGCTTAGAGGCCCAGGAAACAGAGGCCTTCTTTTCTTTTGCAGAAACAGAACTGGCATGAAGGGAAGGCAGTTTTGCACGAGTCACGACTGTATCGATTATTCAATCCCCATCAGCAATGGTAAGAGCTGGCAGTCGCTGTGGGTGAGCTCGGGATCCAAAGCTTCCTCTCTGCCAGGATTTGGTTAGGGACCATTAACTTTGGAAGCGCTCCTCTGCAGGACTGCAGCAAGGCCCTGACTTGCGTCTCCTCCCACGGCAGGGCAAGGCTCCAAATCGCCAAGAGAAGAGAGTGGGAGGGCAGACGGGAGGAGACCATCCGTGCAGCACCACGACAGGCAGGTGTCGGGAGGAGCGCTGTGTCCTCCCGCCCTCTTCTTTTCTCTCTGGCTGCTAGACCACGCTGCCCTCTTATCCCCCTGCCCAAAATGCCCTGTTGACTTCAGGCAGGTTCCTTTGCAATGCTTTCTTTGGCTAGTGTGTCCTTTGGCTGGGCCCAGAGGCAGGCCCACCTGCTCCAAAACAAGTTGCTCCGAAAGGCAGCCTCATTCTCCAGAGTAGCAGAGACCTTGTTTGGCTATCGTCCAGAGAAATATCTGCAGAGGGGCTCCCTACTCCCTGGTAAATTAAAAGGAACACAGCTGCCTTCTCCTCTTCAGGCTGAGCCAGAGAAATCTCTTCCATGGTCCAGGACCCTTGACAGAAAAGAAGCTGCGTCAGATCTTGGACTCTGAAGGAGGGTTTGGCAGAGATGGTCATTTCTCTCCTCACAGAACACCCAGAGCAACACAAGCCTGACACAGAAGCAACTTCCACATGGTTCCTATCTTGCTTAAACCCTCTACCATAGGTATCAAACTCGTGGCCCTCCAGATGTTATGGACTACAGTTCCCATCATCCCCTGCCAGAATCATGCTGACAGGGGATGGTGGGAACTGTAGTCCATAACATCTGGAGGGCCGCGAGTTTGACATCACACACACACACATGCCACAACCCAGACTGTTATTAGAAGAAATCATGATAAGTAAAGCTAGTAAGTTTGCCAGGCCTCCTGCTATAGAGGGATGGCTCACTCACAAACTCCACCACTAGGAGTGATGGCCAAAGAAAAATAAAGGTAGTTCTAGGAATTGCTGGAGACTCCATGGAAAAACCTTCAAGCACTTTCTAAAGTCATATGTTGTCATCATCACCATACCACATCCATGCCCGAAGCCAGCGGAAGAATCCAGCAGGTTTGCACCACGTTGGCAGAACCAGTTGTTAAAATGGTGCTTGTAAACAACCAGTTGTTCAATTATTTGAATCCCACCACCGAAAGCCCTCCTCTCCTGCCAGTTGGAAGGCTTAGCCTGGCAATCCTAAAACCTACTGTAGTGAGGTAGTTAGATTAGGAGTTCAAAGATCAGGGGTTCAAGGCCTCACTCTGCCAGGAAGCTCTGTGGGTAACTCAGGTTTAGTCAACCTCTCAGTCTAACCTGTTTCACAGGATTTATTGTGTAGGTCAAGTGGTGGAAGGGAATCCCATATATCACCCTGAGCTTTTGGAGGATAACCCAGGATAACCCAGGCGGGAAGCATAAAAGCTACTTATGGGTTCTTCTGCAGGCATGCTTTGGATTCTGACACAGAATGGGGGGAGCAACAAAAAAATGGCTGCCACAGGAGATAGAGTCAGACACAAAACAATTGCCACAACTTTACTTCAGTATCACAGTGAAGATCCTTGTGCTGGGATGGCACCTCCTGCCAAAGCAACATTTTTTTAAAAAATCTCCACAGTCAATCAACTCCCCAATAGCCAATCAGAAGCCTGGTGTGAAAAGGCGCTACACAACCCTAGCCGGGACCAGGTAGTACAGAGGTGTCCAACTCCGGGGCTTCAAATATTCATGGACTATAGTTCCCATTAGCCGCTGCTGGCATGGCAATTGGCCATGGCTGGCATGGCAATTGGCCATGCCAGCAGGGATGATGGGAATTGTAGTCCATGAACATCTGAAGTCCCAGAGTTGGACACCCCTGAGATAGTAGGAGGATATTGGAAAGCCCTCTGTCTGGGATCCTGGAGGAGTTCTGCCAACCAGAGTAGACAATATGACTTCAAGATCAATGGTCAGTTTCAGTATAAGGCAGACAAATGGGTTCAACTTGCCCAGTTTACTGCAGCTTGTCTAATGACGGTCAAATTATACAGACCACAGAATCTGAATTTCTTGGTGCATATCTTCAACACACACACGCACCCCTCTGCAGTCTCCAGCAAATAACCGAAGCCCCCACAATCTTTACAAACCCACCCTCGATTTCATCTGCAATCTCCTCTCCAGCCCGCCTCCCCTCCCTGAACTGAAAAAAACTCATTTTATCTTTGACGCAACAATTGCATTTTAGCAGCGCACAACCGTTTGGCACCTTCTTTGTGGACCAGCCACAAATGAGCCTCACGCAGGCAGCTAATGGGTTCCTCCCACTTGGCCTGCCATCCTTCAGATGGTTAGTAGAACTCGGAGCAGAACCAGTCCCTTAAAAGTTCTGCCTCTGAGCCGCAGCGTCGCTGCCCGGCACCAAGATCTCATAACTAAACCCAGAGAGGACTCTCCAGCGTTTGGCTGCAATTTCCCAGATGCGGGAGGAGGAATGTGCCCCCACACAAACCCAAGCGGTGACCTCCTGTCCGAAACTAACCCGCTGGCCACCACCAGCAACTCTCCGCCTGCCATAAATCTGAAGTTCTCAACAGCTGGCTCGGAGCTTAGTATGCGGCCTCCCATACAACTTTGGCTTGGCTTGGGCACTGAGGCTACAGGATGGAAATTCTTTCTTTCTTTCCTCAGAGAGAGAGAGAGGGGGAGGGAGGGAGGGAGGGAGTGAAGGAGAATCTGAGCCAAGAACTATACTGAGCCGATCCTTTTGCTGGGATTCCAGAGCTGCCTGGCTGGCTGAAGAGAGGGTGGTGGGAACGTCTGCCAGATGGCTACCGCTCGCTAGAGGTGCTCTGAGGACACCCTGCTGAGCACAGAGACCAACGCAGCGGGGTTTCGTGCTCCAAGCCCAGCTCTGCCCTCCAGGCCCAAAAACCCGATGGCGGCAAGCCGGCTTTCGCTTAAGTCGTGAATTTATTTCAGTGACGGCAGACTTGGGTTTTACCATATAGCGGTAGACCATGCACGGCCCATTCCATAAACAATGTCAATTAAACAATCCTTTCCCCACAAATCAATTCTAGACTGTATACAGATCACATTCTCGGATCAAAGCGACAGCAGCAGACTCAAAATATGGCAGAATAGTTTTTCTTGTTTTAATCAAGCTCCCAAAACATTTTGCTGTTATCATTCTCAGATATAAAGCAAGATCTCGTTCTTAGAGCAAAAAGGGTGAAGCAGAATCACTGGTGTATTTATGGGGGAGTGGGGGGGGGGGTCAGGCGCCTGGATCACATGGGGGCGCATTTTGCAGAGAGACAAGTCGCTTCCCCTTGGCAGGGAATGCCTCAGGCCAGAATTAAATGGCCATCCTCAGTTGCCATGTGAGATGTTTCACAGGGCTTAGCTGGACACAACAGGAAAAGAAATGCATGATGGGACATCATACCTATCGGTGTTTCTCTGTCTCTGCTCCAGTCCTCTGGCTGTCACTGGCAGAGGCAGCAGAAAAATGCTGAATGGGACTACCACATTGTGTGTGGGGTGTGTGTGTCTTTTTTAAAGCCAGACTTATGAGCAAAACATGGTGATTTGTACCCACATCATCTTATCAGGGGTGTCTTAATTCTGGCGCTTCAGATGTTCATGGACTACAATTCCCATCAGCTCCTGCTGGCATGGCTGATTGGCCCCTGCTGGCATGGCCAATATCCTTAGTATGGCACACTACCGACTATAACTGCATTGTCTCTCACTGTGAGAACACTTTATCAATGGAAATAGACAAGACTTTTAAAAAGCGGTTCTCAGAGTTAATGCTCAAACTTGAAACCCCCCCCCCACAAAAGATATCTGTACAATGATATACCAAATCAGATGAGCTGATCCACATAACAGAAGTAACCCCACCACCCCCACCATCTTCTTGACTACATGAAGGAAACGAGGTCTGGCTAGATCTGATTTAGATCTGGCTAGGATCTAAAGGTTCAGCTAGGCCAGTACCCAATTTCTAACAGTGGTCAACCCTTAGAAGACCTTTCATACAGGACCTTACAGTGGTAATGAGCCCACTGGATTCTCCACTGGGCATTGAGATCAGTCTTCAAATTTATTTGGAGAAGCAGATCTTGTATGAGAAGTTTGTACTGAGGAGTACCTCCTGTAAAAATGAAAGCCCAAGACCACTATCTAACCTCCATTGTGTCTGGATAAATCTGCAAGGGGTAACACTCTGCCATGGGGTGGGAAACACCCCCTTCACTAAAAAAACAACAACAAAAAACAAAGGCACTAGCTTTCCCTAGTTTACGCGTGGTTGATCCAGGGTGGATAAAAAGGAAAGGACTTCTTCACACTAAGAATAATTAACCTGCAGAACTCACTGCCACAGGGCCCTGTGATAGTCACTAGTTTGGCTGGCTTGAAAAGGGGATTAGACAAATTCATGGAGGATAGGTCTGTCAATGGCTGCTAGCCACAATGACTAAATGGAACCTCTAGCACAGAGGCAGTATACCTCTAAATGCCCGTGGTGCAGAGCAATAACAGGGAGGTCACTTGTTGGCCTTCCTGCTAGGCTACTGGGTGAATCTGGGTGCTGTATTGAATGGACCACATTGGTCTGATACAGTCTGGCTACCTTTACCAAGAACAGTCCAGGTTTGGAGGTCTCTATCATCGGTAACACATCATCCCTATGTTGTGCCCATTCCTGCCTTTTGGGGAAATGCATTCTAAAATGGTGCTCAGCTATACATCTAAATGTTCATTCTCCTGCCCCAAGATGTGGCTGATAGGCGCCTCTATCGCGCATGAGTCTCCGAACACAATGAACATGAATGCAGAGGGTCAAATCATTTGCTCCCACCCCACCTCCCTTTCCCACTCATCCGCACAGTCAACGTCGCCAATGTGTTCGACTTGTAATAATACCATAATAACCTATTCAAATCTAAATGGTCTATTTGACATTCTTTGGATTTTTTTTTTAAAGGAAAACTGCTATACTTGGTTTATTAACATATCTGTTTTCTGAAATCAGTGCAGGATAATTGATTCCTGGAAGGAGTATTCATTCCCCCTGATAAGTTGAATTGGGGGGGGGGGGCAAGGAGAGGGAAGGGCGTTCAGACAGTATGCTCCTTGGTATGAAAACAGGAATTGCAAAAAGAATAGAGCCCTATTTTGCAGCAGGGAAACTTGAGAGGGTATAACTTCTGCCTCCCCCAGTGTGGATGCCCCCCCCTCCCAATGCGGCCTGCCTGCTTAGCCTTAGGTGTTATTTGTTATCCCACCCCCTTTAGTGCCGGGAGTTGGCAGGCTGACAGCTGCCACCATATTGCAGCCGTGCGTGCGTGCTGATTATTAATCAGAGGACGCTATCGTTAAACAATGAACGGGTTCCGGGCTGAAAAGAGGGAGCCGCTGGGCCCAAAGATGGCTCTCCCCTGGCACCCGGGAGCGCTGCAAACCGAAGGAGCCTCTCAGCCTTCGCTGCCGGCCTCTTCCTTCTGGTTGCCCATTTTTCTTTTGAAAAGGAGGAAACACTTGCTATGTCTCCGTTGCCCACTGGGGAGCTGGGAAGGTGTAAAAAGAGGAGAAGCCATTTGCCTGGGAAAGAGAGATTGATGACTCTCGTTTTCAGATGCACGCGCCCTCTGGGGAAAAAAAAATTGGCTCATAGATCTCACCATCGGATCCAAGGAATGCCGCGTTTATTTTAGCCGGCAAGTTTAGTGGTCCTAAGGTTGCCAACTCCGGACTGAGAAATTCCTGGATCTCTATGGGTGGAGCTCGGGGAAGGCCAAGTTTGTAAGGGAAGGGGACTCAGAAGGTATGTGATACCCTGTTTCTCCGAAAATAAGACATCCCCTGAGAATAAGACGTAGTAGAGGTTTTGCTGAAGTGCTAAATATAAAACATCCCCCGAAAGTAAGACATAGCAAAGTTTGTGTTTGGAAGCATGCCTGTCGAACAGAACACCAGAGCATGCAGCTGTGGAGCGGAAAAATAAGACATCCCCTGAAAATAAGACATAGAGTATCTTTTGGAGCAAAAATTAATATAAGACACTGTCCTATTTTTGGAGAAACACAGTACCATAGAGTCTCTGAGGCTGCCATTTTCTCCATAACGGATCTCTGTATAATTGGAGCAGAACTCCAGCTTCCACCTGGAGGTTTGCAACTCTATGTCTCAAATTTAGACTGATCTTCCTTTGGGGCAAATGCCATCCATCTCTCTCCTCCTTTTTGGCTCCATCAGGAAGAAGAGTTTGGATTTATACTCCCCCCCCCCCTCTCCTGTAAGGAGACTCAAAGGGGCTTACAATCTCCTTTCCCTTCCCCCCTCACAACAAACACCCTGTGAGGTGGGTGGGGCTGAGAGAGCTCCAAAGAAATGTGACTAGCCCAAAGTCTCCCAGCTGGCGTGTGTTGGAGTGCACAGGCTAATCTAGTTCCCCAGACAAGCCTCCGCAGCTCAAGTGGCAGAGCGGGGAATCATACCCGGTTCTCCAGATTAGAGCGCACCTACTCTTAACCGTTACGCCACTGCTGGATGTAGAAGGCATGCCATCCCTAGACATTATTCAGAGGTAGCTCAGCCAAGATATGGTTTGATAGAGTCCACCCTCCAAACCATCCCTTTTCTTCAAGACAACTTATCTCTGTAATTTGGAGATCAGATATATTTCCAGACTATCTCCAGTCCCTAAAAGGAGGTTGGCAACCTAGAGCCCTGGGACAACTCTATTGCACTCTTTGGTTCAAAACTGGCTGTAACTTTGCCTAGGAGAAGATGGAGGCCATTCCTTAACCAAGACTAGGAGGCCAACAATCTCAAAAGAATGGATCCCTTTGCCCTCTCTGTGGGCTCCCTGGTCTGGGAAACAGGGTCTTCACTACAGTGGCCCCTCCACTGTTCAGTGCCCCTCCTCCAGAAGTCTACCAGACATCTATTCTCTCTTGGGAGTTTTGGCACCTGGCAAAGACCATTCTCTTCAACTGGGTGTTTGGCTGACTCCCCACCCTGTGATGGAGGCCCCCAAGGTGCCCGTACACCCTCCCTTTTTTGGGGTGGGTGCCTGATATTTTTTATTGTTTTAGGGTTTTTAGGATGGGGTTTTACTGTGAGATATTGAATTTTTTTGTAACCTGAGACCACGGTTAAAGGGCGGGGAATAAATGCAAATAAGTAAACAAGCAAGCAAGCTGGTCTGGTTTGGAAGGATGCGTCTCAGTAACCAAACTGGCTCCAAGGAGACTCCCAAACTGTTCATTCATTCCCCCCATACATACACAACAGAGGTCAACTGCTATCTGCATTGCCCTCTACTCCTGGAAAGCAGCCTCAGATCAGGACTAGAGCAACTGCTTGGCATAATCCCTGGTATCTCCAGTCAAAAAGATCAGGTAGAAGGTCAAGCAAAATACAACTCTATCCAAACCCTTGGAGCGGAGCTGCCACTCACAGCAGATGCTACTGATCTTGAAAGGTTCGTGGTCTGACTCTGTATAAGGCAGCATTATGCGCTTCATTCTGAGAGGAGCTGTGGCTCAGTGGCAGACCATCTGTGGCTCAGTGGCACGCCACGTTGAACCCCTGACATCTTCAGACAGAAGATTTTGGGTAGACATTGCTGAGAAGGCTCTCTCTCTGCCTGAAATCCCAGAGACCCGGAATCAACCACAGTAGACGCTACTGAGTGGGAGGGGGAATGTGCGGGGAGGCAGAGCCTAATCAATATAATGTGGCTTCCTATGTCAATGTGCTCCTTTGGGGGGCTGCAGCAGAAACAGGAGCAAGCTTTCCTGCTGATACTTTGACCAAAGTCTTTCTCTGCCCTTACCAAAGATGAGCGGAAGCGAGCAGTATTGCTCTGCAAAGTTTTGGCAGAGAGCACAGCGAAATCTGCTCTGCCAAACTCTGGAGTGTGGTTCGTACAAGCTGGAGTGCCTTCTGCAATTCAGCCTTGGCACACGCACACAGCAGCCTCGCACATACATCCTGCTCGGCCGCTTTCACAGGATCATAGGAAGGAGCCGAAAAGGGCATCTAGTCCAACCCCAGGCTCAATGCAGGATCAGCCTAGAGCAGGGGTAGGGAACCTGCAGCTCTCCAGATGTTCAGGAACTACAATTCCCATCAGCCCCTACCAGCATGGCCAATTGGCCATGCTGACGAAAACTGATAAGGAATTATAATTCCTGAAAACCTCTAGAGCCGCAGGTTCCCTAACCCTGACCTCGCTTTATCCACAACAGTGTTCATCGATTGCCAAGAGACAGTGAAATCCAAACTCAGCCAGAGGCATTTGCAGTCACTAACTCCTATGTTTATGCAGTTAGTGGTTGTACTCTGTTCCACAGAAAGTTGACAGTACGGTCAGTTGAGGTGCAGCAGTCAAGAAAATTGCATGCTGGGGATTCGAATCTCGTCCCAGGTCCTAGTCCAACACCTTAACCACTTTACTCTTATTAAACGTCTATTAAAAGGCGCAGGAATACGCTGGTTAAAACCTGACTTCCTTCTGTGGGAGGTGGGGAACGAGGATAGAAATTTGCACTCTGGTTTGCTCCAGAAATAGCATCTCAGGGGAGAACCTCCCCAAGTGCACTCTTATCCTAGGGATAAGCCAAGAAGAAGAGGCACGCAGAATGAATAAAGGAAGACAAACTGGGATTGCCTTCCAAGCGCACGCTGCCTGCATGTTCTCTACAGCCATATTTGGGCGGGGGGGGCAAAATGACACCCCCTTTCTCCACGGCGGAGCAGCTGGGAAGGAGTTGGAGGAGACTGCTTGAAAAGCGCCAGCCAGCAGCTGAGCCAGGTTGAACTGGGTCTCTGAGAAGCAGCACTTGAGACAGGCAAGACAAAAGCCACCCTCAGAGGGGCTCTTGGGAAGGCTGCTGCTTAGCTGGGGAAGCGACAATGGGAAAAGGCCTTTGGGGGATGCGGCGGGTGCCAGTCATTCAGGGAGGCAGGGAGCTACTCGGTTTTCTTCCACCGAGCGGAAACCTGCAGGCTTCCCTCCAGAGGTCCCCCCAACACACACACACACACACACACACACACACACACACACACACACCGCACACACACACACACACACACACACACACACACACACACACACACACACACACACACACAGAGAGAGAGACTGCTGCCTGGCAACCCTGAGGCCACAAAACATCATTTTGGGGCTCATACTGGGAGAAATGGTGCTCGTCTTTATGGTGTGGCTGGACTTTGTGCTTCATTTTGCTACAAAAGATTGGCATGGCTACCCCATGGGGATTTTCACAGCTACCAGTCTGCATGGGAGAGGGCACCAGGCAAGGGCTGGCAGTATACCGCAACCCTTTTATAATAATCCTCCAAACTCTCTCTCTTTCTCTCTCTCTCTCTCTCTCTCTCTCACACACACACACACACAAACCGTGTCTTCACCTACAGCAGAATTGCCCATTTCATAACCCATTACAGCTGGCTTTCGAGAGGGAAGAAAAGAAGGGGCCCGCGCCAAGGTAAAACGAATGCAAAGAAGCAAAAGGTCCAGAGGAAAACGAAATCTTTTAACAATTTTTGTAAGCCCTGTACATTCAGTCTTAATACATGCGGACATTACTAAAAAAAGAAGCTGAAAGGAGCTGCGTGCGAAATGCGTAGGGGTTTCAAAAATTATGAAAGAATTTGTATTCCTTGCCTTTGTGGTGAAGAGGAGATAGAAAAGTGCCTCTTGGTACCCTTTTATCTCAGGCTGGTTTGCTACCCCTGAACTATACCCTTCAAGCAGTTTGTATTTAAATATTTATGCCTCATGAATCAAAGCAGCTCACAACATTGTTCTACAGATCTTCCTAACAACCCTGTGGGGTAGGCCAGTCTGACAGAATTTTCACACACAGACAGGGAGAAAGATATATATATATTTAATCCTGTATTGATCCCCCAATGTGGCCAAAAGCAGCTCAGGAAAATGAAGTTTCAGCAAAGGCAAGTTTGAGGGGAAAGGGTGAGTAAGTCTCCTTCCAGCCCCTTCCCTCCCGCCCTCCCCTTTCCCCACAAATTACAACCTCAAAGGCTGAATTTTATGTGTGTGAAAAAGAAAGCGTACTAAAAGAATGTCAGAACTACACAGATTGTTTTATTTGACTGCCAGGTCTAAGGGTAGAGTCTAATAAACACTGTTCTTCTGTCATAAGTGGAATGTTTCCATTCCAACCCTCCTCCACAGTAAGATTCTGCATCCCAAACAAGGGTTTGTTTATGCAGTAGCTTTTTTATCCTGCTCTCCCTCTGCTCCAAGCAATCAGAGCAGTGTGGGTTAATCTACCCTGCTTGCCATCTTGACATCAACCCTGCGAGGTAGGTTAGGCTGATAGCATGCAACTGTCTTGAGGTCTCATAGCAGATTTGAACCTGAGAGGCCCACATCTTACGCCAATGGCCTAGCCAATATACATAATCCTGGGGTGGTCCCGGAAAGCAGGTTTATTGCAGAGCTATGTACTCAGGCTTGAATATGAGTGCCGTTGGTCTCACCCTTTTGAGCAGCCATTTTCTCTAAGAGAACAATGATCTTTGTAATCTGCAGGCCACTTGTAAGCCTGTGAGATCTCCAGGTCCTGGCTGGAGGGTGGCATCCCTAGTTACTCCCCACATTTGAACTCCCATGCGCACTCTGTTACGTGTGTTCCCGAGCCTTCGGAGACGTCTCTTCTTTCTTTTTTAACATAAAACCAGAGCACATAAGCCTCGTTTCCGTCTTGGCAGCAGCCGGGTCCAGAGAAGCCTTCACACACTGGGGCAAGCCGAGCAGGCGGGGCGCCGCCGAAGAGCAGCCAAGCGGCGTGTCTGCAGCTGAGAGCGGGCCGCCAGCCTTCCTTGGGCAGCTTCGCGTGCGAAGGGAGGAAGGCTGGCTGCTGGCGGCACTGGAATGAGGTCGTGGGTAGGCCAAGGGACAGGAGGAATCTGTGCACCAGGGGTGGGAGAGAAGAAAGGCTTGCTCGTCGCCCGCCTGCGAAGCCTCTCTCTTTCCACCCTGAGCCAAAGTCCCCACGAAGCTGCGCTCCTTCCCTGCTGAGCCGAAAACTCAGTTTCTGTCAGATCTCCCCAGCCTGGGAGGATTAGGAGAAGGCATTAGCCGAGTTCAAAGAAAACCAGGGCCCAGCTTCGGTCATACGATCGCCGCCGGGGCTTAGAAGCCTGGCAAAGGAGGAGGATGGGCAGGCCGCATCAGCGCCAGGCCTAGCCAAGGCCTTAGAGACCTGCGGCAGGTGTCGCAGAAGAAAGGAGGCAGGTGTAGGAGTCTCCCCGGGGCCCAGTTCCCCAAAGAGGCACGGCTCTCAGTCACAAACACGAGGTGTCGAGCAGCAGGGGCGAAGGTGGCCAACTGTTTTTCCCACCCACCTCATGTGCCTTTGAGGACAAGGCCAACGTGAGGGAATTTGGCATAAGGAGGCTGCCAACCGCCCCCTCTCAAAAAACCTCTTTGCAGCAGTTTGAATTGTGGAAATTGGGGGGCAGGGGGTGGCGGAACTTTGTCATTAGGAAATGTCAGACCAGGTTCTCAAAGACTCGGGTTCGAGTATCCACGCTGTCAGGGAAGCCTGTGGGGGATCTTGGGCCGGTCACGCCTAAGCTACCTCACAGGATAAAACGTTAGGATAAAATGGAGGACGGGAGGCCAACGTAAGGCACTTTGGGTCCCCAAAGAAACAGCGAGAGAGAAAGATTCGCTTGCTTAATTTCTGCCTATCAGACTGGCTGTCAAAAGCAGAGGATCCAAACTAGTAAAAAACAGTTGGCAAGCCAGGGAATACTTATAAACGGTGATTACTTCTTTAATGCAAGCTGGTTCACTGTGAGCTTAGCAGCCAAGCTGGCAGGTTGCCATCCGTTTACTGCCACTCTCAACCATGCCCATCTGTTCTCAATAGCCATGGTCAAAAGAGGAATCCTTTGCCAAGGCGTGGAAATTCTCCTATAGCTTCTTAGGCTGCAATCTGCACAGATTGCGTATCGCAGATGCATGAAATTCAAACTAAAAGTAGCTGAGCCCAGAAAGCCAGAAGGGGGTTTGGAGCTGAAGCTTAAACAAGATGAAGTTCATAATTACCTGGTTTGAAATTTGCTCAGATCTATTTGCAACTGTGTATCCTTTCCCCCAGCATCCCTTTTCCAGTGCAGAATGCATTGTGGGATTTCTGTGCACTCGCAATCAGTTTCAGATTGACCAGGGTACTTTGTGCAAAAGTCTTTCATGTGACCCCCCCCTCCCCCCGTTACTTGCAGAGAAATGAATGCTAGAAAGAGCTGTCTTCACATTTCTAGCCTTCAAAGGACTTATTCTCACAATGACCCTGTAAAGTAGGTTAGATTGAGAGGTCACCCAGCAAATTTAATGCCATTCCCTCCCTGAGAGCCACAGTGGTATAGTGGTTAAGAGCAGGTGGATTCTAATCTGGAGACCGGGTTTGATTTCCCCACTCCTCCACCTGAGTGGCAGAGGCTTATCTGGTGGACCAGATGCATTTCCGCACTCCTACATTCCTGCTGGGTGACCTTGGGCTAGTCACAGTTCTCTCAGAACTCTCTCAACCCCACCTACCTCACAAGGGGTCTGTTGTGGGGAGAGGAAGGGAAAGGAGCTTGTAAGCCACTTGAGTCTCCTTACAGGAGAGAAAGGTGGGATATAAATCCAAACCTTCTTTTTCTTATACCCTTCCATTGGCTGAACAATGTCCCTCTACTCAGGCTGACTTCTTGTATATATTATATTCTTTTTTTTCATTTTCATTTATTTATTATTTTATACCCCACCTTTCTTCCCAATGGAGACCCAAAGCAGCTTACTTAACTTTGTTTTCTTCTCCTCCATTTTATATGTGCTGGTTGTCTTCCAGCCAGATTTAGCATCCTTTCCAGTTCCTGGGTGTGCATTTGGGCATGGAGTTAGGAAGTAGGGTTGAATTTCTAGTCTTGCTGACATTGGAACCTACAATTCCCAGAGGGCATTGCAATAAGGTACCATTAACATGCATGTATCCTCATTACAAGCCAGGAAAGAACTCTTGCAAATTGTTCTGAATGCTAGTTGAGAAAGCTCGTGAATACTCAGCCAGTTGTAAATCGAGCCAAAGAAAGTTTTCTAGTCACTGGTTTTAATGTTGCGATCAGTGGTATGAGATGAACATTTATCCATGGAAAATAGGAACATGGCCCACACAACCCACAGTGAATACAGAAGCAAAAAACAAATTCATTTGAGCATCTCTGCCATCTCCACATCTTCCTTTAGCAATCATTTATTCTATGGCCTTTGGATGACCAAGGACTAAAGAGATTGCTAAAGGAAGATGAGGAGATGGCAGAGATGCTGAATGCCTTTTTTGCTTCTGTATTGACTGTGGAAAGTGTGGGGTGTGTACCTGCTATTTCCAAAAGGGAGTATGAAGAACTGAGTCAAATTGAGGTATTCAGAAATGAAGTTCTAGACATATTGGAGAAACTAAAAACCAGTAAATCTCCAGGTCCTGATGCATACACCCTAGAGTTCTTAGGGAACTCAAATGTGAGACAGTTTATTGACTAACTCGTACATGCAACCTATCACTAAATTCACCTTCTGTATCAGAAGATCTGAAAGTAGCAAATGTTATGCCAATTTTTAAAAATGGGTCCAGACAGGAACCAGGAAATTACAGGCCAGTTAGCCTTATGTCTATCCCAGGCAGAAACAGTAATCAAAGTTAGAATTATTAAGCACAGAGAAACAAAGCCTGCTGTGACAACAATTGAGAAAAATGAGATCCTGCCTCCCAAACCATTTGGAATTCTTTGGAAAAGTTAACCAGCATGTAGAAAAAGAAGGTGTAGCGCCGCCAATGGGGCGGGGGAGGGTGCAACGCCTCTGGAGGAGCAACCGTGGAGACGTGGCTGGGTTGTGGAGGGGACGTGGCGGGGACGTTCCAGGGCATGGCAGGGGCAGGCAATAACGTGACAGGGGTGCGGGGCGGGGCGCACACGTGCCCCAGGCGCAGTTTTCCCTCGCTCCGCCCCTGAGACAAAGGTGGCCTGGTAGACATTAGCTACTTGGACTTTCAAAAGGCATTTGAAAAGGTACCTCACCAAAGACTCCTGAGCAGAGCCACAGGATAAGAGGACAGGTTCTCTTATGGATTTAAAAATAGTTAAATTACAGGAAGCAAAGAATAGGAATAAATGCACAGTCCCCACAATGGAGGGAAGCGAGCAGTGGAATCCCACAAGGATTGATATTTGGGCTGGCACCATTTAATTTGTTCATAAACAATCTGGAGCGAGGGTACTGTAGTGTAGGGAAACCAAGATGATTAGTGGGTTGGAATACCTTCCCTATGAGGAAAAGCTGAACAGTCTGGGACTTTTCAGTTTAGAAAAGAGATGATTAAGGGAGGCTATGATAGAGTTTATATAAAATTATGCACAAGGGGAGGCAGAGAGTTGACAAAGAAAACTGTTTCTCCCTCTCCCAAATAGTAGAACTCAAGGGCATCCAAAGAAGCTGAGGGGCCATAGATTCAGGACGGACAAAAGGAAACACTTCTTTACATAGTGAGTGATTGAGATGTGGAAATTGCTGCTAGAGGATGTAGTTATTTCCACAGGCTGATGGTGGTGAAAAGTGCCATCAAGTCACTACCGACTGAGGCCCCTTCTGCGCATGCAATTGTTTGCAAGTGGATTTTGCTATTCCGCACAGTAAAATCCAGCTGCAAGGTGGATTGAAAGTGGATTGAAAGTGCATTATTCTGCATGGGCGCAAAGAGCCTGACACCACAGGGTTTTCAAGGCAAGAGACATTCGGTGGTTGTTTGCCATTCTCTGCCTTTAAGTGGGCTGAGAGTGTTCAGAGAGAACTGTGCTGATGGCTTTAAAAGGGAATTAGACAGATTGATGGAGAAGTCTATCAGTGTCTATTGGCCATGGTGTCTAAAGGGAACCTCCACATTCAGAAGCAACAACTCTCTGAATACCAGTATCAGAAGACAACAACAGGAGAAGGCCTCAGCCTCTATGCCCTGCTGTTGGACCTCCAGAGGAACTCATTGAGCATGACCATGAGACCGGAGGCTGGACTAAATGGACCACTGGTCTGATCCAGCAGGGCTCTTCTTCTGTTCTTGTGTACATATAGTCTGTCTACCCATAGTTTTCTACTGCAAATCAGTCACATTAGACAGGCTACATGCACGCTGTGAGGGACGGACAAACCGCACTGCTTGTACGTGATGCATTTACCTTTTTTGTTGTTATCTAAATTTTGTTAGCTTTATTTTGGACCAGGCTAGCTGGATCTCATTCTTAGCTCCTGGCCCTGGTTGGCACTTGGATGGGAGACCACCAAAGAACTCCAGGGTTGCTATGCAGAGGCAGTCAATGGCAAACCACCTCTGTTCTTGCCATGAAAACCCCATGAAGGGGTCGCCATCAGTCAGCTGCGACTTGACAGTACCCTCCACACCCGTCATTTAAATATTTAAATTATTTACATTTGAATCGGAAAATTTTCTGGAAAGCCCATGTCATTGGCTGTGGTGTTGCCTTCACAATAGCAGCAGAATTATATTCTGTGGAAGGGGAGAACCACACTTCTATTGTGTAACCTCGGTTCCTCTAGTGACATGAGATGACAGGTGAGAATCGGAAGATCTGGTCTCTTGTCTATGAGTTTTGTCTCTTCCCTGCTCTCTGTCATACATATCTAGAGAGGATTCACACAATTTTGCTATACTTTTGACTACTGCACTTATTCCCAGGAGAGTCCAGTTGCTTGAATGCTGGATCTTCCACACCTTTTTCATCCCATGTGTGAAAACATTAATTGCAGGGGCGATCCCTTTGCTTAGAAGGAGAAGAGGAGGAGTTTGGATTTACAACCCCACCTTACAAATTCCTTCCCTTCATCTCCTCGCAACAGACACCTTGTGGGGTAGGCGGGGCTGAGAGAGTTCAGAGAGGAATGTGATTGGCTGAAGGCCACCAAGCGGGCTTCATGTATAGGAGTGGGGAAACAAATCCAGTTCACCAGATAAGTGTCCACTGTTCGTGTAGAGGAGTGAGGAATCAAACCTGGTTCTCCAGATTGGGGTCTGCCATTTTTAACCACTACACCACGCTGTCACATCAAGATCACTCACCAGACAGATACTGGACTTCTTTGAGGGCCGGTTCTAATATTATAAAATTCAGTATCAATGTTATCCTCCATATACGAAATGTGTGTGTTTATTTTAAGAAACACAAGTTTGGCAGAAGCGTGTTCCCCACTGTGTGTACACAGACTGTGCACACCATCCCACACTTCACACATTACAATATACATGCTGTTTCCTACGCAAAGATCTGTATTTTATTTTATTTTTATCCTGCCTCTCGCTCTAAGAAGAGATTTATGCCAGGTAACTAAACCCAGAAGTACCAACACAGTTTTTATAAAGCATAAATCTAGTATCATTCAAATATATGTGTGGAAATTCCTCATACCAAAGCACTTTAGGATTTGAGGCAAAGAAAGGTTTCTTCCCTACTTTCTAATACTTGTTCACTAGAGGTGTCAGGGAACGAACCTGGAACTATCTATGTACAAAGCAAATATTCTCACAGTCAGCTACAGTCCCTACCCAAAGACAAATCTATAAAATTGCATTATATCAAGTCTAGCCTAGTATTGTCTCCTGGGGTTCCCAATGTCAAGGTGGGGTCTGGAATTCATCTGGAATTACAACTGACCTCCAGAATACAGAATCAGTTCTCCTGGAGAAAACAGAAGCTTTGGAAGGAAGACTCTGGCAGGAGACCCTAATGATTTTCAGCCGCCGAGCACCTTGGGAATTCTGACACAGGATGATGGGCATAACCACAAAATGGCTGCCCCAAGAGGAGGAGTCACATACACAGAGGAAGCCCAAGGGCAGACGAGACGAGGATAATTCAAAATACATTGAGAAAGACAAGTGAGAGAGAATAAAACAAGCACTGTGGTGCAGCTGCCACGGAAACAAAGTTATTTTGATCTGCATATCCAAGAAGAGAAGAAGAAGAGTTTGGATTTATATCCTTCTTTTCTCAACCATAAGGCTGAGAAAAAGAGGCTTACAAAAGCCATCCCTTCCTCTCCCCACAACACACACCTTGTGAGGTAGGTGGGGCTGAGAGAGTGTGGAGAGAACACTGACTTGCCCAAGATCACCCAGCATGTGTAGGAGCCGGGAAACAAACCTAGTTCACCAGATAAGAGTCCGCCACTCACGCAGAGGAGTGAAGAATCAAACCAAGTTCTCCAGATTAGAGTCCACCTGCTCTTAACCATGCTGGCTCTCTATCCAAGCAGATCTTCAGTCTCAAATCAAAAGCCCTGCTGAGCAACAGCCCCACCCACTTTCTAAAAACATTTGATGGACACCAAGAAATGTGTCAGTGGACAGCGCAGGCTCCACACTCAGGATTCCTGCCATAGAGTCTATGAGAAACTGAAGTTCTAGAGTGGCGTGAGGAGCCCTCTGAGCTCCCTCCCCCAGGGACCATCCCCAAATTCCCAGGAATTTCCTAAACCAGTGTTGGCAACCCTATTATTGTCACCTGAGATCCTGCAACTGGGGACTCCAAGGACTACACTGGGGACTTTTTGCCAACAAAACAGATGCTTTACCACTCACAGCTCTTTCTTGCAAGTACCAACAGGGCAAAATACTTACTAAAACTATACAGCATACAATCAAAATCTTGATTATGTTTATAAAAAACCTCACTTACCTTCTAGCATTGCATGCAATCCGATCTTTAAGCAAACCTCACCAGGAAAGGAATTTCATAATCAGGGTGCCACCACCAAGGTGGCCATACATGAATATATTCTATTCTCTTTCAAGAAACTGTTAGTGAGTCAAGTGGCCCTGAATTATGCCTTTGATGGTGACCTCGTCATCTGAGTCTCTTTGCAACGATTCCCCAGAAACTTGTGGTTTCCCTAATGACAATTCACTTTCAAAAGGATACTGCTAAAGCGAGTTAAGCTTCAGTTTATTGAATTTGTTACATTTATTTTAAACATTTGCTATGCACTTCCTCGGACTGAAATGTCTTCATGTCAGTCTAAAAGCCAGCAATAAAGACAGGAGTCGTGCATGGCCGGAATACAGACCCACAGAGTCTAATTTAAGCAGATCTACGAAGCAAATGGAAAAGCAAGGCAAATTGGAAACACAAGGCAGAGTCCCATTAGCCAAAGCACAGGAAAAGCAGAAGGCGGCTCATGAAACTTGGTTTGCCAGGCCAATGCTGGCAACCAGCAAGAGGTAAACAAAGAAAGGGACATGTAAATAGGTACCATTCCAGCACTGTGACATCACTTACGACATGATCCCAGGAACACTGGCATCATGTCAGTTCAATGCTCTAGTACTCCCGCAAAATTTCATGGGGGAATCACAGAGTGCTGCACTGATGTGATGTCATTTCCTGGGTTTGCACTGGAAGTGACCTCATAGTATTGCAATGAGGCCTATTCCCACCCCCATTTTCGCACCATCACTCTACCAAGCAGCAGTGAACACCTAGATGTGGTAGAGATCTTCTGTCACAGCTAGATGCCTGTCAGCCCTATTTGAAACCATGCAGCTGACTCTGGCATTATGCAAAACTACGTTTCATTTTAACTATGGTTTAACTAATGGAACCTGAATCCGTGCAATCATTCCAATCCTGGTGTATCCGGACAAACACTGTTTTTAATGGTTTTGCCTTCTTCCCCAACCCTGCAGGCATCCCGGCCTGCCTCGCTGTGAGAGCAGTACCAACAACCTGTTTTCAATTGAGCAAGGATATCGCCATTTATTAATTTGAATTTAAAACATTTATACCCTGCCTTTCCTTTGTGGCTTCCAAATTCAAACTTAATACTGCTTAAGTACCATGAAATCCTCCTCCTCCTCCTCCTCCTCCTCCTCCTCCTCCTCTTCTTCTTCTTCAACAACAACCACAGTTCTGATAGCAAATAATTTTCATCTCGCCATCCTTGTTCGTAGTCAGTGACAGAAGCTTAAGGAAATGTTACTATCCCCAGAGATTGATAGGTTGAAGAGATGCCTTGACTTCACACACAGCCCTCCAAAAGGGAGTTGAATTACATACCTCAACTAGTTTCAGGCGCACATAAACAGTTTCAGATTTTTTTCAATTCAAATGAGGATTTATCAGCCAGAAACCTGCCTCTGAGGTCCCTTCCGCACACGCAAAATAATGCGTTTTCAAACCACTTTCACAACTGTTTGCAAGTGGATTTTGCTATTCTGCACAGCTTCAAAGAGCACTGAAAGCAGTTTGAAAGTGCATTATTCTGCATGTGCGGAATGAGCCTGAGTCTCTATCAGGTCCCTCAACGGAATTCAGTCCAGGCAGCAGGTTTGGAGTTGTGGTTAACACAGAGAAGAAGGCAACTGAACAACAGGAATGGTTCTCAAACCTTGGTTTAGTGCTGCAAAGACACCTAATCCACAGGCTAACACCAAAGAGGCATGCTCCACAGTGATTTGAGCTCCTTATTAGCCTGGTGTCCCATAAGAAATTTAACAAATGGGACCTGCAATTAATACATGTAATATAATAGACTTCATTATAACAACTACTGTGATGAATGCATTACAGCTAAGGACGGATATGGAAAGGAGATCTAGCCAAACGGGTTCTTTGTCTCTACATTTTTGGTCCTGTCCCTCCCTCGCAGGTAAATCGCTAGCAACGCCAAACAAACCCTCCTTTTAATGGACTCTTAAAAATGCTGTAATTTCCTTTTGCAGCGAAAGTTTTCCAAACAGTCAAAAGATTGGGAGGGGAAAAAACCCAATGATTGCTCCTATTAGCATTAAATTCCACTCACCGAGGAAGAATAAATCAAATGGGGGGAGGGGGCCGAGATTCGAATCAAAGCAGAACTATAAAAAAGCCAATAATGATTTTAATATTAATAAGAAAAAATATATTGTTATGCACTTTTAAGCATTTAAGCTTCTAATCCAATCAGCGCAAAGTGCAGAGATAAATCAAAGCTGCAGGGGGAAAAAGGAAGCAAGCTACCCAGAAGGCGGGAAATAAAATGGCAGCTAACATCTCTGGGACTCAAGTATGTTTGACAGCCTCCAAAGGAGGTGCAGGGAAGGGGAGAGAGAGAGACAGAAGAGAAGGATTTATAAGACCATCATTTCATAACTGTCAAGATCCCCTTGACCAGACAATAACAAGCTTGTTAGTCCTTTGTGCCTCTGTGCACATTCTCAGTCTTGGGCATAAGGATTGGACTGGAAAGTAAAGAACTTTGAATCCACCTCAGCTGCCTGACTACAGTTGCCAACCTCCAGGCGATGGCTGGCGATGTCCTGCTATTACAACTGATCTGCAGGTAACAGAGATCAATTCACCTGGAACAAATGGGGTGAGGGTTTTTTTGGAAAGTGGATTCTGTGGCATTACACCACAATGAAGACCCTCCTTTCCCCAATACTTTTCAGGCTCTACCCCACAAATTTCCCAATATATCCCAACCTGGAGCTGGCAATCCTACGCCTTACTCCCTTGCACTCTGATTATTTTCCCTCACTGATTTGGATTTGGCTACCTATCTTCTGGGAGGCAGGTAGAGCGTATAGGGGAGGGAATGGCACCTGGGGACAACACCTGCTCCAAATGCTCCCCCCCCCCGCCCCACGGTTCCCATAGCCCACTTGAGTCAGGGCGGCGGCGGCAGCAGCCGGTGGGCCCACAGCTTTCTGCAAACCGTCAGCTGCTGCTGTTCACCCTCAACCTCCATCAGCGGTGCCTCGTCTTCGGCCTCTTGTGGGGCTGGGCTGAGGGGCGGGCCCGCTAGCTGCTGCCACCCCCTTCCTGCTCAACCTCCATCGGCGCCGGCCCTGCTGCCTCGTCTTTGGCCTCTTGCGGGGCCGGGCCAAGGGGTGCCCAGCGGGTCCACAGAAGGCTTTGGTCTGTGGGGAGCCATTTTGCGCCCATCCCCACGTGATGGTGCCAGACAGATTAGGAAACTTCATCCCCTGACCTTATGATAGGACCTATCACAGAGTCGGGGGATAGGGTTGCCAAATCTGGGTTAATTGATTGGTTGATTCATTCATTCATTCATTCATTCATTCATTCATTCATTCATTCATTTATTCATTCATTCATTCATTCATACTTTCTTTCCATTTTTAACCTGCCCTTCCCAGCTAAGTCAGGCTTACAGTAGCTTACATCATAAAACCACAGTTAAAAACATACTTCGCAATTTAAAACATAGTAATATTCTACCAGCACCATAAAATACCAATTTGGGGGAATGTCAGAGGGGAAAAGATGAAAAAAGGAATAGCTGAGTTCTAATTACTGGGAATAAAGCAAATAAGTTCAAAGCTAGTTACAGAAAAACGAGGGAAAGAACAGTTGAGGGGAAGAGAAGGAAGGGAGGGGAGGGGGAGGGAGACCAGCTAGGGAGCGTTGGACAATTCCTGAAGATTTGTGGGGGAGTGGACCCTGGGGAGGGACAGGGGTTGGAGCTCAGCCGGGCACAATGCCATAGAGTTCACCCTCCAAAGCAGCCATCTTCTCCAAGGAAACTGACCTATAACCTCCACAGAGTACCTCAAATTTAGACTTTTGACATGACCTGCAAACAAGGTTACAAATACAATTACAGGGATAGGCTGAGAAGATTGGAAGATGTTCGTACAACTTTAAACGTGTACAACTTTAAACACTGCTTGTAGTCCACACAATGAATTAATATCCTGCTCTGGCTGTGGCAGAAAGGCCAGGAGCTGTGACAGGCCCGGCATGGCTTCCTTCTACCCCTCAGTCTCAAAATGGAAGTAGCCGCTAATAGCAGGTGGCTATCTCATGGGAGAACCAAGTCTGCTGAGTTACAATATCACAACAGCAGTCTCTTTCCTATATGGGATTGCAGGGACAGAGCCCCCCTCCACACATGCAGAATAATACACTTTCAATCCACTTTCACAATTGTTTGCAAGTGGATTTTGCTATTCTGCACAGTAAAATCCAGCTGCCATTGAAAGTGGATTGAAAGTGCATTATTCTGCATGTGCGGAAGGGACCAGAATGCTGCCTGAGTGATCCCTGAATGGCTGGACCAAGAAGGAAGAAACAGAGCGCAAGAAGAAGAAAATTAGCGTAAAACTGAGAGTATCTCTGCAAGTCCTGTGGAGAAATATGGGGGAAGAGCAGAAACCTTTCCTTCTGACAGAAACCGTTCGGCCTTAAAAATTCAACACAGCTCTAAAAAGTAAAGCACATTTCCCCCTCTTTTAACATTTTAGAGAACAGAAATATATATTTTAATGCAATAGTATTGGGGGGGAAAGATGTGGGGGGATCTGGAGCCAGAAGCGGAGCTCTGAAGTGAGACTACGGTGGAAAGAAACATACTGCGGCCTCTTCCACTAATTTGTGTTTTTCCCTATTGAACCCTATTTATATAGCAGTACGTGAAGCATTCCCAAAGGCCACGCTGTCTCTGAAACAGAGATTAATGAGCTTCAAAGTTTGGGAAGTTCATCAGAAAAAATACTTACAAGCAGCGAGGATACGCTTAAGGTAGATGGAAAAAGGCCACCAGTAGTAAAAGGTTATGTGAGTATTTTAGGTAGGCCGGTCTCTTGCTTCAAGCTTTTGGCCATGCATTCATCCTTTTCATATATATATGTATATTCTTATAGAGGGCAGTAACTTCTGGGAGAGGTCTGTGCTAAAATGGCTGTTAATCTTCAAGCATCAGGAATCAGAGATCAGCAAAGGATATGATTGCACAAAAATCTACTTTATCTGTTGTTGGGGCTGAACAGACCCCCAGGAAAGTAGCTGACATTTAAAAAAAAAGGTAGGGTATCACTGAACATGAGGCCAGCTGCCATGGAATACAATCCCACCCTCACACACACAAACACAAACATTTCATTATTTGTTCAGAAATAGGAACAAATAAAACTGAGGGAAAACATCAAAAAGGGGAAAAAATGTCAGTTTCACTTTTACCTTCTTTTCCCTTTCCCATGCTTTTGAAGAGGTTTTAAAACCCTAAATGAAACCCTAAATGCTCTGTACTTGGTTATCTTTAGGACCATGCACATATGTAGGACTCACCCGATCATTAAACTCTTAATCTGAGGCCGGAAATGGCATGCTGTCTTTTTTTAAAGACAGGTGGCCCTGGTGTGTTTTTTTTAAAGACAGGTGTGTGTCTAAAGTGGCAGCTGAGAAGAGAGGCAGGGTCTACCAAAAACGGCCTTTCCATCCCATTGGTGGAATTCCCTCTGCATCAGTTCACCTGGTGCCTTGGTTTTTGAACTTTAGGTGAGGAGGACTGTTTACTCAAACACATGGCGAGATGTAATTGAACTATTATTGGGTTGGCTCCAGACTGCATTTTCCAATAGCAGAAGATAACTTTCTTCCTCCCACTGTGCAGCCCCCCCCCCCCCCCCGGTTTCCATGAAATGCTACTTCTTTGGGGTACAGAATGAGGAGGGTCTGCAGCAGGAAGGGGAAAAATCAGGGTTATTTATTTATTTGCTCCTTGCCCTTCTCCCTGACGGGGACCCAAATGGCTTAGGCTCATTCCACACATGCAGAATAATGCACTTTGAAATTGCTTTCAGTGCTCTTTGAAGCTGTGCGGAATGGCAAAATCCACTTGCAAACAGTTGTGAAAGTGGTTTGAAAACGCATTATTTTGCGTGTGCGGAACGGGCCTTACATAGGCTGAGAGAGTGTGACTAGCCCAAGGTCACCCAGCTTCCACGGCACAAGTGAGCCCTTCGGGGATAGGGAGGTATAATAATAATAATAATAATAATAATAATAATAATAATAATAATAATAATAATAATAAGTGGGGATTTAAAGCCTTGTCTCCCAGATCCTAGCCTGACACTCCTAACCACTACCCCCCAAGAACTAAAACTGCCAATTTAGTCTGGATTCAACCCACTGTGTGTACAGTTTCTTATCCTCCCTTTGTGTTGAAAGTCCTTTGGGCTTTATAACACAACTGCTAATGCCATTATTGGTGATTTTAAGTGTCATTATTGTAGGTTTCATTGAGGATGTTTTGAATTACCTTTATTTATTCGTAGTTAGGCTGGGAACCTTGTGTTGAGAGGGTTCAAGTAAATCTTTTCCATGAATAAAGCAAGATGCATCGGAAGTACTTCTGCATGAAGAGCAAGCCAATCCTGATCCATTTAAATTTCTCTTCAACTCAGAAAATACTTGTTATTCCATTCTCAGACAAACAGCCCCATCATTCTGGTTATGAAGGAAAATAATACACCCAGATAGCATCCAGAAGCAACTACAATATCCTCTATATAAGCCATGTCAGATTTAAAATGATCAACCTGTGGGACCTCTGAGAGGTCACTGGGCTTTGCCAATAATCTTCCATGGCTTTTGTTGCAGTCTGAAGAACTAGAACCTTTTTAAAAAAAAATGAAAGTCTTAATTTTGGGATTCTGAATTGTGTGTGCCAATTTAGGGGTTTTGTGGTACACTGCAAATCCCAGAATACCCATAGCTTTCTGTAAATGGAAGGACATATTAAGCTTGAGTTCCATGTCTGGCCAGAGTAGAAGATTATATTTACTCGCCCAGATATCGAAACACCTTAATTGGATCTGCTACGGCAGCAGGTCTGCTTTCAGACTTTGTAACCGTACTATCTACCATTTGTTTCTAATTCATTCCTAAATCAACAACACACAATTTGTGATATTTTTTTTCATTTTGTAAGTTGTGCGCTGACAACTCCTGTTGGTGTGAAAACACATGCGCTTCTCTCCCTGCCCCCCGCCCCCCAAAAAAGAACTGAGGCAAATAGTGAAGAACCCGAAGCATGGTGGCAATTTTGTTTTTCCCAAATGGATTCTTTATCATCTAACCCAGAAGTGGAGCCTTTTCAAGTCATCATTAACTGCAAATTGCAAACCCACAGCTTATGAATCATACTGAAGCCAGACACAAAAAGAGTCAAAGTTCTTAAGCGATGTATTATGAGCCAGAATCTTCATCTACAAAAATGCTCTTAAAAAAAAAAAAAGTAAATCTGAAAAGCCTTATTTACTTTCTTCCTAGCATGAGCTGTTGCCAAACTTACCAAGATACAATATAATCGCTTTTCTCCTTGGGGCAGGGACTGTAGCTTCCTGTCAAGCTGCTATGTGCTCAACGCCTTTTGGGTGCTACCACACTGATAATCATCTTAATAACACCCCCTCCAGCTTCTTCCCCACGGGATTCCTAAGAAGTTTGCAACAGATAATGGCTCACAATTCACCAGTGACTCACTCTGGCAAATGTATCAAACTTATCAGTATTCACTGTGCCAAGCCCACACTAAACTGGGCAGCCCGAATGGTGAAGAAGCCACGCATTTGCAGGCTTCAATATGTTCGCTCAACGATGAAATCCGAAACCATGATTTCAAACTGCATGTATTGCTTTAAATGATCTTTTACAAAAATGATTTATTGGCTCCTGAGCCTTCATGTTTCATTGAACAGGAGAGCTATAGCCTGTGGAAATTTAACCCACCATAAAATATATTATTCTTTAAGGTGTCTTTAGGGAATTCTGGGTTGTTTTTACATTGAACTTAACAGTGCAATCCTATGCAAAATTACACCCTTCTTCCAAGTCCATCAAAGTCAATGGGCTCAGAAGGCTGTGACTGCTTATGATTGCAATCAGGATATTCAGTCTTCTATCTCATCATCACAATCTTATAATGAAAAGAGACCAGGCAAGCAATATAGTATAGAATTAGCGATTTGAACCAAAAGAGACAACAAAGGCCACCTTTACTCTGCGGGTGAAATACACCATTCAAATGTGGACATTTGCCCTGGTTAAGACCACCCTGCATTTATTTGTACATCACTAATAACCAGATAGATTCTTAAACCCCTTTTCTTTTACTGTACAAGAAGAAAGAGGGTTCAACAAGGAAACAGGTGATCGTGTAAGCATAAGGCAAGACAGGGTCTTTTTGTTTACCTGAGGTTAAATTATATGTGTGACATATCACAGCATGAGCTGGCCTGCTCAGTCAGATGGAGAATGGCAAGAAAGAAATACCGGCATGGTGTAGCTGTTAAGATTGGGGAGAATCGGGTTTGATTCCCCACTCCTCCGCATGACTCTTATCTGGTGAACCAGGTTTGATTCCCACATGACGCCTTCTGGTTGACCTTGGGCCAGTCACAGTTCACTCAGGACTCTCTCAGCCCCGCCTACCTCAACAAGGTGTCTGTTGTGGGGAGGAGAGAGGAAGGCGGTGACAGGTGGCTTTGAGACTCCTTAAAGGTAGGCAAAAACAGGATATAAAAACCAACTCTTCTTTTTAAGTAGAAAAAATAAAATGCACTGAATGAAATAGGCACTTGCCTATGCCACTAAAAAAACCCTTTTTGAGGCTCTTGAGAGTCTTGTGTGGGAGATTTACGGAGTGCTAGGGCACCAAATTATAACCAACTACCCATGTTTCCCCGAAAATAAGACAGGGTCTTATATTAATTTTTGATCCAAAAGATGCATTAGGGCTTATTTTCAGGGGATGTCTTTTTCCCCCGTGAACAACAGTCTACATTTTGCACCCCCCACGTGACCAGATCAGCTGCACCGGGGAATCTGTAGCTAGGGCTTATTTTTGGAGTAGGGTTTATGTTTCAAGCATCCTCCAAAAATCCCGAAGAATCAGGCTAGGGCTTATTTTCGGGGTAGGTCTTATTTTCGGGGCAACACGGTACTAAAACTGCAAGGACTAGAGATGAACCTGAGTTCATTGACAGCTGCCAGCAAGGCTTGACCGATGGATATTAGAAATCAGGAATAACAGAGGGACAACTAAAGACAGCCCACCTAGAGGCTTGGGGTTCAGTAAAGTTATAAGGTTGATGAATCTACTGTCTGGAGACACATCTTGGTCTGGATTCTACCGTGTTTTCCTGAAAATAAGACCTACACCGAAAATAAGACCTATCATGATTTTTCAGGATTTTTGGAGGAGGCTTAAAATATAAGCCCTACTCCAAAAATAAGCCCTACCAGTAGTTACAGATCAGGATGGTGTTATCCAGCAGGGTTCTTTCTGCCAATGAGGATGCAGCTTGCATCACATGTGGCAGGGAAGCAACAGGGCTGCAGAGAGCCCGCTTTAACGAATTGTGAAGGTACCATATTTCCCCTAAAATAAGCCCTACCCCAAAAATAAGCCCTAATGCATCTTTTGGTGCAAAAATTAATATAAGACCCTGTCTTATTTTCGGGGAAACACGGCACATAGGGACTGGAACCAGGCCACAAATTTGGAATTGGCAGAAGAGCCTAGCTTTGAATTTGTGGAATAAGCAGAAGATCCTGACCTCCTCTGTATGCTCCTTTATAGTTCAGTGCATCTTTCAGGTTTCGCACTGTCATGGAGGTTTAGATTGGTTTTATTCAGATGTTTTATTTGCCGTTTTAAGAAGGGTCCAAGGAGCAAAGAAAGCTTTTAGGAAAAAAAAAAACAAGATATAATAAATGATTTAAATGAATGAACAAATTAATGCCAGGTTGAATTTTTTTTAAAAAAAAATCATTTACAGTACATTCATTCTGCATACTCTTGCCCCATTTACCTTGAGCCTCATAAGCTCTTTTGACTCATTATAATTGGCTTGAAGTGCCGCTAATTTGTTACCTCTTGATTAAGAACTGGAGAAAGAGGGAGTTGGCCAACTGGCCCACTTTTGACTGAGGTGAGGTTTTCTACCTGCCCCGCCCCCCAGGTTTGCTCTCAAAAAGGATTCAGATTTATACCCTGCTTTTCAAAGCAGGTTACAAACTCCTTCCCTTCCTCTCCCCACAACAGACACCTTGTGAGGTAGATGGGGCTGACAGAGTTCCAAAAAACTGTGACTAGCCAAAGGTCACCCAGCAGGCTTCACGTGTAGGAATGGGAAAACAAATCTGGTTCACTAGATTAGACTCTGCCATTTATATGGAGGAGAGGGGAATCAAACCCAGTTCTCCAGATTAGAGTCCACCGCTCTTAACCGCCACACCGCACTGGCTTACGAAATTGCTCTCCCTTACTCCATTTTTATCCACAGAACGACAACCCTGTGAGGTGGGTTAGCCTAAAGGAGGGTGACGAGGTATCCCAAGGTCACCCAGTGAACTTTCCATGACAAAGTGGAGATTTGAAGCTGAGTTTCCCAGAGCCTAAGTCAACTGCGATACCACACTTGATCTCTCGGTGTGAGGGGCAATTCCACCGTGGTCTCCCTGGGAGCAGAGACTAAGCTGGTGAAGACCTGAGAGACGCTTGCTTTGTGTTAAGCCGCACAGGTGTCAAACTCGTGCCCCTCCAGATGTTATGGACTACAGTCCCCATCATCCCCTGCCAGCATCATGCTGGCAGGGGATGATGGGGACTGTAGTCCATAACATCTGGAGGGGCACGAGTTTGACACCTGTGTGTTCAGGGGACAATTGCAGTCAGAATCCTCAGCCTCCAGGAAAGGACTATATGCTGGTTTGTACTAAACAGTGAGGATAAAAACAAGGACTGCAGGAATGAGGGAGAGAGGGCAGAAGATCGGCGCCAACATCCCCATTACCATCCCTGGACGCAGCAGATGAATTTGCTTGTATTTTTAGTTACACGTTAGATACATGGGTGCCTCCGCTCTTCACCACTATATCACGCTGGTTCTCCCTAAGGATATGAAATGCAAACTGTTCATACAAACTCACTCTCTCTCACATTCGGAAATGTATTGAACCCACTGCATGCCAGAATAAAATATCTGCTGTTAAGTTCAGTTTCCCGCTAAGTGCCATAATATGACCATGGGTGCGGCAGGGCCGTGGCTCAGAAGTAGAAGGTCCCAGATTCAATTCCCAGTACCTCCGGGTTGTGTTTTTTTTTTTTTGGGGGGGGGGGGGGGGATCACAGGCAGTAGATACCAAAAAAAAGACCCTTCTCTATCCAAGATCCTGGAAAACCACTGCTAGTTGGAGTAATCAATACTGGCTATGATACATCAAGTTCAAATCTGTTTAAAAAGAAGAAAAAGAAGAAGATTTTGGATTTATAACTCCCCTTTCTCTCCTGTAAGGAGACCCAAAGGGGCTTACAATCTCCTTTCCCTTCTCCCCCCACCCCCCACAACAAAGACCCTGTGAGGTGGGTGGCGTGACTAGCCCAAGGTCACCCAGCTGGTGTGTATTGGAGTGCACAGGTTAATCTAGTTTCCCAGATAAGCCTCCGCAGCTCAAGTGGCGCAGCAGGGAATCAAACCCGTTTCTCCAGATTAGAGTGCACCTGCTCTTAACCACTACGCCCCTGCTGCTCCATAGGGCAGCTTCCTGTGTTCACACGAGGACTCCAGCACCACATAGAAGACAAATATTCAGCAAGTGAGCCTGACCCATTTGCAGCTGTGATAACAGCCTCTGCCCAGCCCAAGTGCAGGATCTCCGCCTCCTTTCAAACTTCCGCACGTCAATGCCAGCACCGACTGCTTATGGGCAGTCACTGCTTCTTTAAACGCAAGCATTTTGTCACCACTGATGGGAGCTCTACCAGACCATTTTGTGCGTGAGCTAGATTAGTTTAATCGCTTTAAAGACGACTCCCCTTGTTCTACCCCAGCCCTTTTTTCCTTGGAGGGAGGGAGTAATCTGAGCCACTCCAGGGGTCTAAGGAGCAAAGAAGGAAGGTTTTGTTGGAGCCGTGGGCTTCAGAAGGCCGGGAGTTCAAGGACGCTTTTGAAGCATTCTCCCTGTGTGTGTGTCTCGGAGAGGTTGTAGAGCAGGGGGAGACGGAGACAGAAAAGCTGAACAGACACCTTTGATTTGTTCGGGAGGGGGGAAAGGGAGGGTTCTCAGAAGCCGCCTGCCACCTGGAGCAATGCCAGTACTCAGGACGCTCTGAAGCAGACATGCCAAGCTATAATTGCAGACAGACTCATTTAAAGAGATGAGACATTTATTTTTAACTTGTGTTAAGGTAATGAACTGATCTACAGACTTCAGGTTCAGAAGTTCAGAGCACTCCCCCTACCAGGGACACACAAACACACTTCGTCTCTTGCGCACCCACCTGATAAAACACATATTCCTCATCCGCTTTGCCTAGTTCCCTGTTCCCGGTGAAATTCATTCAAAGCAGAGTAGCTGTAGATCCCTCCTGCGGTTGGGGAGATTGAAGCATTTTAGGTATTTCCCAAGCTATCCCTTGAAACTACCGCTGTTGTGCCTTGCTGGCATCTTTGGATGTCAGAAGTCTGACCTGGGCCTGGATCAAAAAAGAACTGCTCCGTTCTAGATTATCTGCCTGGTATGCAGAAGGTTCATCTCAGGTTCAATTCCAAGCATCTCCAATTAAAAGGATGGGGTGGTGGGTGATATGAAAGACCTGAGACATTAAAGTGCTGCTGCCTGCCAGGTTAGACAAGACTGACCTCCAAAGACTACTGATAAGGCGGTGTCATGCATTAATTGAAGAGCAGGACTTAAGCCTTAGAGGAATAGAAAGACCAGGGGCGTACCGCCCAAGGGGACATATGGGGTCATGTATCCCCGGGCTGCGACCACTTAGTCATTTGAGGGGGGCAGCAAATCACCCCCACACCCCTCCTCCTCCCCCCCCGGGTCCATACACTGATTTCAAGACCTAGTGCAAAAAAAATTGTTTGGCCATGGTGGGGGCAGGCGAGTGAGCGCCCATATTGGGGGGGGGGCACTCAAATTTTGCACCGGGCTATATTTTCCCTAGATTTCCCTAGCCTCTGAGAGAGACCTGTGTTGAGAACTCCCTGTCAAAAGCCTTGGTGAGTGCCCACCAGCGCCCTATGAAGCCACAGATTCTCTTTTCCACACCTATCTTCAAATAGTAATTTCCAGTCTAAAAGCCTTCTCCTCTCTAGCATGCCATGCCACAAAGATTTTGGCATTTTGCAATGCCAAAAATCCTTCAACCAACCACCCGTCGTGTGGCTGTCTCATCTTGTCGTCCCACCACTTAGGTCTTCGAAACGGTTTACACAGTTGTTTATTCTCCGCTGACATGGACACCCACCTGCAAATCCAGCGCCATAGAACCAGCCAACAAAGAACCAAGCGACATTTGCCCTATGCTCCTCACCCACACTGAAGGGCCGTACCAGAAGGACAGTGTCCTCTGCCATTGCCTTCTGGCGCCATGATCCTATATGAAAGAAGCAGGTCTCTTTGTAGTCCCAGAAGTTCCTCTGGATCTTGACACCATCCCAAAAGGGGACTCAGATTATGGAATCTTCTCATCGTGTGATACGTGAGTTCACAAGTGCTTTTCAACTCATAAATCATCTCCACATGGTGATGAGCACAAGCGGCTCCAAGAAGGATCACATGGCGGGAATTCACTGGCGCCACCTCTTGCATGTACCAGCTGTGCCTTGTGAAAAATGCAGATGTGTGTACCACTGGAGGCCCATGCAGATACAGTTGGCCTCAAAATGCTTGGTTGCCCCGGTTACTGAACCACCAATAGGAACTCTCTTCTACGTTACATTTTTTCCCAGTGTCTCTTTGAGCGCTGAAATCTGGTTATGTTAACTTGCAGACGGGTTCAGACCAGGGTAGAACTCCTGTCTGCAGACGAACCTTTCAGCTGTCTTAATTCAGCCCTTCGCTGGCTGAGGTATGTGTCTGTGCGGCTTAATGTCTTTTTTGGATCGCTGAATAATGAACTAATTGTGCTCGGCAGAACGCGAGGATAAGTGACAAGCCTTTTCCGAGAACGTTTGGAGGGCTTGACTTTGGTCTAGTTGGCCTCCTGAGGAAACGAAAAAGACCCAGAAGTCTTTGTAAGAGGTTCAAGGTCCAGCAGGGAGAGATGAAATGAAGCTGGTGGGAAATAATAAATAACCACCGTCTGCACAAGCCCATCATCTCGTTTCCCAGTTCAGGCTGCCAACTGACCAGTTTTCTACTGGGATTTTTTTTATAAAACAGAGAGAATAAAAGAAAGATTTTTTTAAAAAAAATCTTCCCTGATTTTCAAGTGAAAGGAATTTGCCGCACCGAACTTTTAAGCCCTTCACAGCACTGCACTCGCAGCCAATTTTTTAGAATTTTATTTTTAAGCTTTGGGGAGTTTTATGCTTCAAAGGCAGCTTCTCTAAACACTTCCACAGTTGTTGGCTGCTTCTGATATCTCCTCGTCAGACAGAGGGTGGAGAAAGAAAGACACAGAAAGAGCTGTGGACCCTGGATAAATTATTTCCTGTTGATTTTATCATTTGACCCTTTTCCTCTTTGCTTTGACCCTCAGGCTGTCCTGGGATATGTGGACTCCACCTCTGGACCTTATTGGAGCTCCACCCTTTGACCCCACTGCCCACTGAGTGAGCAAGCCCGGTCCAGGCTCCCACCCCGGGCAGCGTCAACAAGGTTGTGCCCTCCCCAAAACAGCAACCACAGTACAGTGATACGTTTCAACTCACATGCTGTCTGATGCCCGCACACGTTATATATCTGGAGCTGCCTTCTATAAATCAGAACCGTGGTCCATCAAGGCCTGCATAGTCTACCAGACTGACTATGGTTCTTCCAGAGTCTCAAGCTGAGGAGCAGCAGTGGCGTAGGAGGTTAAGAGCTCGTGTATCTAATCTGGAGGTACCGGGTTTGATTCCCAGCTCTGCCGCCTGAGCTATTAATTTATCTGGAAATTCAGACCAGCCTGTGCACTCCCACACCGCGCCAGCTTCTGGTGACCTTGGAGGTCACAAACTTTACCAGGAGCTCTCTCAGCCCCACCTACCTCACAGGGTGTGAGGGGGAGAAGGGCAAGGAGATTGTAAGCCCCTTTGAGTCTCCTGCAGGAGAGAAAGGGTATAAATCTAAACTCTTCTTCTTCTTCTTTTATATCACCTCTCATGCCCCTTCTGCACGGGCCAATAAACTCAGGCTGAGGACGGGGAAAAACCAGTACCGGGGGGGGGGGGGGACTTTGCATGGCTCCTGCCCCTATAGCGAAGCTGCCCTGTGTTATTTCCCCCGAAACAGGTTATTCAAGAATTGTGCTCTCCGCAATTCTTTGGTTGTAATGCAGGTTGCAGCTGCTAGCGAGTGATTGGCTGTCTGGGAAGCGCTTTACTCAGCTGCACTTCCCTTTAAAAAAAAAGTCCCCGCCTCTCAGCTGCGTAGCCACGCAGGGGCACAGTGACGTCAGCATGGCTGTGGAGGTCCATGCCTCCCTGCCCGTGTAACTACACAGCAGAGGGGGGAGAGTGGGAAAAATCGTGCCTCCATGCAAAGGCATGACAGAAGTCCACACTGCTTCCGTGGGTTCCATTCGCTGCCTGTACAGAGGCATGCGAACGTGAAAACAGGAGAGCAGTGACTTTATCCCGCCTGCGACCCGCTCTGCCTGTGCCGTGCAGATGGGGCTTTACGTAATTGCTATAACTGGAGATCCCAGAAATTGAAACTGGGACCTTCCGCATGCCAAACAGATGTTCCACTACTGAATCATGGCCCCTCCTCACAACTCAGGGCCAAAAGAGCTGATATGTTGGAGAGCTATGACTGGATTCCCCCCTCCCCCCTGCTCCCCCCCGTAAAAGTCTATTCATAGCACTTGTGAAGGAGGAGGCCGGAAGTTTCCCCAAGCAAAATCATCCCATCTTTGCTGAAGCGGCTATTTGCCTCAATAGGGAAACTGTACAAATATTTAGTAGGCTGGGGCAGAAGGGTAGGAAAAGGTTGACGTTTAGAGAGGTGGAAGAGCTGTTTGTAAAGCTCTGTTGCCTCGGGGAGTTTTTCCTTCCATGCAGTGTAGTGAAGGACTATGGGGAAGAATTGTTCTCACACTTACAGACGTTAAAGAGATTGGTAAGAAGTGTGAGGACCCATCTCCTTCTACCTATCTCCTTTAACTCCCACTTTGTAAACGAGTATCTTCTGTTCGCTTGGGCAGAAGGCACCATCAACAATCTCTCAGTCCCCTCAGGAGGGAAAGCCCGGCTTTCTAACCCCAGCAGAAGAAAGGAACGAAACTGAAGCTGGTCCCTACAAAGATGTCTGTTTCTGTGGGCTGCTTGGTGACCACTGACCTGATTTTTAATCAATATTCGCCAGCCAGCCTGGGATACTGGTTAGTGAACCAGACTAAGATCTGGAGACCCAGTTTTGACTCCTCACTCTGCCACTGAAGTTCATAGAGTGACCTTGGGCTGGTCACTTCCTTTCCGCCTACTCTACCCAACAGAGCGGTTGTTGTGCGGGAATAAAGTAGAGGAGGAAAGAATGATGGGAAAAGCACCTGTGTCCCCTTTGGGGAGAAAAGTAGGATATCAGTCTCTAAAGAAAGAGAGACGATGGCTACAGAAAAGCAGGCCCTATAGCAGTGATGGCAAACCTATGGCACTCCAGATGTTCATGAACTACAATTCCCATCAGCCCCTGCCAGCATGGCCAATTGGCTGTGATAGTTCTTGAAGATCTTCTCAGCTCCAACTCTCTTCCCTCTATGAGGCCTCAGCACTTTAGTTATACCAAGCACATCACATTTGAATAAACCACCGCACTGTGAATCAATCCCCACTCTAGCAATGCCTGCTACAAACCATCCAGTCATCTCTCTAGATACTCTAGAGGCTTCCCCCCCCCCCCGCCCCCAGTGTGTAATGGAGGGGTTTGAGCAGGCGACAGCCTGTCTCTCACAGATTCTTTTACTCACCCACCCACCCTTGCTCCTTCCACCGTAGCAGCCAGGTGCACAGACAGGGCAAGCCTCCAGGTACTTAAACTCTCAGGTACTGACTCACAGCTCCCAGGGGCAGGAGTTCAGCTGGACTTTCATGCTGTCCTCAGCCCTTATGACAGGGAACGGGGTTTTTTTGTAAGGGACCTGTGGCAGGATCAGAATTTCTAAAGGCATATTCCGCAGCCGCAACATCTGCTTGATGGAATGCTGGGAAACCAGGTGTTCCAAACTCAACAACGCTGTCAGTCCTTCTTGCCTGGGAACAAGATTTCTGAAGGATGTCTGTCACTCCTATGAGTATACACAGAGCTCATCCCAAGGGGCCTTCTCTGAGTCCCATACCCTGTTCAGAAACTGGATTGGACTAGCTATTTGTGAAAACACAGTGCCTTTTATGTTGTGGTAGGAACCAAAGAGGTTGAGAAGTCTAGCAGAAATCTATTAAAATACGTTAAATATACATTTTATTGAACTGTCCTGTACTCTTAATAATAAAAAGCTATACATAAAAATCTAAATAGAAAATATACATCCATATCCAAAACCACATAAAATACCACAACACACAAAACATATCGCAAATAACCACAAAGAACCAACAGTTGGGATCATATATAAAATATCCCAGAATGTAGCACAAAAAAGACCTTTTATCCTGCAGCCCCTGGTCTGCAGAACAGCCTCGCAGCAAAATTCATCAGATACTTTTGTTGTTTTTCAGACATCAACCAAAGGCAGTATTCGTTTCTCAAATGTTTGGTGTATATTGATGTGTATGGCCACTTTTTCATAGTTGTGTGTGTGTGGTTTCCTTCATTAATCTATTTTAATAGTGTCAATTTAAACTGATGGTTAGTTTTAAGCACTTAATCAGAAGCTGCTTTGGACACATATATGGAAAGGAGCCTATAAATACTGCTACTTAAACTAAGTCCCGTGTTACATAAATCGACAGTCCCATCAACTTTATTTCCTTCAAAATAACAGTGTATCCTTCCCACCTCTCCAATGTCCAATCTCTTCCACTGAGAACCAACCCACTAAAGACATAGGATTGGTAATCAGACAATATCTACAGATTTCATCTCCCATCATTGTAATTTCTTTGAAAGCCTCCATGACAGATGACCCTGAAGAACATATAAAGGGTCGAAGGGAGGACAGCAGAGAGAAAGAAGATCTCATTTGTGACTTTGAAGGAAAGCAAAACATTAATCTAAATCAGAGGCCTGCCAGACTCCCAACAGTTAAAACATCTGGACTTGGATTGTGTTGTTGATACTTGGGGGGGGGGGGTGGAATCTAAATTTCCGTAGCCAATTGCATGATTTTTTAAAGGACCAGTTCAGGACTGATAAAAGCTTTGGTGGTGACGGAAAGTGCCATCAAGTCGCGGCTAACTTACAGTGACCCCACGAGGTTATCAAAGCAAGAGACTTTCAGACATTTGGCAGTCTCCCACCCAAATACTATCTAGGGCCAACCCAGCTTAGCTTCCAAAATCAGACAAGATCAGGCTTGCCTGGGCCATTCAGATCAGGATGATAATAGCTTTAGAGCAGAGGTGTCCAATTCTGGCACTTCAGATGTTCATGAACTATAATTCCCATCAGCCCCTGCAATTGGCCATGCCAGAAAGGGCTGTTGGGAATTGTAGTCCATGAACATCTGAAGCGCCAGAGTTGGACACCCCTGGCTTTAGAGGTACAATACCAAATGCCATAGGAACAGATAAGCACAGAAAGAGAAAAGTGAGGAGGGACAGCCTCATGTAATGAAACTTCCGTCCAGACAAGTGAGGCAAGTATGATTTGTAAGGGCAGGTTGGCAAAGTTCTGAATCTTATGTTCTAGCTCCGCTATGTATATCCAGATCAAAAGACTGTCCCATTATGATTCTCCACTTCACCCAAAGAAATAAATGGCATGCACCACTTGTGGAAGCACGACTCCCTGTATCTGCACATAGAATTATTGTATAAAACTGGGATCCACACATCTCCAGATGGAAGATTGGGTGCCCCCCATTGTTAAACAACACATGCACTTCTGTTGGGAGTAATACCGAATTCCCGTTCTGGATAACGCAGCGCATGCATACAGGAAGCACGGCACAGTCATGGTTCCAGTGTGTGGATCATATTGTTAATGTTCAAAATGACGTGAAAGAGAAATGCTTCCCTAAGCTGGGTGGGAAAAAGGCATCATGGTAATTAAAGGACATGAACAGACAATGCTGAACTGTGATTTTCTGAGCAGGAATGTGGCAGCCTGCCTGCCTGCCTGCCTGCCTGCCTGCCTGCCTGCCTTCCTGCCTTCCTTCCTTCCTTCCTTCCTTCCTTCCTTCCTTCCTTCCTTCCTGCCTGCCTGCCTGCCTGCCTGCCTGCCTGCCTTCACCCCACTATTCCCGCCAGCAGAGATGCAAAGCAGCTTACACCATTATTCTTTTCCCATCACTTTTATCTTCACAACAATCTTATGAGGTGGATGAGGTTGAAAGTGACTGGCTCAAGGTGACTGAGCCAGCAAAGCGGAGACTTGAACCTGGGTTTCTCAGATCCTAGTCTAACCAGGCTGGCCTCACAAGCTATGATTTAAAAAATCAGGCTGAGGACCACCAAACACACACACACACACACACACACACACACAAATCATGTTTGTAGTGGCTGCTGCCTCTTGCTTGTCTCCAGCTTGCTTAGAAAAGCTGGGCTTCCCCTCCTGAGGGGGCTGGGAGATGGTTCGGTCGTGCCTCGGGAGCACCTGGCAAATGGGTCCCTGAAATCCTGGCGGCAGACTCCAAGTCCTGCTGAGCTATAAATATTGAATGCCGGTATTTCCCCCCTCACACGCACACACGCGCGCGCACAGGCACACACACACACGCATGCCTCCTGCTTCTTCTCCCTCGTCTCCCCTCAGCCGTTTCTCCTCCAGTGGGTGAAAGCAATCTTTGTGCCTCACGCTCCATTCTCCTGGCTGGCAAGCTGCCCGGCCACGCCGTAATAATGAACAGATGCCATCCAAAATGAGCTTCAGCCGCACGTGGGCAAACTGCTCCGAGTGTCCTTCCGTAACCTAAGCTGCCGCTCACCTCAGCCGTCAAGCAGCCCACTCTCAGCTGCAGACAGGGGCTGCGAGGAAGCCGCCAGCTAATTAAAAAGGGAGGAGGTCGGGAATCGGGACCCTGCTGCATCCCCTCTTGGGAGTCACAGGCCCCCTCGCCTCAAGACGGCTCCTTTTTATCCAGGGAACAAGCAAGGCCGAAACAGCTTGAGCCTTTGGGGAAAGGAGATGAGCCAGATCTTGATTCAAATCCTCATACAGCCACAGAGCAGGCACTGGACCTTAACCAACTTTGCAGGGCTGCTGTGAAGGCAAAAGAGCCAGTTTCCTAACAATGGTTTGTAGGCACAACACTGCTGACTCCGTCCCTGGATAGCGTTGGGCTTCCAACCACCTGTCCCATCTGCAGGTTGGACCAGTGGGCAGAACTTAATTTAAGAGCCAAATGCGGGGCCTTCCTTGATCCTCTGACAGCCTCTGTGCTTTCAATGTCTTGCGTCGGGAGCTCAGATTAAAGCCAGAATGAGACAGAGGTTACAGCAGGGATCCCCAACCTTTCTGAGCTTGTGGGTACCCTTAGGATCCTGACATCCGGTAGCGGGTGCAATCAGACAACAGCTGAAATCCAAGCAGAGGCCTACAGGGACAAAATGGCACTGGGGCAACACCTGCCCAAGTGCCCCCCTGCGCCCCCGTGCCCCGCGCCACCCCTCCACTTGCCTCAGCCGGCCAGCTGCAGGCTCCTGCCCAGCTGCTCCTTCAGGGGTGTGCAGAGAGAGGGGAGGGGCCAATTTAGTGCCCCCGCACGTGACCTAATGGATGGCGACCGGGGTCAATTGACCCCCCATGTCCCTCTGGCAGATACGCCACTGAACCCAAGTACAGGGGGAAAGAAGGCCAGTTTTAAAAATACATTGGGAATGAGGAGTGAGAGAGAACAAAACCAACCCTGAGACCAATTAGAAGCCTTGCTGAGCAAGAGCCTCATCTCCACGCAATTCAAACTTGAATCACTGGTGACACCAATCCAGTTTCCCATTTTAATGCAGCCTTGGATGTGTACGGGGGGCCAGAAAGGTGGGGGACTGAGCCTCAGAGTCCTGCCCTGTCAAGACTCTGGCCCACCAAGAAGCCATCCAGCACCCATATGCACTTTGGACCTCTGGCACATAGAACATGGAAGAGTCATGTTCCAAGCAGCACCGACGCACAATATTTCCTGCCTTTCCTCCTGAGCTTCGGGAGTCACATGATTACATCACTTTTGACTGACAACTGTGCCTTTCTGAGTTAATACAAAAGTGGGAGAAGAAGAGAAGAAGAAGAGTTTGTATGTATATCCCCCCTTTCTCTCCTGCAGGAGACTCAAAGGGGCTGACAATCTCCTTGCCCTTCCCCCCTCACAACAAACACCCTGTGAGGTGGGTGGGGCTGAGAGAGCTCCGAGAAGCTGTGACTAGCCCAAGGTCACCCAGCTGGCGTGTGTTGGAGTGCACAGGCTAATCTGAATTCTCCAGATAAGCCTCCACAGCTCAGGCAGCAGAGCTGGGAATCAAACCCGGTTCCTCCAGATTAGATACATGATCTCTTAACCTACTACGCCACTGCTGGAAAGAAAAAGCATAGAAGGAAGGGGGAAAATGTTCCATCGGAAGTCATTGCTGAGATCTGCAAACCACTGGCATCGTCTGTAGAGCTTTCCGGCCAAACACAAGGTACGAGTGGAAAATGTATTTATACAGATTACACCTTGCTGTTCCCTCAAAGGGAACCCAAAGAGCCTTACAGCATTGTTCTCCTTATCTCCATTTCACCCTCACAACAAACCTGCGAGGCAGGTTAGTTTGAGAGTAAGTGGCTGGCCAGAGGTCATCCAGCATGTATCCATGATGGAGCAGAGAATTCAAACCCAGGCATCCCAGGTTTTAGTCAAACACTTGAGCCACGACAGCACACTGGCCCCAGACTCTAGTTCTGAGACCTGTGTGATTTCCCCCCCTGTAATTTAACATGCATGAGAGCAATCAAGGTTCTCAGGTAGCTGTCTGGGACGACCCATCTCGCAAGGTGTTCTGTTACCTTCTCTAACAGTCGTGACAGTGAGCATAGGAGTCTTCGCCAAATCATTCCAGCAAGACCTATTCTGGATCAAAAAAGATAAAATAATCCAAAGTCTGAGGATTAAACATAGTCTACCACAGGGGTCTGCAACCTGTGGCTTTCCAGATGTTCATGGACTACAAATCCCATCAGCCCCTGCCAGGGTGGCCATGCTGGCAGGGGCTGATGGGAATTGTAGCTCATGAACATCTGGAGAGCCACAGGTTGCAGACCCCTAGTCTAACAAAAGCCGGCCCTGATCTGGATAGTCTAGTCTAGTCTGATCTCGTCAGATCTGAACCTAACCAGCCCTAGTCCTGACCAGCCCTAGTCAATATTTGGACTGGAGACCACCCAGGAATACCAGGGTCCCTATGGAAAGGCAGGCAATGGCAAACCACCTCTAAGTGCCTCGCCTAGAAACCCCAGGGTGCTATGAATCAGCTGTAACCGGACTGCAAAGAAATAAAGAAACAGACGTCATTTTGGGTTGGGACGGCCAAATCTTCCATCCAGCACAGCACTCAAGAGGACCAGGTTTCATTGCCTGAATACCTTAGGATGTAGACCACATTCGTACCCGGCGCCTGCTCTTTCTCAGCACAGCGCACTCCATTTTTTCCTCCGTATATCCTCTCTCTGTTTCTCTCTCCCTGTCTCTCTCGCGCTCTCTCTCTCTCTCTGCTGTAGACAGAAGAGCCAGCTAAGTAGCATTCTCAGCTAAGCAACACCACCGGGAGAAAGAAACCGTCTGCCACTCAACCAGAAGAGACTGCCCCGTAGACCTTGGGGTCTTTCCCGCAGCCACTTGCTCAGAGCTGCCAAGAGATCAAGTCGGAGTTATCTGCAAACCGGAGTCAGTGTGAAATATTTACAAGGCCTTTTAAAGCCATCTTCCAAACGCTGGGAAATCAGTTCCCAGGGCCAAGAATATGGCTCTCGTATTAAGCTAAAGAACAAAAGGAGGCGAAAAAGACAAGAGGCAGGATCGGAGGGGGAGAAATCAGGGAAGGAAGCCTGCGACTTGAAAGTGCTTCTAGTCCACAGCACCTTAAACGTAGTTTATATTCCAGTAGTTATTAAAAATAAAAAAAAAGCTAAGAGCAAAGCAAGCTGTTCATTTGCAACCCGTCCCTGGGGTTTAATAAAGATCCACTCACTGCCGTAGTATCATTTTTATGCTGTCATAAAGCCGGTCCATTTAGCAGGTTTGTGTTACTTCAGCAGTTAGCACTGCATGAAAAGCAATTCCAGAAGGAAGAAAAAGGTTGGGGGGAGGGGGGAGAACCTCCAAAAGAACAGGGAGGGGATACGGAAAAGTGGAGGTGAGGCATCGGAAAGCCACTTTAATCAAATCCTCCTCTCCCTCCGCTCAAAAAATAAGCCCCGATGAGCCCGATGGGAAAGAGAATTCCACGGACATCAGGAAGCACTTTGAAGCCTCACGAAATGTGAGTTTTCACAAGGTAGCTCTTGCTTATTCAGAGGCACAAAAGTGAGCACTCAGTGGCGACAGCTGCCCACCTCCAGGAGGAGGGCCAGGGAACCTCCCAGAATTACCACAGATCTCCAGTCAAGAGCAATCTGTTTCCCTGGAGAAAATGGCCGGTTTGGGGGATGGACTCTATGGTTGCGGTCCATCCCCTCCCTACACCCCACCTTCCCTAAGGCCTCCAGAAATTTCCTAACCCAGAGTTAGCAACCATGAGGCGGGAGTCGAAAGTGTCAAGCACCTGTTCTAAGTTAACAGGTTTCTTTGGATTGATCTCGTTTTACACCAGCCTTTCTTTGCAACACCTGCCCCCCTTCCTGCCTAAGCATGTAACTAAGCCTACAGATGTACAGTTCTATGTATCTGAGGAAGGGGAGAAGAGTTTGGATTTATACCCCGCTTTTCTCAACCGCAAGGAGTCTCAAAGCGGCTTACAAACGCCTTCTCTTCCTTTCCTCACAACAGGCACCTTGTGAGGTAGGTGGGGCTGAGAGAGTTTGGAGAAAACTGTGGCTGGCCCAAGGTCATCCAGCAAGCTTCATGTGGAGGAACAGGGGAAACAAACCTGGTTTACCAGATTAGTGTCGACCGCTTATGTGGAATTGCGGAGAATCAACCCCAGTTCTCCAGATTAAAGTCCACCGCTCCTAACCACTGCTCCACGCTAAAGCCCTGACTCACAAAAGTTTATGATGGTGTTGCCAGACTCCTTTGTAACTTTGCTGCTCCAGACTAATACGACTACCCTTCTGGAACTATCACAGAAGGGCCTAAAACAGATGCCAGGTTTTCCTAATTACAAAGAACAATGCTGTCGTTTATTATGGCCAATAAGAAGGGGAACTGAGAAATGGAGAGCCCAATGAGACCAGATGGAAAGGACACCCAAATTCAGTATCCCGTTTCAGACAGCAGCCAACCCAAACTCTCCAGGAAGTCCTCCCACAGTCCATGACATCTAGTGGCCTACTGCCTCTGAGCATGGAGGTTCCACTGACCTTTCCCAGAAACGAGCTATGGCTGGATTCCCAACCATGAATTCATATAGACCCCTTTAAAACCTGTCAAAACTTGTGGTTGTCCCAACATCCTGTTTTCCACAAACTGCTTTTGTGCGTGCGTGAAGTGTTTTCTTTTAACCTGTCCTGAATTGATTGCCCACAAATGTCATTCTGAGACCCTAAACTTTTAGAATGTACATGTCAGCCCTCCAGATGTTATGGACTACAGTTCCCATCATCTCCTGCCAGCATCATGCTGGCAGGGTATGATGGGAACTGTAGTCCATAACATCTGGAGGGCCGTGAGTTTGACACCTGTGTTTCAGAGGGAGGAAAAAAAGTTCTCTCTGTCCTTTTTGTCTATTGCCCAGTAGCGGATAGGGACAAAACTGCTGAGGGTTCCCGGTCTTGACTTCAGTTTGCTTCGTAAAATGCCTCCCCCAACAGAGACTCAACGCAACTTGCCAACAACAAGATGCAAACCAGGCCTTTCTGGTGTAAATGGATACTTGGGAACTTCTTGTATTTTTCTGCCAGCTTCATTCCCTTTTGTTTTGGGGGCCTCCAGAGATTCGGACTGCCTTGTACTGATGGGTTTAATTTCAAAGAAGAGTCCTTGTGATCCAAGCAACGGAGCAAGCATAAACGGGTCCGAGCAAAGGAGGAAAGGAGAAAAGTTGGACCCTTGCCGGGCACAGAGACCTCACTCTGACATCCCACCCATTGAATGGGATCAGCACCCTATTTGATTTGGCCATGGCACGTAAGCAATAGGCCCCAGGGAGTGTGTTGGAGCTCTGATTTGGCTGTAAGGAAGCAGCAATTTCAGGACAGCGAGTGGGAGGAGGGGGAGGAGGAGGAGGCAGCTTAGGGCATTTTCACTCGTTCTGGCAACATCAATTTAGCCTAGTTCACAAACAAACACACGTACATGCCACGTACAAATGTATGCTTGATTTTTTTCTTTATAACTTTCCCAAGCAATTCTCATGTTCCATTCAATGCACACACAACTAAATATGGGATTTAAGCCCCACATCGCTGGAGGCATCGGTCCTGTTTCAGTTGCACGGTTGCTTCAAAGCAAAGCCACCAACTACCACCAAGCTTACTCCCGAGTAATACACGCCTCGGCGCCAACCGTTTTTCTAAACTAAAGCCTCAGTATTCAGGTTAAATTGCAGTGTTGGCCCTTTGTGATAAAGAAGTGGGTTTTGGGTTGCAATTTGGGCACTCGAGAAGGTTCGCCATCACTGATCTAGAACTTTCCTGGCAGACCGGTCCACCTGGCCACTTTTATATTTAGAAGGTTGGGGGTAGGGAGGAATTCCTTTTTCAGAGCCTTGCTGAATCTCACCAAGCTAGACTCAGGTATTATGGCCTTGTCAAGTCTGTTTCAGCTCCTACCATCTCTAAACAGATTGTCCAGTGATTGTATTTTATTGTGTCATCTTATATATTTGATTATACACACACACACTAACCATCTATGTTTATAGTTAACTAGTCCAAGAGTTTCAGATAGGAAGCAGTCTATACAGTTATCCCCAGAGGTGGGATCCAGCAGGTTCTCACAGGTTCCCGAGAGTAGGTTACTAATTATTTGTGTGTGCCGAGAGGGGGTTACTAATTGGTGATTTTGCCACGGGATTTTTCCTCAGTTACGCCCCTCCTCTCAGCAGTAGCGTGCAGAACTTGAAGCAGTCTAGCAGGAGGTGCACCGGCGTGCGTGGCAGCCTGCGCCTGCGTGCATTCGTTTCCCGCCCAAGGACCGGCGCAGTGGCTGCGTCCTTGCCACAGCCCCGCCCTGGAATGCCCTGCCCCTGGAATGCCCGGCCACGCCCCCGTCGTGCCCCGCCCAGCCCCATTGGCACTACGCCACAGTTTGAATCCCACCACCATGGGAACCTGTTACTAAAATTTTTGGATCCCACCACTGGTTATCCCTTCCACATTGCAGGAGTTAACAGCGCAGCACTCCCATAACCTGGAAACCCACATAAACATTTTCGCCCTCCCTTCACACCAGAGAATAAGTCTGAATTTTTTCACTTCCTTTTATTTAAACTTAAAAAAACTTTTAAAAGATAAAATATGTTGCTATTATACAATACTATGCATATATTTTATGCATTGCTGAGTTTCTAAAGTTTTCCTGTGTCGTCTGCTGGCCTTTTACGTGTCATCTACGGCTTCCGCAAAACTCCAAAGAAAATTCCCATTTCGTTTCTTATGCCGATCTGCGAAATATCAAAACCCCAATGGGGAAAATCACAATGTGGAAGGGATAACTGTACGCTTAAGATGAAAACACCAGGATGGCGGCCTGTGGTCAAACCGGGGGTCATCTCAGATGGAATACAAACTCCGGCAGCAGTCTAGAGGCGGTGGTAGGATTCAGCCGGTTCGCACCACTTCGACAGAATTGGGTTAAAATGGTGCTTGTGAACAACTGGTTGTTAAATTATTTGAATCCCACTGCTGCTCTAGAGGCATTTATGAATACCAAGTCAGAGACTCAGACCATGAAGTTCCTCAGACCCAGTCAGAGAATCAGTACGCCCAGTTAAGGGCATGTCTTTTTGGTCTGAGACAGCAGCTTGCCAGTCACAAAAACTTCTTCCTCCACAGTGACCTAAGATCAGGGGTCCTCAACCTTTTTGACCCTGAAGACACCTTTGGTATTCTGATACAGGGTGCTGGGCGGAACTGCAGAATGGCTACCCCAGGAGACAGAGCCAAACACACCGAGAAAGCCCAAGCGCAGAGGAAAAGAAGGGTGATTTAAAAATACATTGGGAAATAAAAGTGAGAGTGAATGAAACAAACATTGGTCAATTCCACACAGCAAACGTATAATAGGTTGCGGTCGTTATACGGGAACCCGGTTTCCTTTTCCCTGTTCACATGTGCTGTGCGGGCAGCGATTGCAGCCCATGGAAACAATCCGGGTTGCTTTCATGCTTTCGCATGGAGATGCTTTTTTAAAAAAAAAAAAACCCACTAATTTAAAATTTTAAAAAATTTAATTTCCATGTAGCTATGCAAGTCTGCAGAAAAGAGACTGGACACCCATGCCGATCGTCCCATGATATGATCGGCTGCACCTGCATACCCCGTTTCCCCTAATATAAGACATCCCCGAAAAATAAGACATAGTAGAGGTTTTGCTGAAGTGCGAAATATAAGGCATCCCCCGAAAGTAAGACGTAGCAAAGTTTTTGTTTGGAAGCATGCCCGACGAACAGAACACAGGAAAAATAAGACATCCCCTGAAAATAAGACATAGCGCATCTTTGGGAGCAAAAATGAATATAAGGCACTGTCTTATATTCGGGGAAACACGGTAGCTACATGTGTGCAACACACACAAAAAACTTTAAATGAAAAAGGCACCTTCTTACAACGGCAGGTGGATGCTCTCTGGCCATGGATGGCACGGTGGACATGGGGGAAATAAAGTGCCTCCTGCCTGGCCGTTCACGTGGGAGCGCCTCCAACCTGCGAGTTTGCAAAAGGATCACTGTTTTAGCAATGTTCGGAAATCCCGGGTTGAGGGGCAGACTAGTTTTGCGGACGGGACCTGTGCGAAGTCCCCCCCCCCAAAGGGTTTATATAGCGACCTACACCCGTTACGTTTGCCCTGCACGAAACTGACCAGAGTTTCAGAGCAGGTACAATGATACTTTTATTTGCAGAGTCAATTAGGCCAGGGGTCTGCAACCTGCGGCTCTCCAGATGTTCATGGACTACAAATCCATGAATTGTAGTCCATTAACATCTGGAGAGCTGCAGGTTGCAGACCCCTGAATTAGGCCTTCGGGGCAGATCAGAAGACTTGCTGGACAAGAGCCGTGCCTGGCTCACTTTCTAAAAACACTGGGTGCGTACCAAAAAAGGTGTTGGTTGGGCACGATGGGGCCCACAGGCACCCTGCTATGCATTCCTGGAGGTGTCTGGACTTCCTTAAGCAAAGCAAGTAATCAAGTATGGAGTGCAGGACCCTCACCGCAAACTAGCTCCAAACAAAGTACAGATGGGGGGGGGGGGCAAGTTCATACACTCCTAAGTAGAACCCTAAGCAGGAACAAGATGTCAGCTATAACTGTGGCTTCTTTGAGCCAGCGTAGTGTAGCAGGCACAGTTTTAGACTGTACTCTGTCTTAGATAAAGATGTTAGTAAGGTCAGTTGAGGTGCACCGTGTCTGAGAAGATTGTATGCTTCCGCAATCGAATGTAGTCCCAAATGAATATGAAAATTATCGTTCATTTTTACACAGTGCCTTTCTCAAAACTATTATGTTGGGCATTATTGAATGTGGTAGTTTGATAAAAGAGCATTTATAGTCCATCAAATGACTAGCACGAATGCTTGCCTTTCACAAACTGAGTCACACTTTTTCCTGGCACTTTTGGTAGGCACTAAGACCCAGGAGGAGCATTCTACAGCAAATAAGGTCCCGCATGTTGAGTTCTAGGGCAGCGGAATATACAACCAAACTATAGGATCTGGTAGAACCAGGTTCAAATCCACACCCTGCCATGGAATCTTGCCGGGCGACCTTAGGTCAGTCACACGCTCTTGGCCTGACCTACTTTGCAGGGTTGTTGTGAGGGGAAAATGAAGCAGAGGTGTTTTGGTGAATCTTGTAAGCTGTTTTGGCCTTCCCTTCGGAAGCAAGACAGGGTATAAATGAAGTAAATACAATTTTAAAAGTGTATGCAGTCTTGAGCTGGCTGGAAGAGCAGAATTTTTTAAAAGAAGTATGCTAAATAATAGTGCTAATTTCCCCCCCACCAAAACAGCCAGCAGCAGCCTAGTTTTCCCACCAAAGCTCACTGTTCATCCCACCCACCCCCAATACTGCCATCAAGGACCAAGCCTTCCTGCAGCTAAAAGGGGGGGGGGATCTTTGGCAGCACTGAACACTTGGGGGAAAATATCTCCATATAAGGAGGGGCTCGGCTGAATGGATTGGTCACAGATTGGCCTGCCTTCTTTCTAGTGAGAAGAGGGAGAGCTGCCCCAAGCCCTCAAACCTCTAAGGCAGAACCTTGCCTGAGTTGCATGGGTGTTGGAAGTCCCTTTGGGGTCCTGGCGCTCAGGATTGCGGCTGCCCCTGTCGCCCCCTCAACCGCTGTATCCCATGCAGCTTCGTTTACAGACGTAAACCCCTGGAACCAAGGGCAAAACCACCAGTTTCTCTACCTGCCAGAAAGGACCAGTGACGTTCAAATGGCAGAGACCTCTTGCGTTTTCCCCCCTGAGATGATTTCACAGTACCGACTGAATAGTTTAGGGAGGGAAAGACTGAATGAATTGCGATCCTTAGAAGATATGGTCGGAGGCTGGAGTTTTTTAGTAATGTCACTATAGGTTTTAGCAAGACTGCACAGGCACTTTACAAGTGTAGTTATATTAACTTTGTAATTTTTTGTCATAATCAAATGTATTTTACCTACTACTTGCTTTTTCGTGAGTTGACCTTTTAGTATACAGTCACCGACTGTATATAAGTGCACTTCTCAGTTTGTATTATTATGTGCTGGTCTTTGACTGCAATAAAGAATTTGAATTTGATTTCACAGTTGCTGACTACTAGTACAGAAATTTTCACTGGGTGCAAGGGACGCCGTTCTCCATGAGGTGATGGGGCATCTCCTGGAATTACAACTGATTTCCAAACTAGATATCAGTTACTCTGGAGCAAATGGCCGCTCGGGAGGGTGAATTGTATGAGGTCCCTCCCATCCCCAAATGGCACCCTCCCCAGGTTCCACCCCCCAAAATATCTGGGAATTTTCCAGCCTGGTGCTGGCCACCTTACTGGATGCGCTAGTCCTTTAAAAAGTCTGCTTTAAAAAAATATTCCAACGCTCGATTCCAAAGGCAATGCTGGGAGAAACTGCACAGGGAGAAGAATAGGATTCCCAGTGGCCAGAGAGCAGGTCTCCAGAGTCCTGCCTTGTTTCTCCTGGCCACTGCATTTCCCTACCGTGGCTAAATAGAAACTCACTGGTCGGAGGCAGCATACCTCTCCAGCTGCTAAGTGGCAACAGCAAGGGAGGATCTTGCATTTGGTGCAAAACAAGATGCCAGGCGCAGCACTCGATGGATCTTTGAGCAGATCCGTGATGCAAACATCATCTGCTTCATTTCTACAGGTCATGAAATTCATCGTTTTTCAAAAGTTATGTGGCATGAGCTGTATGTAACGCTGGCAGCTTTGAGGGCACGGCCAGTAATCTGCTTTACGTGCGTAGGTGTGGTGTAGAGAGCCAGTGTGGTGTACTGGTTAAGAGCAGGTGCACTCTAATCTGGGGAACGGGGTTTGATTCCCCGCTCTGCCACTTCAGCTGTGGAGGCTTATCTGGTGAACCAGATTAGCTTGTGCACTCCAACACATGCCAGCTGGGTGACCTGGGGCTAGTCACAGTTCTTCAGAGCTCTCTCAGCCCCACCTATCTCACAGGGTGTTTGTCGTGAGGGGGGAAGGGAAAGGAGTTTGTAAGCCCTTTTGAAGTCTCCTTACAGGATAGAAAGGGGGAATATAAATCCAACTCTTCTTCTCCCCTCCTCCTCCTCCCCCCCACCTCCTCCAGGTAGTTTGGCCCCATCAGCAAGGAAAGGAAAGAATAACCCATTTCATCCTTGTGCCCCAGAAGGGAGAAATAATGGATATATTTCCTGGACACACAAAGCTGTCTTCTCTTGAATCAGACCTTCGAGGTATCAGCATCAGGACAATCTCAGGAAAAGGTATCTCTTATCACCCACGACCTTTTTGACTGGAGATGTCAGGGACTAATTCCTGAACCGTCTGTGTGGCAAGCAGTTGCCCTACCACTGAGCCACAGTGTCTCTTGCTGATCGTCCCATCTGAATAAGAAATAACCACTGTTGGGGGAAAAAATACCACCAAATAGGATTACAAGTCCAGGCATCGCAGGTTCCGGTGGCCATTCTAAGCATTGCAAACAGCAGTCAAGATGAATAATGTGGGTTTTCTGAAAACATCTGAACAGGACAATTTCCCAATTTAAATGTAAATAAATCCTTTAAATAAGGCTAGCCAAACGCAAAAGAATGTCAGCAAAAGAAGGCCAATGTGCCACGGACAGGCCTGGACTGCGCAGAGGCAGGGTCGCCCACGCGTTATCTCCCATATTAAGCACATCTATGGTGATTGATGTGCAGAACAACCGTGACAACTATTTGGGTGGAAAGGCAGAGAGAGAAAGACAGGGAGAGAGAAGGAGAAGAGGGAGAAGGAAGGCTCCGATACACAGACTATATTTATATATGTGGGTGGGAAAATTTTTCTGCCCTACATCACCAGCGGCGACGTGATGCGCACAACAACCTGGTTGAGCGCTGGATCCTTCATAGCCCTGGCTAGATCAAATCCCCTGCTTAAAACCCTATTGCTGCCCTTCTGGTTTTGAGACGCCCCGCCCCCAGGAAGCAACACCAAAAAGTAGAAGTAAAAACAGAGAGTCTGGGAGATGAAGGTTCTTGCTGCTGTCACACCTATATCAAACAAGCATCTGCCAGCTGATAGCTTTCTTCTTGTCTTTTGGACGTCAAAGTGGCAGAGACGGCGCCTTAAAATGCACAGGGAGCCGCTGCTACTTTGACAGTGGGTGTTGGTTTCCCCATTATTGGGTGGAATGCGGGAGCTGGAGCAGAAAACTTCAAGCGCTTTTGGAATTGATAAAATAACTCCCTAATTAAGCCGAACTGTCAGTCAACGGGGGCCTTCCGTGCAGCATCAGGAAATAGGAAGCCCTCCCCGCCACACGTGTTGCGCAGCGTACAGGCGCCAAGACCCACAGCGGGAGACCGGGGGGAGGGGGGGGAAGCCCCAGGTCATGACCCAGAGGGAGTGGACAGGCCCTCCCATTCACTCTACAGCTTTGGGGTCACGGCAGGATGTGGGAGAGTCAAGAGGTCGAGACTTCTGGCTCCTAAACTCCACAGCTAATCACTTCAACCGCAATCTGCTTCTTGTTCCTGGCTGTCCCCAGGGGAGGATTTGGGATTACTCTGGAGAAAAACCATTGAAGACAGCTTTCTTAAAAACACCTAGAAAGTGTGTGTGGGGGGGGGAGGGAGCTTTGTTTCCCAATAAGGTTTTTTTAAAGGCTATAAAATTACCTTACGCTTTGTTTTTTGCTACAGTGGCATCCCGCCCTCAATTTATTTTTTTAATTGCCATTCTAACCATTTCTCCGGCACCCCCACCTCAGCAACCACAACAAAATTGAAACACACAAGCGAACCGCTGGAGTTAAAAAGAGACAGAAGTTGAAAGACGTCCCCACACCCACCCCTCCCATTACTAAAAAGAAGGGCAAGAGCGTACAAAGAGCTGTGCTGAATTAAGTCCTAGGGAGCATCCTGTTTCCAATAGCAGCCACCCAGATACTTCTGAGAGGCCCAGGGCATGAAGGTACCAGATTTCACCCGCTGTTGCCTACCTGAACTGGTATTCCAAGGTACACTACCTCTAAGTATGGAGGTTCTCTCTTTTTCCAAAGAGCTCAGAGCAATGTATATAATTCCTTTACCCTGGTTTGTCCTCAGGGGAAGTCTGTGGGGCAGATGAAGCTAGACTGAATTCCAGGCTGAGCTGAGAACTGAACCTGAGTTTCCCAGCTCCTACTTTGTGACTGCACATAAAGCCACTGTGCATAATGCCTCTTGGAACGTTCACACCTCACCATCACGGCCAACAGCCAGCGACTGACATATTCACTGCGATTTCTTCATTTCCTTGTGTCATCTCCTTTCAAAGCCACCGGAAGCCATTCTTGCCTGTAACCACATGAGCCGGCAAAGGGGCCAGCAGCCGAGGCCCGCTTGGAAGTAACTCCCACAATTTGGAAACGGAAGAAGGGAAGCAAGCAGTAGCATTCACAATGACTGAGCCACAGTGACTTGGGACCCAAGGACTTGGGCTCTGGCGCTCTCTCGGCTTGTGTGCTAGGTCTTCTTCATATTGAAGAATGGAGCAAGCTTGTTTCCTGCTGCTCCAGAGACTAGGACCAGGAGTAATGGATTCAAGGGGCAGGAAAAGAGATTCCGCCTAAACATTAAGGAGACTTTTCTGACAGTTAAGGTCTGCTGGACAGTAAACTATCCAGCCTTGGAGTGTGGTAGTGTCTCCTTCTTTGGGGGTTTTTAAAGAGAGGCTGGATGGCCATCTGTCAGGAGTGCTTTGACTTTTATGAGATAGGTAGGAAGAAGCACATAATCCCCTTCCTGCATGGAAGTGAAGGCATTACAGATAAACAGAAGGTTATATATCTTTTAAACAGCCACAACTACGAGCTGTTGGAAGCGGTGGCTAAATTTTTAAATGGTGTTATTTTAACTCGTCAGAAATTGTAAAGTTGTAAAGGCTGTTATTATCTTGCTAAGCTAATCTTAAACAATCTATATGCCATTAAAGGTATTCGAAATCGAAATCGAGTGCTTTGATTGTGTCTTCCTGCATGGCAGGGGATTGGATTGGATGGTCCTTGTGGTCTCTTCCAACTCTATGATCCAAGCAGAGATGCATCTAAGATGAATCTAGGAGCAGCAGTGGCGTAGGAGGTTAAGAGCTCGTGTATCTAATCTGGAGGAACCGGGTTTGATTCCCCGCTCTGCCACTTGAGTTGTGGAGGCTTATCTGGGGAATTCAGATTAGCCTGTACACTGCCAGCTGGGGGACCTTGGGCTAGTCACAGCTTCTCGGAGCTCTCTCAGCCCCACCTACCTCACAGGGTGTTTGTTGTGAGGGGGGAAGAGCAAGGAGATTGTCAGCCCCTTTGAGTCTCCTGCAGGAGAGAAAGGGGGGATATAAATCCAAACTCTTCTTCTTCTTATCCAATTCCCAAGTCCCCCGTTCCACCAGTACCACCACCACCTTGCCTCCCCTCCCCCTCCAATACTCTCAAGGACCTCAGATTCTGATCTGCTTTGCTTCCGGTTGCAAAGAGTGGCTCTTTGGGGGAAAGAAGAAAAACGCAGCTTGGCTGCATTTGGAGATCCCAGGAACCATTTGGTGACAGTTTCCGCACTCCAGTATCAGGTCGCGACTTCCTGCTACATTGGCCTAGCAGACAAGACTCCCTTCGCTCACAGCGGGAGTTCTATCCTGCTTCCCGGCCCTTCCCTCCCCCCCTCCAAAAGCAATTCCTGCCGCACAGGGACAGCTAGTGGGCTACACACCGCCATATTTCAAACCTAATTACAAAGCCGAGCTTGGCTGTAAGGCAGGCCGGCCAGGGAGCCAAGATTTCAGGGAACAGAGTGGGGAACACACACGCCCTTAAAAAAAAATACACCCACAGCCCCTTTACTGCCTCACTAAGTGACAGCTCCCTCCACCCCAAGGATGACTTCTGAAAAAGGAGATGCGTAACCCACCCACCCACCCCACCCCGTGCAAAGAAGATCTATGTTAACCGCTGGGGGAGATGCTCTGATGTGTTAAGCGGTAAGCTGGAGCTGGGATTCGTTGCCGGCTTTAGGAGAGAGGATTGAAGGGTCTGCTGGGAGACTTAAATCTTTGCTTCTAATCCCACCTTCAAGACTGGCTGGTCGGGTGGCCCTCCCGGCCACAATTTCCTCTCCGCAACGTGGGGTGAAGCGCTCGAGAATTCTCAGCTGGCGAGCCTTCTCCCAGCGTTACACGCCCTTGAACTGCTGGCCCAAAGAGGCCACGATTAAAGGCTTAGGTCCCACGACTCAGCAGTTGTGTTTCCATCCCGACGCCACTCAACGTGGCAGCTGGGAGACTCCTGCAAACGGGGCAGGAGGGAGATGAGGAGCGAGCCCCTCGTGGATCTTTAATAAATGGCATGCCACGCAGCTTGTTACTGGAAGACTGAGTGCCCCTTGGCTTCAGGTTCCCTGCAGGGGGTGGGGGAAGCCCTTTCCCGACTCCAACAATGCACAGGGTCAGCAGGGAAAGATTTAACCAGAGAAAGTGGTTCCAACAGGCAGAAGAGATGCCAGATTGCTGAGATATAGATTAAGAAGGGGTGGGTGGGAGAGAAAATATGCAACAGAGTCTGTAGCCTCGGGGAGCCTGTGTGATGCACAGGTTCAGAGCTGTGCACAACAAACTAAACACACAAGAAACATTTTGGGAGGAGCGTAGAATAAAGAGATGCATCAACAACCGGCCGGCCGGGGCAGAAGAGGGGAAAAGGAGCTGAGACCCCACTCTCAGACATAATAAACTGCTGTTTGGCACTGAGATATTGCCCCCAACTCCACGCAAGGGTCGGAAGTGCTCCAGAGATGGGAGGTTTGCCACGGTGCCACAACCCGCTGCTCTTGAAACAAGCAACTGAGCTGCACCAACTTACCAACCATTTTAAATCACTCAGCTGTCTCACAACCCTTGCAGGCATTGGCAGAGTGTTAATTATGCAGAGAAGGGGAAGACTCACGGATTAAAGATAAAACTGGTTGTGGTGGGTTTTCCGGGCTGTGTGGCCGTGGTCTGGTGGATCTTGTTCCTAACGTTTCGCCTGCGTCTGTGACTGGCATCTTCAGAGGTGTATCACAGAGGTAAGTCTGTTACACACTGTGTGACACACTTCCCTCTGTGATACACCTCTGAAGATGCCAGCCATGGATGCAGACAAAACGTTAGGAACAAGATCCACCAGATCACGGCCACACAGCCCGGAAAACCCACCACAACCAGTTGAATCCGGCCATGAAAGCCTTCGACAATAAAACGTTTATCAGGGAACTACATTTCAGACAGGGAAGCTGAGACAGAGAGCACCTCTAGCTGTCTAACTGGCTAAGGACAGGAGGGAAGAAGGAGGCCGCCGAGGAGGAGGAGAAGGAAATTAAACCTGAGTTTACCAATCTAAGGACAGACAAGAGGTGGCACAAAAGGATAGAAGGGTCTCTAACCTTACGTTTGCCCTATGTTGCTGACCACTTGCTCGCCCCCTGCTGGGGATCCTTCTCAGTTCTTTTGCAGGCTGGACGTGGTTACTTCCAACAGAAGGAAAATGCCCTTCTCTGCTGGAAGGGGCAGGTTCTCCAGAAAGCAAAATGACTTACATCACTAGCAAGTACTCACTGGGTGGGAGAAATTACGACCCTGGTTTTTTGGTACCTATCTTCCAATGAAGGGTGAAAAAATAAATGAAACAAAATCAAAACTTCATTCTCCGGGCTGTGCAGTGCAGTCCTCGGAAGGATTACTCTCTCTCTCTCTCTCTCTCTCTCTCTCTCTCTCTCTCTCTCTCTCTCTCTTGAATGCATGAGTTGCATAAAACCTCATTTCCTTTCTGACAATTTGGCGTTCCTGGTCCAGCTCACCTTCATATTTCCGGTTGAAAAAGATACTGACTCCCACCCAGTCTCTTTCTGTCCCATGCACATTTTCCTCCACCTCCATCAACAGAGTGCACGAGAGAGAAAGGTGAAGTCACTATTGCCCTTTGGGACAATGGTCCTCCCTGCAGACCCCCCAGTGCTCTTGGCCACTCAAAGCACGATATCATCCCATGCTTGTAATTGTGACTTTTACGTTCTGGGGGATTTGCATCTCCCTCCCTGCCCCCATCAGCTTGACTCTTGTGTCTAATAGAGCTGTCTGCTGCTGCGCCCTGATCTCCCCAATTAAGACCCCTCCCTCCCAAGGCAAACAAGCTTCTCTTGTAAGCCATCAATCCGGAATTTTTGCTGTCATGGCGAGGAGGCTAATGTTTCCTTTGCCTGCTAAGCAAGGGAGGAGAAAGAAAGAAAGAAAGAAAGAAAGAAAGAAAGAAAGAAAGAAAGAAAGAAAGAAAGAAAGAAAGAAAGAAAGAAAGAAAGAAAGAAAGAAAGAAAGAAAGAAAGAAAGAAAGAAAGAAAGAAAGAAAGAAAGAAAGAAAGAAAGAAAGAAAGAAAGAAAGAAAGAAAGGTCACCTCACTGAGCAGTATCTTGCTATAATCTCTGCATGGTAGAGCAGTGCTATCCCCATTTTACAGACTGGCGGCGAGGGCTGAAGGACAGACTGGCCATTTCATAGACAGGAACTTTCTGCCAGGAATGCTTTGATTATGTGTTCCTGCATTGCAGGGGGTTGGACTTGATGGCCTCTGGGGTCTCTTTCAACTCTATGATTCTGTGGACCCCTGCCCCATAGAACTCCTGGCCAGCAGTGGCGTAGTGGTTAAGAGCAGGTGTACTCTAATCTGGAGGAACAAGGTTTGATTCCTTGCTCTGCTGCCTGAGCTGTGGAGGCTTATCTGGGGAATTCAGATTAGCCTGTACACTCCCACACACGCCAGCTGGGTGACCTTGGGCTAGTCACAGTTCTTCTGTGCTCTCTCAGCCCCACCCACCTCACAGGGTGTTTGCTGTGGGGCAGGGGGGAGAAGGGAAAGGATATTGTAAGCCCCTTTGAGTCTCCTACAGAAGAGAAAAAGGGATATAAATCCAACTCTTCTTCTTTAGGCTCAAGCAAAGCCAGGCCCGACTCAGCTTGGACCCAAGGGAATGGGCGAGCGGATGACTATCTTCAGCTCAGCAGGACGGCCCTGGCAGTTCCGGCTCACTGGGCCTGAGGAGGCCACTTGGCCTGGTTCGTTCCGAGGCCACTTAACTCCCCAGTCTGCCCCCGGGGTGATGAGGATGACGCAAAGAAGCTTGCTTAAAGCCACCCAGCAAGTTTGTGGCAGGAGGGAGTGGCAAACCATCCTGATCCGCAGCTGCTATTCTGCAGCCGCTCTGTAGAGGGAGCCACAAAAGGACAGAGTGCCAAGGTGAGGAATTACGGCACGTTCTTCTCTGGAGAGACGCCAAAAAGCTGGGGAGATCTCACCTGATCACGCTAGGATATGACAGGCATAAATCTTGCCCTGGTTTTACGGGTTCCCTCGGGGATAACTTGCAGCTTTGCAAGCGGCACGTGTTCAAGGCTGACCGAAGAGAAATGCAGAGGATGGGACTAGCACCGGAAGGCCTGCTAGTCACACAAAAGACTAACACAAACACACCCTTTCCCCTTCTCTCACTGAGCTTCATTTCTCAACAGTCGCACTGCCATTACACCAAAGGCAGCCGGGGAAACGTACACTGCAAACCATTCAGCCTCCCGACTGGGCTACTTCTGAAACACTTCTCGGAAGATCAAGTGGTTTCAAGCTTCTCTAGCCATGGCCTTTGGCTGGTGCATTCAATAAAATGTGGGTGTTCGAACTGCTACGTTTCTTCGCTTTGAGCTTCTCTTTCTTCGGGGGGAAAAACTGCACAACGCATCACGCGGAACTGCCGGAGTTGAATGACAGAAATAATACGGGCTGCTCCTTGGGTGGGCTCCTCTGCTGGCTACCGTGACTGGAACTTGGATCACCTGGAGTGGAAACTTAGCCTACACTGTGCAGCGCACCTGCCCTGGGGGAGGGGGTGTGGCTCAGCAGTACATCTTCTGCTTCGCACGCAGAAGGTCCCAAATTCTATCCCCGTCACCTCCAGTTACAAGGACGAGGCAGTAGGTGATATGAAAGGCCTGAGACCCTGGATAGCTGCTGCCAACCAGAGTAGACAATACTGATTTTGGAAGGCCAACGGTCTGACTCGGTAACGGAAGGCAGAGAGGGCCATGCCTCTGATAAAGCAACTTGTCTGATGTCAAAGCACCCTCTTTCTCTGCAGGTCCCAAATGTTAGTGGACGGATTATTTCATCTCTAGGTCTTCTGAGGTAAAAACGGTGTCGGGGCCGGCATTAGAACTTTGACACGGGGATTCTTGCTACATTACATTTAGCTCTACTTTTGCGACTTCCCATGCTTTCCCAGATTTTGCAACTACAGATCTACCTGCAAGACCTGCTAATTTGTGTGCCGTAAGAAAGTCAGTACTGCAGCATACGGGAGAGTGGCGGCAGAGGGGGGGGGGGCACACTTAAAGAAGGCATCTCATTACCCAAGACTTAAATGCAGGCGCCTCTAGGGACAACAAAACCAGCTGCTGAGCAGATGAACTTAAGTGGAAGCACACTGGCACCCTCGAAGGACATGTCCAGACAGCTCTGATTTCAGGCGGCGGCGGAGGGAACCAGGAAATGTTTCTGCAGAACATCCAAGCCACCATGCAACTGCAGATTTGGGACCGTGCTGGTCCCATGCATGGAAGTAACCAGGTTGGGATGTACAGTTCACTGTAGAGAAGCACCACAGTGGTGCTGGAACGTGCTGTCAAGTCACAGCTGACTCATGACAATTCTGTAGGTTTTCAAAGGAAGAGATGGACAGTGGTTTTCCCTTGCCTCCCCATCCATGTATTATCTAGGGCAGAGGTGTCCAACTCTACTGCTTCAGATGTTCATGGACTACAGTACCCATCAGCCCCTGCTGGCACGGCCATGAACATCTGAAGCGCCAGAGTTGGACACCCCTGATCTAGGGCCAACCTTGCTTAAGCTGCTGAGATACGAAGAGATTGGGTTCGCCATTGCCTGCCTCTGAGTAGCAGCCCTGGACTTCCTTGGTGGTCTCCCACCCAAATACTAACCAGGGTCAACCCTGCTTAGCTTCTGAGATCTGACAAGATTGAACTAGCCTGGGCTATCCAGGTCAGGAAACGCCACATGAGCCCTAGCTGGGAAAAGAATGATACCCATCTTTTCAGCTTCCCATACTACATAGGGTATTGCACTGCCAGACCAGAAGCAGGGAAAGCTACCATGTAGACCCACCCCGCCAGCACAGTTTTGCAGCTCCGGAAGAAACCTTGTGGGCTCTTCCAACATCCTCCACTACCCACTGCAAAAAGTCCAGATCTCCTATGCTGTTGGACTCTAGTCTCCTCTTATAATTATTTAGATGAAAGAGGAAGAGATATGCAAAGGGGTATTACTGTACTTTGTTTTGGCCCTTGGTACTGAAATATGAGAGAGAGACAGAGAAAATAAGAGTTGCGGACTTCAAAGAAGCTCAGAACAGACTGTAGCAAAGGTATATGCGTGGCTCCACCAGGGAATCTCCATGCAAACTCGGGCGACGCATCTACGAACAGGATTGGCTTTGCCTGCCGAGCATTAAGCTTGCTGGAGAAGTCAGCAAAAACTTATGCCGGAATCAGGGTTCGACTTTAAGGCACTGATGGGCTGTCGCTTTATTTTGGAGTCAAGATCTGTGTGAAGCGATATCTTCGCAGGTGCATGTGAGGAAGTGAACGCCTGCTCTCAAAACCTCCCACTGCAATAAATTTTTATCATCTTTAAGATGCTAGTTGGACTCCTGTGCAGTCTTGCTACCTCCCTGGAATTATAACCTCAGACATGGGATTCTCAGATACTTCAGCATGACAGAATCAGCAACAGGTGCACGCCACATGCAAGGCTATCTGAGGCAGTCGAGTTTGTTCTGGGATTTCCGTAGTCCCACCCAGTTTAGGTCCACTGCCCCCCCCCCCCCCAGGGCCCTGACTCCCCAAAATAAATGCAGTCCTTTTCTGCAGCTATTAACAAGTGGCCAGAACACAGAGAGGAGTTCTCTTTTCAGGAATGTGAACAGCAAATCTCGGTGTGTCATAGAGGATCAAGGTTTGTTGAACGCTCAAAAAGAACCGCTGGAAAAAATCGTCGAGGGTGCCGCCTAATCTGCCGCACAAGGAAACCCCAAGATAAGATGGAAAGGGTTGTGGGGTTTTTTTTAAAAAAAGGGAATATAACAGAACCACATCCTTTTGACCTGACAACTGTGGGATCCAGCGTGACATAATCTCCCTCTTTTCCCCATACCGCTGGTCTCACAACCCTCAATGATGCAGGCAAGCGGGAGCCTGCCCAGCCAGCTAGACCAGAGCTGAGTGTCTCGGTGGAGTGAAGAGAAGTAGGATCCCCCCCCCCCTTTCTTCCTTGTAAGCTCAGGGAGAGCAACCCGAGTCTACACTAAATCACAATAAGAGAGGAATCGATTCCTACTGACAGAAATGTTTAACAATCCAAAGGCAACTGCCCGGAGCTCTGCCAGTAGAACTGAATCTAAAGAGAAGAGGGGGGTGTGCCTGTCTGGAAGAGAGACAGGCTAAGAGGATGGAAGACCACGCATCCTCCTTCTGTTTGCTGTAGCGCGGCAAGGGTTACTGCGGTCAGCTCACCTGGGGGAGAGCATCCTTTTCCAAGCCTTCCACAAAAGGCACACTTCTAAGAAGACAGATCCTACCCGGAAATGGCACAGCTTTCTCCAAAAAAAAAAGCCACAACAAACCTGCAAATATGGGATCAACAATTCTCTGTTTCCTCCAAGCCGAGAACAACAGAAATATCAGAAGCAACATTTTAAAAGGGGAAGGGCGCACACACAATTTAATCCTGTTTGATCGTCAGGCAGGGGGAGTTTTTTTCCACCAGTGCATCAGCTGCCCTGTCCGGTTTCAACCGGACCCAGGCTAAAACCTCAAAAAATGGTCTTACCTCCCACCCCCCTCACGTAGTACAAGTTCAGGTCCGTTCTAAGGGCCTCCCCAGCCAGTGGCTTTCTCAAGGGATCACTCCCGAATCTACTTAGGGATGCAGCGGTTCCTGCAATCTACACTGTGTTCTGGAAGAATTCTGTTTATTATGGAAAAAAAATGCCTCCCTAAATAAGAGAGCAGACCTGAAAATCCCATTTCCTGCATTTTCAGCCAATTAGACCGGGGGAGAGACTGGGGCACTGCTTCAGTCTGAACAGATGGGCAGGTGCTACCTGGCTGCAACGGGAGAGAACAGGTGTTTCCTTTCCCCCCTCACTCCCAGGCTTTGGGGAAGCAAGTTTGGTAGGTGGGCCAGACAGCTGAACAGGTGCTATAAAGATCTCCTTCGTCGCCAATGCAACAGGAACCAGACGCATCCCTTCAGCCTATAATGAGCAGAAGGGGACTCTCCTCTTCTGGCATGCCTAGCCGAGCCGGTCTTTCTCCACCCCAAGCCCTGATAAAGAAGCAATTTCCTTTTTGGCAATTCAAGACCCAGAGCGGTTCAGGCCGCAAAGCCGGAATCTCCGTCCTGGCCAGACCCTTGGCGAAACTTGGCAAGCCCCTTCCAAGAGAAGGGGAACAGAAGGCGCGCAACAGGCGCACTTGAATGCAGAATCGTCCCGGACCCGATTCGGCCCAGACTGATCCCAAACCAAATCCGTTCACTCAGAGTTGTTTAAAAACCTGTCCTCTAGGTAAGGGTGCAAGGAGGGGGAGGGGGGGCTCCACACCTTTCCTCCCAACCAAAAGGGGGGGATTCACACAGGGGTGCCAACCAACTAATCCAGATTAACCAAGTCACCCCTGGTTAGTGTTTAACCAACTTTCCCTAGAGGTCCTGCACATTAGGGGGCTTCTGGAGGGGAGGGGGATGGAGGTGGGGAGGCGCCCCCCAGGTGTACCTTCCAACCGGCCGAGCTGTTGCTGTCGCCTTTATCCTTAAAATAGGGCACGTATCGGACCATCCAGTCGTAGATCTGGGAGAGGGTGAGCCGCTTCTCGGGCGAGCTCTCGATGGCCTTGGTGATGAGGTCGGCGTAGGACAGGTTCCCCCACGCGTTGCGCCGGGAGGTCTTGGCCTTGCGGAGCTGTCCAACGTCGGCGCCCAGCGGAGGCAGCGCCGGGCCGCCCTTGCCGCGCTCCGCCGCCCCGCCGGCCGCGTTCTCGGCGCCTTCCGTGCCGCCGCCGCCGGCCAGCGGGTGCTTGGAGCCCCCCACGACGCCGACGCCTCCTCCGGCCGCGGCCCCGTCGTCCTCCTCGCCGGGGAAGTCGGGGTGCGGCAGGGGCCAGGTGCCCGCGCGGGGCCGGCTCTGGGGCTCGAACTCCGGGTCGACGTCTACCTGGTGCGCCTGCCGCTTCTCATCCATGGCTGGCGGGGAGGCGAGTGAGCCGGTCCCCGGGGGGTGGGGTGGGGAAGGGGGGTCCTCTGTATAATTCCAGGCGAGGCTTTGGGGAGGGGGGTCGCAGCGGCGCTCAGGGGGCCAGCATGGTCTCCGAGGGGGTCGCCAGGCAGGTAGGGGGCGGCGGCTCAGAGCATCGCTTCCCGGCCGCCCCCCCCCGGCCGCGGCCAGGCGGCTCAGCGGGCAGGGCGAGGAGCGGCGCGGGCTGCCGCCTCCATGGCGAACGAGCGGGCGCGAGCAACAGATGAGCGCTGCCGGGGGCCGAAGCGGGCTGCGCGGCGGTCGTCGAGAGACGGCGGGCCCTTCCGACGAGCCCCAGCCGGCGCTACAGGCCCCGCGGGGCCGGCATGCCGCTCCCCCGGCCTCTGCTGTTGTCACGCACACCTGGGCTGGCCGGGCAGGTAGCGCGATCCCTCAGTAGCACCTGCGGCCGTCCAGTAGTAGCAGCAGCAGCGCCGTCCTCGTCGTCGTCTCCTGCGCTCGTGCCGCCCCCAGCGGGCGCCGCCTCTCTCCGGGGACCCGGCGGGAGGGCCACATGCTGCGGGAAGGAGGAGGAGGAGGAAGCGGCGGCTGCAGCCGAGCCAAGCAGCCAGCCCGGCAGCCGCTCGTGCGCCTCTCGCTCGCTCGCCCGTGGCACACGCACACTCGCCGCCCGCCAGGCGAGCCGGCTGCACCTCTGGCGGAGGGAGGGAGGGAGGGGTGGGGGCGGGGAAGGGGGCGGGGCCTCGCCGGCAGCACCTTACACGGGAAGAGTAGCCCGACCCGGGAGGGAGGCGGCGGCTGGGCGCTCTGCCGGCCGCCCCGGCCAAACCACATGATCACAACACGCCGGGCTTCCCCCTGCTGCGGCGAGGCGCGGAGAGAGAGGGACGAGCGGGGAAGGCCGGGCAGACCCAGGGCCACCCCGGAAGTCCAGATGTCCAATGCCCCACCACATGCAGCTTCCCCCCCCCCCTTGTAGACGGCGCTTTATGCCTCCAACACGCAAACGCTGCGCATTCTCACGTGCAAGCGCCGGAGCCCCGTGCAGCCTTGCACACCCCCCCCACACACACACACCCCTCTGTCTAGTGCAAGCAGCCTTTCCAAGTCTCTCAAAAGTTGCCCCATTCAAAGTCTATCCCGATCCTGTTCTTCTGCCTGGTGCAAAGTCCCTTAGGAAAAAATCCCAATTTCCATGTCTATCCCCAGCCGCGCTCTTGACCCCGCGCGCACCCCGGGGCGCCCCCACCGGTGGGACAGGGGGAAGACCTGCTCCCCTTCCCCCCACCTTTTTTTCCAAATGTTTGGAGTGTTACACTGACCTGACCCAAATGCCGCCTCCTGATTGGACGGAGCGCGGCACGAGGGCCCGGACCTCGGCACTCTCCCATTGGCCCGATCCCAGCCGGCGTTCTATGAAAAAAAAACCCATAAAAGAAAGGAGGGGCGGGCAGGGAAAAGACGCGTTTGGCTGGGCGAAGGGAACCTCCCTCTGTGACGTCACCGCTTCTCGATTTACCCGCGGGTAACCCAGGGCAACGAGGCTCCCCAGCCTGCGGCCGCTGCGGAGCAAAACCACGCCCACCCTTGCTAAGTCGAGGCACCTAGAAAAAGCCTTTCGCTTAGGCCACGCCCACTTGGCAAAGCCACGCCTCCTGGGACTTTTTCTCCCCTCCCCCATCTTGACCCAGACGGGGTTCAGACGTTGTAATCTGTGGACACGCCTATTTCTCCACTTTTCTTTAAGACAAGCTAGCAGACTCTAGATCAGCAACGTAATGTTACTTTTGCAAATATTAGGGAGAGTGTTTAATCTTTTTGTGTATAAATTGACATTTGAAGGGAGAAAACCTTAGAGAACAGAGGGACAGTCTTGCAATCCTGGGTTTGTAGGAAATCCATCAAGAGCCTAGTGGGTTAACGTTACTTGTGTTAAATATGAGGTTATAAAATTAAAAATAATATAAGGTTATAAAATTAAAAATAAGTGCCCAGTGAAGGGCTGTAACACCTGGAAGAACGTTTGCTTTGCTTTCCTTGGTTTGATCTCCAGCATTTCCACTTAAAGGGACCCTGATGTGGATAAAGTAAAGAGCAAGAATTTTTCTTTCCATTCCCTGATACTAGACCAGGGGTAGGGAACCTGCAGCTCTCCAGATGTTCAGGAACTACAATTCCCATCAACCTCTGTCAGCATGGCCAATTGGCCATGCTGGTAGGGGCTGATGGGAATTGTAGTTCCTGAACATCTGGAGAGCCGCAGGTTCCCTACCCCTGTACTAGACCTTGAGGGAAGCCCAATTTATTTACTTCATTGGTACCACACCTTTCTTTCTTAATGGCGGCCGTTGATATCTCCTGCATTTAGCCACACAAAAAACGTGTGAGATAGCAAAGTCTGGCACTTTGGTCCAAAGTATGTGTTTGTGTTGATGTGCCATCAAGTCACATCTGAAGTACGGCAACCCTGACTTAGAGGTTTTCAAGTCGAGATGTTTGCCATTGCCTGACTCTTTCGAACTGAGAGAATATTGAGAGAACTGTGAGTAGCCCAAGGTCACCTAACAAGCTTTCAGAACAGCGTGGGGATTCGAACCTGAGTCTCAGTGAAGCTGGTAGTCCATAAAATCAGGATCAACAAATTTTGTTTACTTCATTTGCATTCCCTCCCCCCATGCTTTTCCATGCCCCCCATAAGTAAAAAGACTGAACACTTTTAACTTTGAACAACAGTCGAATAAGGAGGGGGAAAGCCTTGAATATACCAGTAGGGATCAGCCTCCCTGTCCTAAGATTACATTCCCAAGAAGACCCCAGCAGCTATTTCTGTAAATGGGTAAAATGGAGTCGGTGGGTGTTTTCTAGTCAATTATAGGATAACATATGTCCCCCTTCAGATGTTAGGCCACTAGGGTGAAGAATTAGTTCAAACTCAAACTAGACCTTTATTAGGCATCAGAGAGGGAAAAAAGGAAGAAAATATATAATGTTCACCAGATAGGGTTTAATATAATGATACAGCTGGAAAGAGTATCAGGACTATACAGACATCCAATGGTTATACATACACACAATTATATAACTATTTTAAAACAGACAGAGAAAATTGGGGATTTGACTTAAAAGAAACAGAAATAGACAAAATTCTATTAAAAACAGAAAAGAAACAAATTAGTAAAATGTACAAACTGTTATTAGAAATAAAAACGGAACGAGAAACTATAAGAACATAAGAACAAGCCAGCTGGATCAGACCAGAGTCCATCTAGTCCAGCTCTCTGCTACTCACAGTGGCCCACCAGGTGCCTTTGGGAGCTCACATGCAGGATGTGAAAGCAATGGCCTTCTGCGGCTGTTGCTCCCGATCACCTGGTCTGTTAAGGCATTTGCAATCTCAGATCAAAGAGGATCAAGATTGGTAGCCATAAATCGACTTCTCCTCCATAAATCTGTTCAAGCCCCCTTTAAAGCTATCCAGGTTAGTGGCCATCACCACCTCCTGTGGCAGCATATTCCAAACACCATATAAAACCTACAATGATTACCTGTGCAGAAACGTTAGGAAGAAACATATAATTAGATACATGGAACAGATATTGGTCCGACATATACCTATTTACGCCATGCACTTCTTTAAGAGAAAATAATTTAAAAATATTTTATAGATGGTACATTACACCACAAACATTAGCAAAGATATATAAAGGATACTCACCAGTATGCTGGAAGTGCCGGACAAAAGTTGGATCATTTGCCCATTGTTGGTGGTCCTGCTAAAAGTTTTTAAAAATTGGCCCAACATACATATACAAATACAGAAAATATTTAAGCTTAAATTTAGAAAATCGATAGAAACTTACCTTTCAAGTCCAATATTTGCTGATATTAAATTATCTAAAAGTAACCTATATCTTTTTCTTTACCCTTCGGGGATAGGCGGCCTATAAGTTTAATAAAATAATAATAATAATAATAATAATAATAATAATAATAATAATAATAATAATAATAATAATACCTGACTTCAATCGCAAGACTTTTATTAGCGACAAAATGGAGATCTATGGAACTTCCCTCTATTGAAGAATGGATCCACAAAACCCAAGAATTTAGTCAGGCAGACAGAATCATGCAGCAATGCGATTATGAGAAAACTCTTACAAAAGGACAAGGTTTAGGAAAGAAGAAATGGACACTTTGGAAAAATTATATTAAGGAAAGATACAGTCTAAAATATTAACGGAGCATGTGAGTTAGTAAAATAGAAAAAATAGATAAATAAGGGGATTGTTATATTAGAATAAAAAACTAAATGAGAAATAGTTGTACCATAAGATTATAGGAAATAAGGATTAGTAGTAGTAAATAAGGTGAAGCAATAATAAAAAACTTATTGAAAAGGAAAAAATTTCAATTAATAAGTAATTATGAAGACCAAGGGGCAGTCAATCTTAACTTCGTTGGAGACTACATCAAACTGTAAATGTGGTAGAAGGTCTATTCTTTATATAACTATGTTTCACAATGTATTCCAATTACTCCTTTTTTTCTTCTATTTTTACGTTATTGTATAATAAACTCAAAGTGTTCTTTCTTTCTCTTTAAACTGTATATTCATCATATGTATCAAACTATTAAATAAAGGAGTTTTAAAAAAGGAGTATACAGACATCATTTATGCAAGGAGGGGAGTCCAAAAGGTTATTTCAAAGTATTAACTAGGAACTTGGCCACCATTTCCAACATCTGGGGTGCAGAATTAGTTACAAAGAACTCTGCCAAAGGGAACTCTGATTCACGAAAGGTTATACCATGAAAATTTTGTTCATCTCTTAAAGAGCTACTGGACTTGAATCCAGCTCTTCTACTGCAGACCAAACTGATTTCAGGAAGTTAGCTGGCTATTAGCCCCACCTCAGCTGTGGCGGTCTGTCACTCCCATGAAAACTTCCCTGTGACGTGGGGAGGCTTGAAACACAAAAAAAGTCTCCCCACCACCAGGGAATCCCCATTGTGCTTAATGGACAAAGATAGCGTAAGTCCTAAGTCTGAACCGTTGGCACAATGGGGGGTAATGACTAGCATCTACTCTTCCCCCAGACCACCTACGCCAGAAGTGTCCAACTCTGGTGCGTCAGATGTTCATGGACTACAATTCCCATCAGCCCATGCTGGCATGGCCAATTGGCCATGCCAGCAAGGGCTGATGGGAACTGTAGTCCATGAACATCTGAAGCACCACAGTTAGACACCCCTGACATATGCCAGTGGCAATGGTGGAAGTGCAGGGATGCTGGCACTGCATCCAGCACAACATCCCAGAGCTGAGGAGGGCAGCAGACCCAGGGAAGGCAAATCCCAGGGAAGGCAAATCCACCGGCATGGCCCCGCACCACTCCCACCAGCAGATTGGATGGGACTATTAGTCATTTAGAAAATGAATAGCTTTCCCAAGATCTGCTTGAGGCTGTTGCCGAAAGGAAAGCATAATAAAATATTGTAAACAGCATCAAAACCATTACATTGAACAAACTGTACAAACCTCCATCATTTAAAAAAAACAGTACAGGATGCCCTGATCCTACCCCCACCACCCATTTCTTGCACAGTCACCTCTCGTCTCTTGTAAACTTAAACCCCTGTAATGGGAGCAGTTCTCTATTAGGATCTTTTTTTGCGCAGACGCTCAGCAAAGAAATCCAGTCTACCCACCCCTTCAACAAATAAAGGACGGCTTACTCCTTAACCATGTTCCAGCGTAACTGTTTGTGGTTATATTCTGCCAGCATTCCACCAGGCCAGAGAGTCAGCAGCTTGTTAGAATTAAAGAGCCAAACTATGTCAAAATTCATAGCAGAGTGTTAGAAGGTCAGTGTGTTGTATTCTAGAAAGTTAGAATAGTCAGTGTTAGAAAGCCCAGGTGGGCAACTGATTACACTCAATTTAACATGACCAATAACTGACATGTGGATTAATAGTCCATCACATTTCTGCAGCCGAAAGACTGGTAATTATGAACCCTTTATTAAAGTGGCATACCCAAAGTATCATAATAAATAAATCAATATACAGAGGACCACTTACTGGTATAAAAATTTGTGAACTGGCATAAATCATTGTATGGTGAGTGCTTTGATGACTAGTATTTCTGTAGCTTCCACTTCTGCAAAGCATGTCTAAGAAGTCCTTTAATCCTATCAGAATCTTTCCCTTCACATACCCGTTATTCTATGTGTGTGTAAAAGTGCCATCAAGTCACAACTGATGTATGATGACCCCATAGGCGCAAGGGTGGCCAACCTATGGCGCTCCAGATGTCCATGGACTACAATTCCCATCAGCCCCTGCCAGCATGACCAATTGGCCATACAGGCAGGGGCTGATGGGAATATTAATCCATGAACATCTGGAGTGCCATAGGTTGGCCACCCCTACATAGGGTTTTCTAGGCAAGTGATTAAGCGGAGGTGGTTTGCCATGGCTGTCTACCTTGGTGATCCCCATCCCAAGTACCAGCCTTGCTTGGATGTGAGGGCGATCTGGCTGCGACATCTGTCACCCTATTGATCACCAGGGTTGATTCAGCTGATCTGGCTGGCTAGGCAGGTGTCCTCTACCTCCCTCACAGCCCCATGTGCGTCCCCCCTGGAGCTGTGAGTTTGGTGAAAGTGAACAACCATCCCAGATACATGGAGTGTACCGTTTTTCGGTCAAGGGCTGCTTCTGAGATGTGACAAAACTGAGGCTCTTTCCACACAGCATATTTAAACCAAGTTGCAATCATCATCAATGAATTTCTTTTTATAAATGGAAAATGAATTCATTTATAATGACTGCAACTCATGATAAATCTGCTGTGCAGAATCTACCTGAGCTAATCTAAACTGAACCATAGGCTGCCATAGCAGGAGTGACCTGTTCCCAACCTTCTTTTAATAGCAACCCCTTTGGAGCAGCAGTGGCACAGTGGTTAAGAGCAGGTGCACTCTAATCTGGAGAACTGGGTTTGATTCCCCACTCTGCCACTTGAGCTGTGGAGGCTTATCTGGGGAACTAGATTAGCCTGTGTACTCCAGCACACGACAGCTGGATGACCTAGTGCTAGTCACAGCTTTTTGGAGCTCTCACAGCCCCACCTACCTCACAGGGTGTGTAAGCCCCTTTGAGTCTCTTTACAGGAAAGAAAGTGGGGTATAAATCCAAACTACTACTACTACTACTCTTCTTCTTCCTTTTCTTCTTGACTTCCTGAAAGGGCTATGTCGAGGATCACACAGGGGAAGGGACTGCACTGGAGAGGGACAAAATGACCCCTCTTTCCTCTGGTGGCAAATCAGTGGCAAATGCTTGTTACAAGCATCCAGTCCATTTGTTTCAGTTGGCCAGGGCCTTCAATTATGCTTAATTAGCTTTCAGTAATAACTTAAAGACCAACAGAATGTTCCAAGCTATAAGCATTTGTGAGTCAAAGCTCACTTCATCAGATACACAAGGGAATGAAGATCCATCAGACTTTATATCTAGTTCAGAAGGTGGGTCAGTTGGAGTCAGGATGCAGAGGTGAGACGCAAAAGGTAGCCACCTTGATTAGAGCTGAGAGAGATGCATAGAGGTGGGAAGTGCAGAAAATTACCATTCATAATGAAATAAGAATCCTGTGTCCCCATTTGTCCCTGATGAATCCATTGTCCTGAACTAGTTCATGAATTCAAGTTCGGCAATATCACACTGTAATAATCTCCCTTTGAAGCTTCTTAATAAGAGAACTAGGAGCCAGCTGAGAACTGCGACTCTTAGGTCAGCAGTGAAAGATTAAAATGTTGTCCCACTGGTTTCTGAGTATTGTGATTTTTAAAATAGCTGAGTGATGTCCATTTATTCTTTCGCATAGGGACTGGCGTATGTAGAGAGTAGAAAGTCATTGCTGACAGTTGATGGCGTATATAGCATTGGAAACTGGGCAACTAGAAGAAGAAGAAGAAGAAGAAGAAGAAGAAGAAGAAGAAGAAGAAGAAGAAGAAGAAGAAGAAGAAGAAGAAGAAGAAGAAGAAGAAGAAGAAGAAGAAGAAGAAGAAGAAGAAGAAGCAGAAGAAGAAGAAGAAGAAGAAGAAGAAGAAGAAGAAGAAGAAGAAGAAGAAGAGGAGGAGGAGGAGGAGGAGGAGGAGGAGGAGGAGGAGGAGTTTGGATTTATACCCCACCTTTCTCTCCTGCAAGGAGATTAAGGGTGGCTTACAAGCTCCTTTCCCTTCCTCTCCCCACAACAGACACCTTGTGAGGTACGGGGCTGAGAGAGTTCCAAAGAACTGTGACTAGCCCAAGGTCACCCAGTTGGATTGTAGGAGTGCAGAAACACATCTGGTTCACCAGATAAGCCTCTGCCACTCAGGTGGAGGAGTGGGGAATCAAACCTGGTTCTCCAGATTAGAATCCACCTGCTCTTAACCACTATACCATGCTGGCTCTCTCTTTTTAAAGCCTATATAGCACCTGGTATTCCCAAGTGGTCTCCCATCCAAGTACTAACCAGACCTGACCAGACCTGACCCTGCTTAGCTTTCAAGATCAGACGAGATTGGGCGTGTTATGGTATGGCTGTAGGCATGGCTGTAGGCATGAGTGGTATGGCTGTAGGCATGAGGACAGGATAGCTGGTGATGTTAGGGTCAGTGGTTGTGTTGTTATATGGAGACAAAGTTGGCCCCTGAGTTTATTACAAGCCCTGGTCTCAGAGTCCGGGTCCATGTGAGGTAATGCATCAGTGTAAATAAGAACTTATTTCTGTTGATTTATGCTGATGAGTGAGCTGAGCTTCTTATCTGTACTCTGTGTTACTGAAAGTCAGAAGTCAAGGAAGAGAAGTTATTGCAGACTTGTTGGCAACCTGCAAGGGTATGAATCGTGTATAAATGATATTGCTGTCACACTGTCTCGCCACTATACATAGAAAGGAAAGTGCGTTAAAGAAGAGTGTGCCAGATGTTGTTCACAGCTGGCTACTTTGACACTAGCGGCCCATATGGGGAGGCCAGAGGATTCCTGGATTCCTTCTGTGCAAGACTCCTTTTTCCTACAATCCTCTTTAGTCTCTTCTGTCATTACGCCTGTTGTCATCCTGCCACAAAACAACGCACAGGTTCATTATTCTCCCAAAGTTTCACCAGGCAGAGGAGAGCTCTTCTAAAAAACTATCTGGCTGAAGATGTATTTTTACAGCATTCATTTCTCAGATGTCTTTTTTTAAAAAATTATTCTACTGCATTTTTATCCTACAATATCTCCAAGAAACTTGCGGCAGTGGAGGTTGCTCTCACCCTCTTTATGTTACTCTCACAACAACCCTGTGAGGTTGGGTAAGCTGAAGGACAGCAAGTGGCCCAAGGTCACCCATTATGTTTCCTGGTGGGTGGAGACTTGTGCCTGCATCTCTAGCCCAACACTTTAATGGCTACATCAGGCTGGTTCACAAAATGAATCAATTCTGAGCCTTTTGCTGGTCTACGAGAGCGCCTCCAAAATCACCCAGGAAGTAGACGTAGTAGCACCAAGCCTTTCTTGGCATATACAGGAAGTAGATTGTTTTGAAAGGGTTAATAATTTTTTTCATGCAAAATCGCACAGAAACTGTAAGTGGGCATCTGAGAAGAGGCATTTGTCCCCCAGCCTCAGCAATAAATAGCTCTTGTATTGGTCTTCCATATAAAGTCCCTGCAGATTTAAACAAAAAAAAAACAGAGAAAACCCATACCACTCTGCATGCTGTGTTAGTTTTCTGTTTACAGGGACTATTAATGTGGGCATGTATAGAAAATGGCACCCTTCTCCCACAGGCTGGAATGGCACAGCCTATTTAGCCCTTAAAACACATCTATCCATATCGGTCCATCCAGCTCAATGTATTGTATTCCAACTGGTTGTGGCTTTCCAGGGTCCAAAGGACTTCTCTAGTCTTTTCTATTTACACCTTTCTTCTCAGTGGGAAGACAGCTTACGTTGTTCTCCTCTGTTCCATGGTATCTTTGCAACAGTCCTGTGAGGTAGACTCTCCTGAAAGCATGTGACTGGTCCAAGGCTGACCAGCAAGCTTCCATGGCAGAGTGGGCCGATGGGATTCAATGTATCTGATACTGGCCCTCGAGGCCAGGGGCAGGCAGGCCATAATGGCCACTGGGAAAAGTTCTGGTGGGATACTGGCCTGGTGACAGATCACTTGCAGCTACTGCCACCAGCCAGTTCTCCCTTCATAGTGGGGTGAAGGCTTCACAGGGGAGGAGGAGACCCTTTTCCAGTACCATTTTGTCCTACTGGTCTTTTCATCATCAGTAACCCCCACGGACATGGCCCAAAAGGTTAGCTTCTCTGCCATAACCCTGCCTGCTTGCTGCCCTCCTGCAATTTCCGCTGCTTCTCCAGGACTTCTTATGATCCACTCCAAGGAGAGAAAGGGTAGGGATCAAGAATCTCAGCAGCAGATTACTTGTGTGCAAGACACTGTAGCAGAATGTGCTGTAGGCTTGACAATCCTCTCTCTCTCTCTCTCTCTCTTCCCCCCCCCCCCTTTCCTCTCCCTCTCATACAAGTAGACGGTTATTTGGGACATCAGTTATCTTTGGCTGCCCCCGAGAGGCTGGTCTTTCCTCAGCCAGAGGGATGAGCTCTCGCAGGTGTGAAAGGTACATTCTTGATACATGTCACATCCCAGCTGTTTACTGCAATCCAGCTCCCTTTGTGCGGTGGAGCAGGTTGGGCTGAGGACACAGAGGGAGTGTCAGCCGCTCTGAATGCAGAAGCACCTGGGCTGGACGCCAGCCAAGCTGCTGTCTGCAAGCAAAGGCCTCCTCCGACTCAGCCTAACATGCAAGACCCAGGCTGCCAGGCAAGGCGGAAAAGCTGTGTCGTACTTTAGTAGTTGCAGGTTGGGAGTGAAATATCAGTCCCAGGTGGGCATCGCCAGTTGCCTCTGCAAGTTGAGGCCTCTGGATTGTACATGCACCAGTAGAAAGGGGATATCATTGTCATCATTTTTAAATAAATCTGGAGTTGTCTAGGGCTAGAGTTCCACCTGGACTGATCTCTTGTGCTTGGTGGGAATCATCCCCCCCCCCCCCAAATCTCAAAAACAGAAAATGGGTCCCCTTCTTATTTGGTCAGAACTCTTGCTGTTTTCTTTAGCCTTACAAAGTAACTGTTTGGGGGGGGAAAGATCCAATTAATTTGGGTGCTGGGAGATGGGGAATTGAACCATCCTGTTCTTTTATTTATTTAAAACATTTTAATGTCGTCTTTCTGTCCTATCAGGGTAACCACAGTGGTGAACGTACAGCATTAAAACAGTAGAACAATGAAAAACAACTTTAGAATTATGACATGATTCAACACAAGCACCCAAGCCACACCAGAATCATAGAGGAGGGTCAACAACTATCTTCACCCGTTGTCCGAAGACACCAATAAGAGACAGACCTAGTGGGTGAGAGTTCCAAAGTTTTAGTCCCACAGTTGAGACAGCCTTTTCTCGATTTGCCACCTGTCTAGCCTCAACCATTATCCTGTCACTGCTTTCCTGATAGAAATTGCGTCCTCAGGGCTGCTGTTACCTATGACAAGTGAGAGAGAATACAGGTATGATACATACCTTTCAACTTCTGAACAGTATAGCTTTGGCTCCTCGGGGCCAAATTGCTTGCGATGATAGGAAATCTCAGAATGTATTGTATTTCTCCTCCCTTCCATCTATATCAGATATCCCCAAACCATTTTTTGCAGGTACCTTTGAAACTATGAAAGTATGGCAGGTGCAGCCACAAAATGGCCGCCCCCAGATGGCTGTGGTCAAAATCACTCTTTTGAAAAATCTGACCAGCCAATCAAATATGCAATGGCCAATCAAAAACTTCGATGGGCAAAAGCTCCACCTGGCTCCAGTGACGAAGGGAGGGAAACTGTGCCCTAACCCTCGCACCCCCCTCCCACTCCTGACACACCCCGACACACCTCACTCCCACCCCATCACGTGATGGCAATGGCGGCACCCGGGACAAGCAGCCCTGGACGTCCTTATTGCTGCTACACATCTGCCTGGCTCCACCCACTTTCTAAAACTATTTGGCAACCTCCAGAAAAAACTGTCAGTGGATGCCATGACACCCATGAATGAGCACCATGTTGGGAACACCTGATCCTTATGAAAAGCCTGATTTGGGTCAGGCTTGCAGGATGCCGTGGGGTTAATGCTTCCCCTCTGCTTACTCATTTTGTGTGATCTGAATGGGTCCCCTCCTTTGACATTTGTTCTATGGAGGAACTATACAGTTGTGGTGGAAAATGGCATCAAGTCACGGTTGACTTATGGTAACCCTGTAGGATTTTCAAGGTGAGAGATAGAGGTGATTTGCCATTGCCTGTTTCTGCAAAGTGACACTGAACTCCTTTTGAAGTCTCCCTTCCAAGTATTAAGCAGGGCTGACACTGCTTAGCTTCCCAGATTTGACAAGATTGGGCTATGTAGCAGTGGCGTAGTGGTTAAGAGCAGGTGCGTTCTAATCTGGAGGAACAGGGTTTGATTCCCTGCTCTGCCGCTTGAGCTGTGGAGGCTTTTCTGGGGAATATAGACTAGCCTGTGCACTCCCACACACGCCAGCTGGGTGACCTTGGGCTAGTCACAGCTTTCCAGAACTCTCTCAGCCCCACCCACTTCACAGGGTGTTTGTTGTGAGAGGAGAAGAGCAACGAGATTGTAAGCCCCTTTGAATCTCCTACAGGAGAGAAAGGGGGAATATAAATCCAAACTCCTCCTGCTCCTGCTCCTCCTCCTCTTCTTCTTCTTCTTCTTCTTCTTCTTCTTCTTCTTCTTCTTCTTCTTCTTCTTCTTCTTCTTCTTCTTCTTCTTCTTCTTCTTCTTCTTCTTCTTCTATGTATGTATGTATGTATGTATGTATGTATGTATGTATGCATGCATGCATGCATGTACGTACGTACCCTGGGCCAGCCACATACATTACCCTATACTTGTATGTTTTACCCAATTGGGCAAATCACCTCAAGGATGGGAGTGATTCCAAGGGAGCACACAGCAAAAGACTGAGGAGCACCTCATTCGTAGAGCCGAAGTTTCAAGCAGCCTCCCGGTTTAACCTCACAACAACCACCCTGCAGGGTAAGTAAGACTGAGGGGGAAGGGGATTGGTCCAAAGTTCTCAAGTGAGCCTCCATGGCAGAATGGGGATCTGAACCTGATCCTAATCCAACACGGTAACTATTACACCCCACTGTCTCTCATTAATGCTGACTAAACGACTCTAGGCACCCTTTCACCATTTGTGCAGGTGGCAAAAGGTGAGTTACTTTTAGGGTACAGAGTTGACACTGGCAGCTTGCAACGACATTTCCCTATGTTTTTGCTGGAGTTTGACTCCAGGGGAGAACTGTGTGGTTTTTGAAGGAACGGCGCTTCCATTTTTAAAAAATGTGCCCCTGTCCCCATTTCCTTTGATAGCAACCTCCCCCCACTTCTGTCACCTCATCTTCTTTGCTCCAGTTGGCCATTCCTGCCCTCTTCCCCCCAGGGGCACATGCCTTCCCCGAGCTCACACTCTGCTCCTGAGCACAGTGCATCCTCCCATCTAATTGGGCCGGTCACTCCCCGATGATCTCAGTGCAGCGCTATGCCACTGGAATTAACCCAGACACCTGCCACCTCGGGCCAAGGGTGTAATTAGCAACCTCGCTCTGGAAGCTTGGGTGAAGAGAAGGTGCTCAGCTTGTGAGAGGCTGCAGCAAGCAGGGCAGGTGTGGCGGCCTCTCTTAGGTGAAATCACTGGTCCACAAGTGCCTGGTTAGGGGAAGGGGTGGGACCTGATGGGCGTTCCCTGTTAATATCCATATAAATGTTATGCCCAGGGCAATTCTGCTTCCTAACAATGGGGTGTGTTTGTGAGCAGGCACAAGTCGCCTAACTCTGTCCCTTGATAGCGTTGGGCTTCCAACCACCTGTCCCATCTGCAGATCAGACCAGTGGGCAAAACTAGGGTGCTAAGAGCCAAATGCGGGGCCTTCCTTGATTGTTAGTTGTCTGGGAGCCGCTGTCTTGTTTTAGGAGCCAACGTTTGAGCCAGAGTGGTGCAGAGGGTAGAGCCGGGGTCTCCACCCATTCTGAGCTTGTGGGCACCCTTGCAATCCTGACACACAGAAACAGCTGAAGCCCAAGTGCAAAGGAAAAGAGGGGCAATTTAAAAACTACATTGGGAAAGAGACGTGGGAAAGAATAAAACCAACCCCAGTGACTGCTGCGGCTTAAACGTTATTTTGATCTGCACAGTTAATCAGTTAATCTCCACTGGCCAATCAGAAGCCTGGCAAGAGACCCATTTTGTCCCTTCCACTTTCTAACAACACGTGGTGGGTGGGCATCAAGAAAGGTGTTTGTGGGTAGTATGGTGCCCACGGGTGCCATGCTGGGAACCCCTGAGTTGCAGTGTCAGGCTTGGCCCATAGGGGTGGCCAACCTATGGTGCTCCAGATGTTCATGGACTACAGTTCCCATCAGCCCCTGCCAGCGTGGCCAATTGGCCGCCGGGCAGCAGCACAAAACCCAGGCTGCAGTCTCCAGTCTTCCTCAAGCACTCGTCGAGAAACCTTGGACCTGTCGTACTCTCTCGCCCTAACCTATATCACAGAGCTGCTGTTGTGCAGATAAAATGGAGGAAGGGAGAATTATATTATAAGCCTCCAGGGGTCCTCAATCAGGAGCCATATCAACAAATAAAACAAATTTCTTGGCCCTGGTAGAAACTTTTAACTGTTTTTCACTCCTCCAGTCAGCACAGTTGCATCCCATGAAATACGTGAAACAAAAATGTAAATTTCATTTTTAAAGGATCTGGTTCCACCATATTGTAGCTAAAAGAGACACAGGTATGAAGCAAAGCATACATTTTAAATAAATAAATAAATAAACCTTGCAGCCTGGTCAGAAACGACTGAGATTCCCTAAAAGAAAGGCTCACCTGCCCACCTTCCAAATGTATGGGATCTTTTCAGTCCTGGCCTAACATAGTGTTTAAGAGAATGAATAAGTGGCAGTCTCATGGGAAAAAAATCAATTAGATGTTTAAGGTCCTGTCGGAGAGAAAAGCAGGATATAAATAAATAAATAAATAAATAAATAAATAGTGATTATGAGAGCGAGTGACCGCTTAATGAACAAATGAACCACTTAATAGAAACTAATAAATGACAAGTTCCGTTTGTTGTGATGAGTCATGTTGGGACCCCGTTGGGGGAAAAAAGCAGGATATACATTTTAAAAATAAAGTAAATACACAAGGAGTGTTAAGAGAATGGATGGATGGATGGATGGATGGATGGATGGATGGATGGATGGATGGATGGATGGATGGATGGATGGATGGATGGATGGATGGATGGATGGATGGATGGATGGATGGATGGATGGATGGATGGATGGATGGATGGATGGATGGATGGATGGATGGATGAGGAGGAGGATGGATGGATGGATGGATGGATGGATGGATGGATGGATGGATGGATGGATGGATGGATGGATGGATGGATGGATGGTAGACTAAGTTTAAAAAGCCAACACTATCCATCTAATATTTTATTAGGATCAACGCAATAACATTTAAACGTGTACAAGTTTCTGAATTCCCCAGAACTCTTCATCAGGTCAAATGTTACAAAGTAAGGAAAATGTTATGTTCTTATTTTAATATTATTTATCATGATAATGCTGTTTTAATGTTTTGTTATTTTTCTGTTAAGATTTTTATTGTAACATCTGGCCTGATGAAGAGCTCTGGGGAACTCACAAGCTTGCACACTGTTGGAATCATTGGGTTGCTCCTAACGGTAAAGGTATTGTATGGATTGTGTTCTTGGCTTTTAATTTATTTTAAATTTTCTTTCAAACTGACATGGCTTGTCTGAATCCAGTTGAAACAACTCTGGTTGTCGGAGTGCAGCCATAGGGTAATCACAAAAATATTGGGAAATTACAGAACTTTTAGTGTTACTTTCTTGGTATTCCGAACTGTGGCAAATTGCTATGGCAGAAAAAATTGACATATCAACTTAGAGAGTAATCAAAGGTAAAAATTTCCATGAAACTCACATGATTTTATCTCATACTCAAATTAAAAAGGTATTCAGCATCTAAGCCCTTCTAAGCACAAAATATATAAAGAATTATATTGCTGAAGACTTTCATAGCTAATTAGCTTTTATAGGTAATCTTTCCATGGAACACTTTGATTAACAAGCTCTAGAAACAGCACCCCAAAAAACTACAGTATGGTTCCAATTTGTAGATGATACTTTCACAATGTGCAGCTGTATAGATGCTACACACAACAGCAATTTTATTTTTTGCTGTCCTCAGATGTTTATTGGTGCAAGCCACAAGCAGGTCATGGAGAGATGTTGGGTAGCGGTTAGAGTGTCCGACAAGGCACTGAAAGATCTGAGTTCAAATTCTTCCTCTACCATGAACCTTGATGGGTGACCCTCTCTCTCAACCTAACCTACTTAGCAGAATCACTGTGAGGGCAGGCAGAACCATGAATGTTATCTCGAGGTCTTTGAAGATTGGTGAGATAAAACACATGAAGAAGAAGAAGAAGCAGCAGAAGAAGAGGAGGAGGAGGAGGAGTAGTTTGGATTTATATCCCTCCTTTCTCTCCTGTAAGGAGACCCAAAGGGGCTTACAAACTCCTTTCCCTTCCCCCCTCACAACAAACACCCTGTGAGGTAGGTGGGGCAGAGAGAGCTCAGAAGAACTGTGAAAACACCAATCACCAACTATGGCAAAGGGTGGGGGGATCAAAATTGGGAGACTGTGCAAACCGAACATGTGAATCTCACCTTCTCACAGACAAACTGACTGACTGACCTAGCTGGGCTCTGCAAGCACATGGCTACTCCACAACAAAAATCAAAAGAGCTATAGAACCGAGAAAGAAATGGAGGGCTGGAGAAAAACAGCCCGCAGGGCTGTCAGCACAGTCAGCACAGTCAGCACAGAACAAGAGAAACCCCCTTACTTCTGCAGGACTCTATCACAGACCATGAGGCTATGGACAAGTATGTATAGAACCCACAAAATGCAGAATTCTGACAAAAATGAAAGAACATTTTGATGCTTAATGGCCAAGTGTTTAAAGTCTAGAGTGTAAGGGTTAATATTTGGTGTAGACGAAAGTGAAAGTCTTTATGAACATTGGTAAATTTCAGTCTTTGAGTATGTTTTCAACTTTGATCTTGAAATACAAATAAAAAGCTTTAGATTTTAAAAAAAGTATTAAAGAACATGAAAAGCACCATTGACTAATCCAGCCTAAAGAATCGGCAATAGCTGAAAATGCTCTAAAGTCTAAACCAAGCTGGACATATGATCTTATTTGAGAACACAGAAATTATTGATAACTCCAACAGCTACTATGTCAGACTACACAGGGAAGCCACTGAAATCCACAAACACCAGGACAGTTTCAACAAAAAGAAAGACAGTCTGAAAAATCAATAAAACCTGGCTACCAGTACTAAAAAACAGCAAAACCAAAAACCAGAGACATTCGAAGGTGACTGCAAGTGAACTTCACCCAGACGCATGCTAATGCAGTTGTAAATGCAATTGCCTGTGCAGTTGCAAGTGTGAATGCAAATACGATTGCAATTGCAAATGTAGCGGTCAATGTGATTGCAAACGCAACAGCAAATGCATCACTAAATGAACTCCACCCAGACCCATGCAAATATGCCTCACACCTTTTGAGGTGGACAAAATATACACCTCAATGTACAATCACTCCACACTGTGCCATGAAGAGAAAAATATCTTGCTGTGACATACCTCTGAAGGTGCCAGCCATAGATGCAGGTGAAACATATGGAATAAAAACTACCAGACCATGATCACGCAGCCCGGAAAACCCACAACATCCAATATAAAGAATTATTTCCCCCCCCCCAAAAAAAAAACATCCCCAAGGCTATCAATGAATTCCTTTCTGATCTGTAATTGTAAGATAAATGGAAAAATGTGTTAAATACTAAACCCTTTGTCAATAATTTAATTCAACTTTATGTATTGGGGAGGAGGGTTATTATATGGTTTCTGTATTTCTGTTTTTAAAGGGGTTTTGTTATTGTTAGTTTGGGTGGTGGTGGTTTGGTGTTTGAAAATTTTAATAATCTTTTTTACAAAAGAAGAGAAAACAAGTCCAGTTGGTGGAGTGCACACATATTGACTGTGCTTAGCTACTGGCCAGCTATTGAACTGGTTATGCAAGAGAGATGGATATCCCATGCGGAGAGGCCAAACCACTTTCTTGGGAGGTGCCCCATGAAAGCATTTGCTCTCATTTAGCAATTCCATATTAAGTGGCTGCTGTGGGTCGTATGACGTTGGCACAGGTGTCAAAGTATTCTGTGTGCCAGCCTTCTGCAGGACGTTGGTGGAAGAGAAAGATCAAGATCTGTGCCAGTGGGCAGACCTCCGTCACAGGTTTATATCCTCAGCAGGTATCGAATCTTTGACACCATTCCATACCTCCAAATCCATGTTGGGTATTATCAGCTTTATTTCTCTTATTCTACTAGATTGAGATTCCCAACATGGTGCCTGTTCACTTCTTTTCTGATGCCTACCAAGTGTTTTTAGAAAGTGGGTGTGACTGTGATCACATGATGCTCTTGTCCAATGGGGTCTTCTGATTGGTCTCCGGAGATCTGATTGGCTGGACAGATTAAAACAGTCTTTGTTTCAGTTGCAGCTGCCGCTGCAGTGTTATCTTTATTCTCTCTCACTCCATGCTGGAGATTCCCTCCATCTCATGACCTTTAGAAGGAAGTTGAATTAGCATAAAAGATTAGAGTGTTTGCTCGATACATTCAACTCTTGTATTGTTTCCAGGGGTCTCTGCACAGAGCTGTACACACAATCCTTAATTTGGTTATGCCCTTCTGAGTCCAGTTGCTTTCAGTGGACACAGAAAGGTGCAATTCTACTAAGGGCGGCGTTGCAAGGCTCACAGCAATCTTGCAGGGTAGACTATGTGGAACAAAGGGGGGTTTCCCTCCCCCACCACCCTCAAGGAAGCTTTATAGCCAAGCAGAGATTTCAGCCTGGCCATGGGGAGGGAGCGCAGCTCAGAGGAAGAGAATCCAGTTGGCATGCAGAAGGTCCCAAGTGAAGGGCAACAGGTATATTTGGTATATATAATCCTGCCAAGCAAAGTAACAAGCGGAAATGTGGATTGTGGGGCACATCAAATTAGAATAGTTTATCTTCCAAAAGACAAGCCGTTTTACCTCAGGAGTTCATAAAAACATAAGCAGAACTTTAGTTAACCTGAGAGAGAGAGATACATTATATACACAGTAGTATCACATAATAGGCTCATAGTCTGTTACAATTTGGTTGTGTTACAATATTTTTTAGTCTAGTCAGAGCACATTTCTATATCATTTGCTTTACAACAGTATACAGAGCACAGAGCACATCTTTTTCTCTCAGTCAGTCAGTCTGCGAGTGTGTGTGCGGGAACAGAACACTACCAACGGATTTTAACTGTCACCTTTAGAATGTTTGTGCAGCTTCCCAGAATTCCATACTGCTCTTGCTGCTGCTGCATGCAAACAAGGCTGGAAATTCCAACACCAAGTTCAATCCCCCACATCTTCACTTAAAGGGTCTGGCAATAGATTACATGAGAGACCTCTGCCAGAGATCCTGGCTTCCAGTCTGAGTAGATAATGGAAGAAGAGTTTGATTAATACTCCGCTTTTCTCAACAGTAAGGAGTCTCAAGATGGCTTACGAACTTCTTCCCTTCTTCTCCTCTCAACAGACACTTCGTGTAGTAGATGCAGCTAGGAGAGTTCTGAGAGAACCATGACTAGCCCAAGGTCACCCAGCAGGCGTCATGTGGAGGAGCAGGGAATCAAACCTGGTTCTGCAGATTAAAGTCTGCCGCTTTTAACCACTACACCACGCTGGTAACACTGACTTTCACGGTCCTAGGATCTGATTCAGTCGAAGGCAGGTTCATCTGTCCACTTCAATGTCTAACGCTCAAGCCACTGAACCGTGCCGCCTTTGATTTGCTGTGTCGGTCCCAGGGAGTCAGAAATGCAAAGTGGCGCTATCTGTCAGTGGGATCAGTTTGGGGGAGGAAGCAGGTGTCTGATCCAAGAGATTACACCTCCCCGTAGCCACAACAGCTGGCCTGCTGTTGCGTTATTACCTGTAGCAAGACACAGCCTCTGCCGGGTCCCTGGAGTCTGCAGCTCAAGTCAAGTGTAGCACGACAAGAAAGCCCTTTCAGTGTCGGAGGAAAACACAGAAGCGTTCCAACCTTCTCACCCATCAGTAAAAGCGCCTCTCTGACAGCCAGCCTGTTTATTTTTCTTTCTCTCAAGACATTCCCAGCTGGGGATGGGATCTGTCTGTGGCCCGGATGCCTGGGAAAGAGCACCCTGCCAAGGTGTGGCCCGTACCTTCTTCGCTCTGTCCCGGGTTTTGTTTTGGGCGGGGCCCCCCGACTTAGAAACTCATTTCCCCGTGCAGGGCATCGGAGCCATGATGCCAATCAACACTTTTGATTTATTGACCTACGGAAGTGCTTTGCTTTGGCAGGAGGTTAAGGCCTTGCCTCAGAGGGAACGGTTGCTTTTTAATATGCTGGCTGCCACTTCTCAGCTGGAAGGGACTTCAAAAAGGATCTGGCTGATAACCGACGGGAGAGAAAGCACCGTGCCCCTCCTAATGCAATTGTTCCTCCCCACAATTATAGAGGTTAAACTAAGAATTAGTCACTGGCCAGAGATCACCCCATGAGCTTAGTAGGACAGAGAGGATTTAAACCTTCGTTTCTCTGACCCTAGTCCTCTTCGAACTTACGAAGCTGCCTCATGCTGTATCAGACAATATCTGTTAATGTAAGTATTGTCTACATTGGCTGGCAGAAGCTCTTCAGGGCCTCAGGTTGAGAGAGATCTTTCAAACCAATCACTTGATCCTTTTAACTGGAGCAAGGATGTAGGTAAGGGGGGGTTCTCGAGTTCAGACCCCCCCCCCATTGCATGGCCGAAGGTCCGCTGCCCCCCTCCCCCCGTTTGTGGGTTTTTGTATTTTTAAAGTGTTTTTCAGTTTTTGGCCTGCAGGGGGCGCAGTTTTTAGGCTAGCAGCACCAAAATTTCAGGCTATCGTCAGGTGACACTCCTGATGATACCAGCCAAGTTTGGTGAAGTTTGGTTCAGGGGATCCTAAGTTATGGACCCCCAAAAGGGGTGCCCCATCCCGCATTGTTTCCAATGGGAGCTAATAGGAGATGGGTCTACCCATTTGAGGGTCCATATCTTTGGACCCCCTGAATCAAATTTCACTAAACCTAGGTGGTATCATCAGGATAGTCTGCTGCTGATACCACCCCAGTTTGGTGAAGGTTGGTCCAAAGGGTACAAAGTTATGGACTCCCAAAGCGGGTGCCTCCATCCCCCATTGTTTCCAATGGAAGCTAATAGTAGATGGGTCTACCCATTTGAGGGTCCATATCTTTGGACCCCCTGAATCAAACTTCACTAAACCTAGGTGGTATCATCAGGGGATAGTCTGCTGCTGATAACACACCTGCCTCGGTTTGAATTAATGACAATCCAGGGGGTACAAAGTTATGGACTCCCAAAGCGGGTGCCCTCCATCGCTTTCATTGTTTCCAATGGAAGGTAATAGGAAGATGGGGGGCTACACACCTTTGAGAGTCCATAATTTTTGGACCCCCCCAGAAACAAACTTCACCAAACCTGAATTAATATCATCAGGAGAGTCTCCCAAAGATACCCTGAAAGTTTGGTGCTGCTAGCTTAACAATTGTACCCCTGACAGCAGGCACCCCCCAAATTTTCCCAGATTCTCTTTTTAAATCCACCCCCTTCGGCATGGATTTAAAGGGGGAATCTGAGATCTCCAGTTTAAACATTGAAAGTGATGTTGTTTCAGGGTGGGGGATAATCCACCCCAAAACGGACATCACTTTCAAAATACGGCTTTCTCTGGGAACTCAGATTCTCCCCTTTAAGGTGACTGATTTAAAGAAAGGAAGGGGAATCCTGGGCTCCCCTAATTAGAAAAACACCATTGAAGTGCTGCTTGCTGTTTTGGGGGTGGATTCCAGCATCACAGCAGTCGGCCGGGGGGGGGGGGGGGCGCAAACCTCACATATTTCACTGAGCTCCATTTTCCCTAGCTACCCCTCTGCCTGGAGGGGAGAGAGAAGGGACTGCCGGCTGCCAGCTGGGAGCCCAGCCGATGGGGGAGGTGGGTCGGGTGGGTCACGGGAGTCTGCCTTAGGGCCTCAGCAAATCTTAACCCAGTCCTGGCATGCGCCAATTTTGTGAACATGTGACGAATCACAAATGCCCATCAAGTATTTTCAAGTCTCTTGTGGGGATGCATGCAAAAAAAGAATAAGACACTTCTAGCTTCTTGCTCGCCAGAAAAGAGATCACCTTTTCCAAAATGTATCTTTGCTCCTATCAGCTACTGCTCTGTTGGGTTACCAGAAGAACAAAGGAAGCACAATGGTGGGTGATGTATAGAATTTGTTTCTTTGCCATAAATGCACAGTTCTGTGCTTTTCAGAGTAACAAAAATAAAATCCTACCTGATCCCCTGTGTGTACGGGTGTTTTGTGCCTGTGTTTTTCCCCCTCTTCCAGCAAGTTATTATCAAGATAGCAAACTTTCATCACTGCAAATGAATTAGCCATGGAGACACATTCAGATAACAGCACAATTTCCTTTGATCAAATTGTAGAAAGCAGAAATAAGCCTAGCATCAAAGGTATGCAGGAAAATGTATCCACTTTTGCTTCATGGTATATTTGGATAATCGGGGACATTCTCCTTACCTAATCACCAACTGCTTGGCGGGGGGGGGGGGACTGGATTGCGCACAGATCTGGTTTTGGGCTGAAATACGGCTCTCGTGGAGCTCCCCCATGAGTTTATGGGAGGGATAATAAGGGTGGGAAAATAGCACATTAAGGAGAAAATCTGGCTGTTGTGGGTTTTCCAGGCTGCGGGCTGTGGTCTGGTAGTTTTTGCTATTAACGTTTCACCCACATCTACGTTGGCATTTTCAGAGGCATATCACAGTCATGACATGCCTCTAAATATACCAGCAATAGATGTGGGCAAAATGCTAAGAGCAAAAACTACCAGACCAGGGCCACACAGCCCAGAAAACCCACAACAGCCAGTTGGTTCCAGCCATTAAAGCCTTCAACAATACAGAAACTTAGTCCGTCCCTTAAGATGCTGACTTTCTATGCACAGGGAGTTGGATCCCTTTGGTAGATGGGAGCTTCAGTGTTTCCCCTATAATCTGACTTGGTATGGTCCTAGGAGGGCTTGACCATATCATATTACTAAGCTCCCTTCCAAGTAGGGAAGTTTGGTTGCTTTCAGATGGTGCCCATTTGTATGTTTATTTATGATGTTTTAGCACACCTTTCTCCAAATCTCTACGTTTACTCAACTATTTATCCTTTTGTTCCCAGGAATACCCAGAGCAGCTTACAACTTCATACTCCCCTATTCCATTTTTATGCTCAGCACAACAACCCTGTGAGGGAGGTGAAGCTGAGATCGTGTGACTGTTACCGCCCAGGAAAATAGACAAAATATGTTCCTGAGTCAAGTTACCTGACCACACTGGCTCCAGGTCAGGACACAGAGACCTGTGTGGTTTGGAAGCCTCCACAAGGCTTGCAAAGAACGTATATATGTGATTGTGCCAATATTCTACATGGTTTCTGTCTTGCCTCTGCCTTTTTAAGATGTAACAAAAGCCCCTTTAGTGTTGAATTTATAATTTGCCCACTGTGTAGGTTTATATTTTAGCTAGGTTTTCCAATCGATTTAAGGTTTTGTTTTTGTTAACTTAGGATATTCTTGCCTATAAGTATATGTGTTTGTATTCCTTAAGGTTTTCCCTAATGTTTAAGTTTAGAAATGTAATTTTTGATATTTGTGTTTGTTAGTAAAAGCAGTAGCCTGTAGAAGCTGATTTTAAGGGACAAGGAAGTTAGCCCTGGAATTCAGCTTAGACCAACACCCAGCCGACTCCTTAGCAAAGACAAAGACCCCTTTGGTTTTGCAAATTAAATCTGATGGCAGCACCCAGAGGTCCCAGCCGTTGGAAGACGTGTCGGGACCACCCTTGGACAGTTCAAACTCTCCTTTGTTGCGGAACTGAGGCGCGAGAGCCTCAGGTCATAACCTGAAGAAACAACCATCCTGATAACTTGAAGATGGCCTTTGGAGTGCGGTAGGAGAGCCCCACCCCAGTTCCTATGAATGGACCTTTTCCGCTCTCCCTTTCCAGCACCATTCTTGGGGGGGGAAGTCTCACGGAGGAGGAGGCGGGCTTGACGAGGCAGGGATTTCGTGATCCCGTTCACAAAAGTTGTAATTTTATCTTTCTTTTGTATTGATGTTTCTTTATTGGTGTTCGGTAGGGGACCTGCCCCCTACCTGCCCCCTTTACCTGCCTCTTTGCCCTCTTTGATGTTTGTGTATAAAAGTTCTTGCGCTTGGCTACAAGAGCGCGATTCTCCTGCCCGAGCTGTCACCACCGCCTCTGAATAAAATACTTTGCCTTGAAGGAACACCGGCTTCCTGCACCTCACTACGTTGCTTGAGCTGAAATCACTTATTGTTACCCGAGCAGCAGTGGTAACATGACTGGCACAAGTCCCCCACCCCACCCAAGCTTCCATGGCAGACTGGAGATTCAGACCTGTTTTCTCATATCCTAGTGCAGGGGTAGGGAACCTGCGGCTCTCCAGATGTTCAGGAACTACAATTCCCATCAGCCTCTGTCAGCATGGCCAATTGGCCATGCTGGTAGGGGCTGATGGGAATTGTAGTTCCTGAACATCTGGAGAGCACCACCTAATCTAATGTCACACCCTAACTGCTATACCAAGCAGGCTCTAAACAAGGATTTGAGGCAAATATGAATGCTTTTTAATCCCCTGTTATAAAAGGCGAAAACCTGGGAGGGTCTGTGGCTCAGTGGTAGAGTATTTGCTTGCAGAGATGTATCTGCCAGAGGAACATGGGGGTCAGCTGACCCCGGGCATCCCCATTGGATCACATGGGAGCCTCCGCAGGCTGCCCCTCGGCCCGACCCTGCCAGGCTGCTCCTAAGGTAAGTGGGGCATGGGTGTGTGTGTGCATGGGCGGGGCATCGGGGCAGGTGTTGCCCTGGGCACCATTTATCCCCGGACGCCTCTGTTTGCTTGGCATGCAGCAAGGTCCAGATTCAATCTCCAGTTGACAGGATTCGGTGGGGATTAATACAAAAGACTTCCTCCTGAGGTTTTAGAGAGCTGCTGCCAGTCAGAGTGGACAATAATTCAGTGGGAAGCATCATGTGACTTTTTACCATTCACATGATTGGTCGACGCAGTCGCTTCTTCTGGAGCCGCTGTGAGCAAGCCCGCAGGTCACTCCAGGATACTGCTCAGCTCTGTGCACAAGTTCCAAGCAGATGTTTGGGTGCGAGGAGGATCTAGGAGAGTGAATATTCTCATTCCCCGACAAATGTCAAAGAGGCCTTGGATTGCCCGCAGGTTAACAATGATATCGGCTGAGGCATTTAAGGTGCTTTCTGCTCTCTCAACAGGAAGCGGCTCATGGAATGCTGCATTCTCAAACAGACTGCTTCTGTCCTGGCATATCAGCTCATAACCCCCACCTCTGCCGCCCTGGGCGCACACCCCATTTGGTGCACGGCTCCGATAAGATCTTTCCAGAGCTGACTGACATGTGTAAATGTTCACGGCCTGGAATCCTATCACTCAGCAAGTCATCCCTTAATGACTCACACCGGAACATGTGAACAGCTTCTGTTGAAAGCCTCAAGGAGGTGGTGGGGAAATTCTGCCTGCGGTGTTCAAATTGGGGACAGTTGTTTTTTTGGCACGTTGCTTAGTGTGGAAGGCATGGGGCGGGGGGGGGGGGGGGTGTGCAGGGCCTCATCTTCAGGAAGGAAAACCAGAGTACCATTCCAAAGAGTAGGTGCCATTGGATTCAAAGCCTGAAGACATTGGGCTTTGCCACACAATTTATTTAAAACATTTTGAGGCAGAAAGTAAAAGGTTTCCTCCCTGGAATTTTTACCCCAGAACTTTTTTATTTGCAGCCTCAAAACATTTTAAATGAATCCCATTTTAAAAGCGATTCTCCGGCTGAGGTGTTTTGAAAATGTCTTCAGTTGCTGTGCGATCAATTGACTACGTTTCCCACATCTCTCTGAACTCGGTGCCATCTTCTTAGCTCACTCAGTCCCCCCTGCCTGTTTATTTGCAGCATTTAACTATTTGTTCTTTTATGGAGAGGGGGTGCAATCTTCGAAGCATTGAGCATACAAGGAGTAGAAAATGCACCACAAGGCTGTGAAGCATTGAAGAAGAAGAACAGTTTGAAGAAGAGTTTGGATTTATATCCCCCCTTTCTCTCCTGCAGGAGACTCAAAGGGGCTGACAATCTCCTTGCCCTTCCCCCCTCACAACAAACACCCTGTAAGGTGGGTGGGGCTGAGAGAGCTCTGAGAAGCTGTGACTAGCCCAAGGTCACCCAGCTGGCGTGTGTGGGAGTGCACAGGCTAATCTGAATTCCCCAGATAAGCCTCCACAGCTCAGGCGGCAGAGCGGGGAATCAAACCCGGTTCCTCCAGATTAGAGACACGAGCTCTTAACCTCCTACGCCACTGCTGCTCCTCTGAAGCATCGATTCAGCACAGAACTGAAAAGGGGGTGGGGGGAGAGATCACAAAATGGCGGCATGCAGAAGGTACCAGGTTTAATCTATGGCATTTACGGTTTAAAGAATCAGGCATCAGGTGACAAGGAAGACCTCAACCTGAGATCTTTGCCATCTGTTAGACCAGGGTTGTAGCTCCGCAGGCAGCTTCGGGTGTTTGTGAAACAGAATTGGCAAAATGAGTAAAATAGCAGCAGGCAAAATCTCTCCCCCCAAATGTCATATAAACCAGCTGTAGGAAAACCAGGGGCAGATTCACATGCACAATATTCTGTTCTCAGGGCGGGGTTTGGGGAGAATAATGTAAGAATCTCCAGCCATCTGAAGACACTGCTTGGTTCTTCTGGAAAAGGTGCAGGCCTCGCTTTCGTTATGCCTCCAAGAAACTATTTCTGATTTTATATTACCCCGTCTCTGGCCCAAATGTCACATCCTGGTAAGTTTCCCTACTGGGCAAAGGGACCGGCCCTTTTCTTTATCCTTTCAATTCCCATTTTCTAAATGCTTCCAAATCTCTCCCTGTGTTCCGCATGTCGGCTGCGGGTGGGAAGGTCCGCACTCACTCACTCACACACACCATCTACTGGAATGTGTTCTTCCTACCCTCCCTCTTCACTCCTCTCCCAGGCTTGGACACTGCCCAGCATTTCTCAGCAAGCTGGGGGAGCGTGGCTGCGTTCCCAGTAGCACACACTGGCTACGTTGTTTTCCTGAGCCTCCCTCGGAGTCCAAAACCCTGCTTTTGCATGGCCGGCATGCTCTGGAAGGGCCATCTGCTCGGGCTCCGTGTCCGAGCCAAATGCGCTGGACCGCTTTTGAAGGTCAGCAAGCTAAGGAATATCAGAGCGCTTGCGTACTTGCGCACTGAGATGAAGAGGGGGAAACCATGCCTACGATACCCGTATGGTGGATTAGGCCTGTGCATACGCAAATACGTTCCATCGATTTGTATGCCTTTGCACGCTGCGCATGCAGCTCCTTCTGGGCAACATCCAGTGAAGACAGACACTTTGCAAAAGGAGTAAAGGAAAAAAGTTCTTTTTTTATATAAGCTAAATCTGTTGTCCACAGCTCCCACCTGGTATAGGAATTTGCATTCAACAGTACCCATCCAACAATGGTCAAGAAGTCAGTAGTTCCTACACAGAACCAGATAGTGGTGTACCGCCCACGGGGCCACATGGGGTTACATGTCCCCGGGCGCAGACCATTTAGTTACATGGGGGTGGAAAATCACCCCTCACACAGCCACCCCCTTCACATGCTGCGTGCTCACCAGCCCGCCCGGTAAGGAAAGAAGTTTTAATTGCTTCCACCGTGGGCGTCCCCACCTCCCCCCACAAGAGCCAGGGCAGCCACCCCAGCAGCCAGGCAGGCAAGCGAGTGCAGCGCTGTAGAGGAGCAGGGACTGGCAAAACCCGCTCGCTTACCTTGCACGGCTAATTAGGCAATGGACAGGCTGGTTTGGGTTCACCCAAGGAGTCTACAGCTAGGAGTGCTTATTGCGGACCGACAGGTGTGCACGAAGCTGGCCTGTTTAATACATTACTTACCCAACAACAATCTTGGGAAAGCTCCATGGGACAAAGGGATGTGAGGAAGCGCAGCAGTGCGCAAGGGCCCCCCCCCCCCACATTGGTACAGGAGGGAGGTGGGGTCCGCAAGCAAATGGGATTTGGGAGAGGAAGGTGATGGACGGGGGGGGGGGGTGTGTGTGAAGAAGTTCAGGGAAAAGGCAGTTGGCAGAGTCCAGAAAGTTTGGTGGGAAAGCTGGGAGAGAGAGGGGGCAGGAGATAACAGAGATGGGTCAGGGGTGAATCTAGGGCAACTGCGGGTCTCCAGATGTTCATGGACTACAAATCCCATCAGCCCCTGCCAGCATGGTCAATTGGTGGCATGCAAGGGAGGGAGAGAAGGGATGGGGCCCGGCATCTGGACATGGCCCACCCACCCTAGCGGAGGGAGGGGGAGGGGTGACATGCAAGGGAAGGGGAGTGAGGGGAGTGAGTGAGGTGTGGCATGCAAGGGAGGGGAGGGGGCTGATGGGAATTGTAGTCCATGAACATCTGGAGAGCCGCAGATTGCAGACCCCTGATCTAGGGGAAATAGAGCGGGGGAGGGGGGACTCAGTTTTTGCCCCGTGCTCTGTTTCCCCTACATACGCCTCTGGAACCAGACAGAATGCAAGATAGGGATGTCAGCAGACGGCCACTGGAATCCAAGTTTGGAAAAAGATAGGTTTATATACCTGTTCTACCGATAGTGTCTTGCCATGCTGCTTCCTGTTTGCGGGAGGAAGCAGCTGGCAAGGTACTGCCTGTTGTGGGCACTTCTAAGCCAAGTAGTCCCTGCAGTGTGGCTTCTTCTTAGTTTTATATATATATATTTAAAAACAGAAATGGTTTCCCTTTGGAAAAAATATTGTTACCCAAAAACACATTTTAAAAAAAACATGTCATTTTAAATGTCAGGTTGGATCCACTCAACTTTTCCACTGGTGAAGAAGAGGAGGAAGAGTAGTTTGGATTTATACACCCCCTTTTTCTCCTGCCTCAAAGCGGCTTACAAACTCCTTTCCCTTCCTCTCCCCACAGCAAACATCTTGGGAGGTAGGAGGGGCTGAGAAAGTTCAAGAGAACTGTGACTAGCCCAAGGTCACCCAGCAGGCTTCATGTGGAAGAGCAGGGAAACAAATCCAGTTCCCCAGATAATAGTGCACGGCTCATGTGGAGGAGGGGGGAATCAAACCCGATTCTCCAGATTAGAGTCCACCACTCTTAACCACTACACCATGCTGGAAGAAGGATTTAACAACCAAAACTGGGTCTCCTAGGACCTGCATACACAAAAGCCACATCCAGTGTGGGGCTGTATTAATGAGGGGAACTGGGCAAGAGGGAGTGAAACAGCTGGATAGATGCAAACCATTAATCAGGGTTTGGGTGGGCTGAAATAAATTATGCATATCACAAAAAGGTAGTATGTTGCTAAATGATTGTTTCAATTTACAGCCAGTAAAAGCAAAGGATGGCAAATTCTCCGTTTGGAGCAAGCTACAATTATTCCTTCAAGTTGTCCAGCCTTGTACGAAAGGCTGAAGGAGAACATGTGTGATGGGTGCGATGTTACCTAATGGCAGTGTGGGTTTGGATTTATGGCAGTGTGGGCTGGATTTCCCAGGCCATAGGTGACAACCTCCAGAAGCAAATGGGTCAGGGATTGGTGCACTGGAGTCACACAGGCACGCTGATGACACTTCCACTGAAAACTGAAACGGATGTCACAGGATGCTCTAGGACAGGGGTGGGCAATAATTTTTTCCATGGGGCCGCATAAGAAACAGAAAATATTGTGGAGGGCCGGGCCAAAAGGCTGAACTCAATTCTGCATAATAGGGGCTGATAAGTGACAGACAGGTGCACAGATCAACTTGGAATCAGTGGCAACAGTTCTGCATACAACACTATTTGGCACAAAGAATCACAGGCTTAATCTACCTGCATAGTTGTCCACTGTGACAAGCAAGCAAGTGGGGAGACTTAAGTCCCTTGACCTACTTGTTTCATCGACTGGTGCTTTTGAAAGCCCCGCAGAAGCTGGTTGCCTTGGTTGCTGGCTTCTGCGGGGCTTTCAAAGGCACCTCGCTCCCCAGCAAGGCGGGGGGGGGGCAGTCAGGGTCATCCGGCGGGCCGGATGTGGCCCACGGGCCGTATAATGCCCAGGTCTGCTCTACGATTTACCAAAAATCTATGGTAAAACCATGGAGCTTTTGCCAGTCCTAGAGGGTCCTTGTTATCACTTGTAGTTTTTGCTATTAGAAAATCTCCCCCTCATTTCTTTCCTGTGTGTGGGTTTGCCAGGAGGTCTCCTTCTCTTCTCCCCAGTCTGATTCTACCACTTTAACCATTACACCTCACTGACCCTAACATGGGCACTGGTGCAGAACCAGTTATTATCGGACAGACCAAAAGGGCTGTCCTGCTTTTCATAGCTCTGAAACTTACAATGAGGGCAGTCAGATGAGATATTTTGTGTGTGCGCGTGTGTTAATTCCCATCAAGTCGCTTCCGAGCGCTGTGGAAAATTACAGCTGCTTCTTTTGAACCAAACGAGCCGTTTTGTTCCCTTCAAAGATTCTGGATTCTGGGCTCATGAAAAAGGCAGGAATTTGTCCAAGGATATTTTTAAATGCATGCAGAATGAAGCTAACTAGCAAGACATCTGAAAAATCCTGCAATCCAACATTCCTGAGGCTTGGGCTCGGAAGACCTGCTGACCTTGAACGAGAGGTCAGCTCATAAAGTACGCTCAGTTCCCTGAAAGCCTTCCAAGGGGAGGAATCAGGGACGGCTTCCAAAGGCCTCGGAGGAACGCACAAGCTGCCTCCCCCCAGCCCCAGCACTTCCCAAAGCGGAAGCTTCCATCACTTGGACTGCACAGAAGTGTCGTTCCCAAGACAGACGGAGACCAGAGACGCCGTCCAAGGGAAGACCTGCTCCTCCCAGCCCAGCTGAGCAGAACGCGGAGGGTGGAAGTAATCGACAAGCTAGCAGTCAAAGGAGAGGCTGCAGCTTCCTTGCCTAGGCCAAAGCGTGGAGAGTTCGGGCTTGACTTGAAGGCCGCAGGCTGGGATCCAGCGTCCTCTGGCCTCAGGTGGCACTGAGCTTCTTTCCAGCCTGCCCTTGCAGAGGATTGCCTTGTTAAATCAAATGCTTGCAGCGCTTGGAAATCCAGCCAAGTCTGCGTTGCCCAGTTTTTGCCCTCTCTGGCACAGCACAATGGATGCAAATTCCAGACGGGCAGCTGTCTTAGTCTGCAGCAGCAGAATTAAACAAGAGCCCGGTGGCCCCTCGACGCCTAACAAAACGTATTTCATAAATACATTTTTTGTGAATCAGGGCTCACTTCATAAAATGAGCTGTGCTGCAGATCAGATAATCCCTGAAGTTTCCAAAAGCGGGTCAAGCGTGACTTTCTCCCTGCTTGAGCAGGGAAAGCTAAGTAGACCAATGTCTGTTCTTCAGGTTTTTCACTCCTCTCGACCTTCCTTCACCCACGCAGGAGCAGTTCCACCCACACCTTAGCAGGCATTTCCAGGGGATCAATGGGGCTTCTTTTAAAAAAATGAACACTTTAGGTATATCGCAGGAACGATAGAACATTGAAAAAAAAAACCCTCCCAAAAGGCAGCATGCAACCTCCCCACCCGGAAGTAGTGGCTGGGCTCAGAGGAATCAGTGGGGTATTTCCTCCTGTGTAAACGAAGGCTCATTCCGCACACGCAGAATAATGCACTTTCAAGCTGCTTTCACAACTGTTTTTGCCATTCCGCACAGCTTCAAAGAGCCCTGAAAGCAGCTTGAAAGTGCATTATTCTGCGTGTGCGGAATGAGCCTAAGAAACAAAGGAGACCTCCACTGAGGAACAAACAGCCTCAAGGTAAGAACTGCATGTATAAATGACCATTATTTATTTTATTGATTTAATTTAGACCCCCACTAATGGAAAACAAAAGCAGCTTATGCTGTTCTCTCCTCCCTTTCATTCTCACCTGTTAAGTAGTTTAAACTGAGAAGGCAGGGCTAGCCCAAGATCACCCAGCAAGTTTTCATGGCACAGAAGGGAATTTGCATGTGGGTCACAATTTATTATTATTTATTTTATTTCCTTCGTTTACACCTCACCAACAGGGGCTCCAAGCACTTTACTTGGATCTCCTTTCCCCCATTTTCATCCTCGCAATAACCCTGCGAGATGGGCTGGGCTGGGAGTGCATAACTGGCTCAAGTTCACCCAGCAAACTTCCACGGCAGAATAGGGTTTCGCACCCGGGTCTCCCACATCCTACTCCCGCCCTCCAGCCACGATACCACGCTGGCTCTCTTACAGTTGCAGCATCTGAAGAAACGAGCTGACTCACAAAAAGAATACATTCTGTAAGCCTTCAAAGCGCCGCTGGACACCTGTTTTTTGTCACAATGAATACAAAACCAATTCTCTTTACTCTTCTAACAAGAAACAAGGCAGGAGGAGCTCCTAAATAATTTGGCTGTGTCAACAAAGCAGGATGTTTTGGGGCTGCGTAGATGTCAACATCATACCAATTCTGGCTACACAATCGTCCTGTCTCATTCAAATGCTTGCTGCCTCCTTACAAGTATCCTTATGCCAAGTCAATCAGTCCATGTGGTTCAGAATTGTCTTTAATTAACAGGTAGCTCTCGAGGATCTCAGACATTGAAACGGAGGGGGAAGCATCTAGATTAGTGGTTCCCAAAGTGGGTGGTGGAATGACCCAGGGGGGCAGTGGAATGACCGGGGGGGGGCACTAAGAGGCAAAGGGGCAACTGGGGTTGCTGGAGGTGGGCCCTTTCAGTTCTGCTGTTCACTTATTTACAATAGATCAAGCTATGGGGCCATGCTGGCAAAATCCAGTGGAAACTATGGCCCCCTCCGCACATGCACAAAATAATGCACTTTCACAATTGTTTGAAAGTGGATTTTGCTATTCCGCACAGTAAAATCCAGCTTCAAAGTGCATTGAAAGTGGATTGAAAGTGCATTATTCTGCATGTCCGGAAGGGGCCTATCAGAACTTTTTTTCCTGACTTTGAAAAGCTGGGATCACTGGGTCAAGTTCATCAATTTTGTTGGATAAATTAAACTAAGACGTTTCAATTGGAGTTTGAATAGATGTGATTGCTACTGTTTTTATTTAATTGTTGTTATCTTCCTTAGGGTAGGGCGCACTGGGGATGAGTTTATGGAACCAAGGGAGCAGCAGCCCGAGAAAGTTTGGTCTAGATGATCTAGATGAACAAAAAGAGCAAATGTCCTAAAAGAGAGAGAGAGAGAGAGAGGCCCTTTCCCCACTTAACTTAAGCCCCGCGCTACTCTCCTCAAGTAGCGTGGGGTCCCCCGGCACTCCCCACTACAGGGGTGGCGACAACGCAGCCGCCCCGATGCTGTCGCTCTCGCGCCCCCTCAGCGCGCGGCATCCCTGGGCATCCCTGGCATCCCTGGCGCGCAGCATCCCTGGCGCTCCTCGACATGACGCCTTTTGATGACCCCACGCAGAGCGCGGGGTCGTGGGGACGCCCGGGCGTGCGCCAGAGATGCCGCGTGCTGAGAGTAGTGCGCAGCAAAGGGCAGCAAAGGTAAGTGGGGAAACGCCAAGAGAGAGAGAGAGAACAAAAAGGACAGATTTGCATAACATCCATATTTTTCTAATTGATATCCACAGACGCAAATGTACCAGTAATTACTAGGATTCAAATCGAAATACAACTTGTGATAGTTTCAGCTGTGTTTGCTATCAGATGCTAACTGTGGATGGGAAAATTTTCAAGGTCTCAGTTCCCCCTTCTTCTGGCTCATCCTCTTTCATTCCCTCAGTCAACTTCTCCCCACCACGGGCAGCTCTGGGTACCCTGCGGCCACTCGGGAATCCAGCATCAACATCTGCTGTAACTGGACCGGAGCAGAATTGGGACAGGTTGAAGGACATGTTTCAACAAAGAGATCTGAGAAAGAGGATGTCTGGCTACCCTAAGGCAGCGGAAAGTGGCCAAGCCCTGCTATGCTTTGAACTGGGAAATGCCAAGATTTGAATCTGAGCCACCGGCATCAAAGTGAGCATGAATTGCAGGCCCGTTTCCAGAAGCCACGGTTGGACCCATGAAAGGTTTTGCTTGAACAGTAGACAGTGATTGTTGCATTGTGTATTATATGCCTTATACTTTTTCTGCATTGTTTTCTAATTTTGTAATCATTGTACTTTACAGTTTTCATTATATGGTCTCCAGTTTTGTAACCTTCTTTTATGGCATTGTTTCATTATGATGCTGTCATTTTTGCATTGTTCTCTTACAGTCATAATCAGTTAATGAGTATATGTGTTATACTATATTTTTACATTTTTGAAAGCAACTGAAGTAAAGTGCAGTGAGGAACGATAGGTATGTCGGCCATATTACTGTTCTACAAGACACTCACCAAAAGCCCAGTGGAACAAAACCGTTTTACAGGCCCTGTGGAATTCACCAAGATCCCGCAGGGCCCGCACAGCTGATGGAAGCGTGTTCCACCAGGCAGGGGCCAGGGCCGTAAATGCCCTGGCCCGAGTAGAGGCCAGCCACATCATGGAGGGACCAGGGATCACCAGTAAGTTGGTTAGCCATTGGAACCTGTATACTCAAGAGCAGTGTATCTTTCAATGCTAGTTGCTGGGGTGTAATAGATGCCCCTTCCGCACAGGCAAAGTACAGCGGGTTGCAGTCAGGGTTAAGCGACCCACGTTGCCGTTGGGATGCTTGCATGTCTCCATGCAGGAGCCCGCGGAAGCAATATGGGTTGCCGTCATGTCTTCGCACAGAGGTGCGGGGTTTTTTTTCCACTCATCTCCCTCCACTGCGTAGCTACAAAGCCAGGCAACCATGGGCCTCCACAGGCATGCTGCCGCCCCTGTGCCACTCTGTAGCTGTGCAGCAGAGAGGCAGGGACTGGGGGGGAAAGGGAAGCGCAGCCAAGTAACATGCTTCTCAGGGCAGCCGTTCACTCGGCTGTGGTTGCAATCCGCATTAAAACTAAAGAATCATTGATAGTGCAATTCTTAAAAAACCCAGGTTGGGGGGAAACGTGGAGCGGACTCACATTAGGAGTGGAATCTGTGCGAAGTTACGCCCCCCCCCCCCCACACACATGGGTTTTATACCATGGTTAGCCTGCATTTATTGTCCTGTGCAGAAGGGGCCAGAGAGATGCATGCCATGTTTGTAAGCCAACTGCTTGACCGCTGTGGGAAACAGTATGCTGCTGGGAAGGACCATTGGTTTGATTAGGCAGAGCTCTTCTGGTATTCTTAACCATAGCTGTGTCGTCGCTGATGCTGGGACACCAATTTTGATTCGAAAACACTGTAAACTCTCCCAGGGCCTTCAGATCTGGAGGGGAGAAGGGAGTCTTTGAGAGCAAAGAAATTCTGGAAGTGTTTTGCATTGCAGCTTATGTGCAACTACATCATTTGCGATACTCTTATTTTCTCCCCTTGGCATTAATGTTCTCCTCGCTCTGCTTTTGCTTATGCAGAAATCTATTCAGTTGAAATGAATCCTTCCAAAAGAATGTTGCGGAAAATGCACCAGCTTTTGTGCCAGCAGGAGATAAGAACAGAGTGCCAAAAGGAAGCTGCCAGTCTGTGCTCTGATTACAGGCAATGTGTAATAAAAGACACACACACACCCCACCGTCTCAGGAAAACTTTATTTCCATTTCTCATATTTCTCTTTATTCTGACACTGTGTTCCTTATATTATTATATTCTCATCACTTTAAAAAAAATAAAATTCACAGGCTGTGTAGCGACTGAGTGGTCTTCTGTGTGATGTCACAGCTTTCCTTATTGCCATTGGCTTGCCTCCTCTGATGTCACAATGAGCACAGGCAAGTTTGGTCTAGTAAGTTGGTGAGAAGTGCCATCAAGTGCAACTGAGAGCCAGTATGGTGTAGTGGTTAAGAGCGGTGGACTCTAATCTGGAGAACTGAGTTTGATTCCCCACTCCTCCACCTGAGCGGAGGACACGTGAGTGGCAGACTCTCCTCCACTTGAGCGGGACTCTTATCTGGTGAACTGGATTTGTTTCCCTGCTCTTACACATGAAGCCTGCCTGGTGACCTTGGGCTGGCCACAGTTCTCACAGAACTCTCCCAGCCCCATCTGTTGTGGGGAGAAGGGAAAGGAGTTTGTAAGCTGCTTTGAGTCTCCTTGCAGGACAGAAAGGGGAAATATAAATCCAGACTCCTCAAGTGGCAGATAACTATGGTGACCCTGCAGGATTTTCAAGGCAAGTGATGTACAGCAGTGGTTTACCATCTGATTTCACGTAGCAACCCTGGACTTCTTTGGTAGTCTCCCATCTGAATGCTAACCAAGGTTGACCATGCTTAGCTTCTGAGATCTGATGAGATGGTGCTAGCTTGGGCCCACCAGGTTTGTTTAGGAAGCTGCATACACAAAGAAAATTGGAAGAAATTGGAAAGTATCATATGATGTTCCACAGGACTTATTCCCACAAAGTTTATTTAGGGACTGCAGCCTTTGACTCCTAGGGACAATTATGGGATTTGACTTGCGGGTGCAGTTCAAGAAGAGCAGATCCAGAGCGTCTCTTTGGAAACAGACACAAGGGAAGCTGTTGTTTACTATGGGTGCAGATCGCTGTGGAGACAAGACCCGTGCATCGTAAGGAAACCCTGGCAAAGCAATGGGCAGTCATGTTGCGTCACAGCCGGCGACAGGGATTGGCATGGCCGGGTACCTGCTGAAGCCTTCAGATTCAAGTGTCAGCCTTCTGCTTCTCAATGGGAGAAGCGGCTGAGATTAAGGGAGGAAGAGCACCGAATTCAGCCACCTCCTCTGGGCACCCTTTCTGACTGATACAGAGACATCTCCATGACTGTCACTCCTTTTAGACTTCACAACCCTGCAGCTAATTTCTCCATTATAAACAGTACTGAGCACAATAAAGCCTATCGGTATTCCTGGTTCAGCTTGGGAATTTTCCTGACCATGCACCCCTTCCCCATCCCATTAACATTATTCTGCATCCACCTCTTCCCAGTCCCTCCTCCCTCCTCCCTTCCCAACTTCTCTAGCCCTTCCCAACATCCTTCGCAACTCTCCTCCTTTCTCTGCTTCCCAACTAATTCTACTCCCCCTTTCCTCATCACTAAGGCCCCTTCCGCACAGGCACAATAATGCACTTTCAATCCGCTTTCACAAGTTTGCAAGTGGATTTTGCTGTTCCGCACAGTAAGCTCCAGCTGCAAAGTGCATTGAAAGTGGATTGAAAGTGCATTATTCTGCATGTGCGAAAGGGGCCTAATTCTATCTCCAGCCCAATAACCACAGCTTCTTCATCCTGGCAAGCAGGGGTGCAAGGAACTTAAATTTCCTACCTGTCTTGGGAGCTCACAGCAGAAGATGGGAGGAATAACCTCAACCACTTCTTTACTGGAACTCTGTAACAGTTTCCCTGTTCAGGCTGTTTTATACACCACAGTGGCCTTGGACTGTATAATATGCATTTGCCTGGAGAATCCATCTAGTGCAGGGGACTGCAACCTGCAGCTCTCCAGAAGTTCATGGACTACAAATCCCATCAGCCCCTGCCAGCATGGTCAATTCTGGCAGGGGCTGATGGGAATTGTAGTCCATGGACATCTGGAGAGCCGCAGGTTGCAGACCCCTAATCTAGTGCTATTGTCTGTTCTATTGTTTACACGTACGTTGCTTTGTTTGCAGCTACTATGTCCTTTTGTATACCTTGACTTCAATGCATATTTATTGCATTTGTTCACTTTAATTATGGTCACATTAAATTTGGCACTTTTCAAAGGCTGTCTTGATGGTTTGCCTGTAGCCTAGCTGTGGTAGGTTTTCTGTATTGTTTAAAGGGGAATAGGGCAGATTGCGAGAGGAGAGGTCCATCAGTGTCCTGCTGACGAAAGGGGACCTCCACATTCAGAGACAATAAATGTCTGAAATGTGAGTTCTAGGAGTCAACAGTGGGGGGCCTTCATGTCCAGGACAACTGGTTGGCCAGTTTGTAAATGGACCACTAGTCTGATCCAGCAGGTCTCTTCTGATGTTGTTATGGTGAACATGGCTTGATGTGGACCTTGGAGAAGGCTTTGAGTAGTCTGGGTCCTTGTTCAGGCAAGCATCTCATTAGGACTGGTTGTGGTGGGTTTTCTGGGCTGTGTGGCCATGGTCTGGTGGATCTTGTTCCTAACGTTTCGCCTGCATCTGTGGCTGGCATCTTCAGAGGTGTATCACAGAGGAAAGTCTGTTACAAAGCTTACAGTCTCCTTTCCTTTCCCTCCCCCCACCACAACAAACACCCTGTGAGGCGGGTGGGGCTGAGAGAGCTTGAAAGAACTGTGACTAGCCCAAGGTCACCCAGCTGGTGTGTGTTGGAGTGCACAGGCTAATCTAGTTCACCAGGAAAGCCTCCACAGTTCAAGTGGCAGAGCGGAGAATCAAACCAGTTTCTCCAGATTAGAGTGCACCTGCTCTTAACCACTACATTACAGCTGCTCTTGCGAACCCCAGCCTCTGGTCATTAATCTGAGAAATGTCCAGAGGCTGAGGTTTACAAAACCTCTTCCCAAAGCAGAAGAAGAAAGGAGCAAAGTGTTTCAAAAGCTGAATTTCTGCAGATAGGGTTAAGGGAGTACATCAAGGAACAAGAAAGGAAAAAGATCTATGATTTGCCCACAGCTTGCACAAAATTCCCACCGAGACCATAGAAATGTGTGAGTTATGTTGTCCATTCCAGTGGTTCTTGTGGTTTATACTTCACCCAAGTGGACAGTGAATTGCTAAAGTGCAAACCTGGTGTGATGTGTGCAGCCGTGTGAGTGCTACAGAATGAGCAGGAGCTTCAGGTTGGAAGAACGGCAGTATGGGGATACTCTGTACTTAAATTCAGCGATGGTTTTGAATGTAATGCTTTTCCAGAACACATTCCAATTCCCTCAAGAGTCTTTCAAACAGTATAGTAGCACATTTATCTATAGCTGAAAATGTTATTCAGTTTGTTGGTTCCCGCCCCCCGCCCCCATATAAGCTAGTGAGTAAGTAACTTCCAGTAGTTCCTACAGAACTGATTACCTGCCAGCGACACTCTTAGGTGAGAAACCCAGCGTGCTTATAGTGGGTAAGAACGGTGGACTCTACTCTGGAGAACTGAGTTTGGTTCCCCACTCCTCCACATGCGCAGTGGACTCGAACCTGGGGAGCCTGGCTTGTTTCCCCATTGCTCCACATGAAGGCTGCTGGGTGACCTTGGACCAGTCACAGTTCTCTCAGAACTCTCTCACCCTCACCTGCCTCACAAGGTGTCTGCTGTGTGGAGAGGAAGGGAAAGGAGTTTGAGACTCGTTTAAAAGGTAGGGGAAAGGGGGATATAAAAAGCAACTCTTCTTCGTTCTAATGGCTGAAAAGAGGGGGATGGGAGCTTGGTCCTGCTGTCTTGAAAGGGGAGCTCAGCTCTGTCCTTTCCTTATTGTCGGGGCTGTGGGGAAGCATCCAGATTTGGGTTGTCAACCTCTAGGCAAGGTCTGCAATTATCCCTGAATTATAGTCTATCTCCAGACTACTGAGATCAAATGCCCTGGAGGAAATAGAAGCTTTGGGAGATGGTTCTGGTGGGTTTTCCGGGCTGTGTGGCCGTGGTCTGGTGGATCTTGTTCCTAACGTTTCGCCTGCATCTGTGGCTGGCATCTTCAGAGGTGTATCACAGAGGGAAGTCTGTAAACAGGCGAAATGTTAGGAACAAGATCCACCAGACCACGGCCACACAGCCTGGAAAACCCACCAGAACCAGTTGAATCTGGCTGTGCAAACCTTTGACAATACTTTGGGAGATGGACTGCAAATCGTCACATGGCCAGCGATATTCTACCTCTCTCCAAACTCTGCCCTTCTAGGACCCCCCCCCCCCCCCCCCCAGATCTCCAAGATTTTTTCAGCCTGAAGTTTAGCAGGCCTAGTCACATGGATGCTCCACCTGTAGGCTAGGCACCCCACAATTTCTCCTTTACTCTGGACAAAATTAATGGAGACCAAGTACAGTTTTCAAGGCAAGCAACAAACAAAGCTGGCTGGCCATTGCCCTGTGTGGCGTAGTGGTTAAGAGCAGGTGCACTCTAATTTGGGGAACTGGGTTTGATTCCCCGCTTTGCCACTTGAGCTGTGGAGGCTTATCTGGTGAACCAGATTAGCTTGTGCACTCCAGCACATGCCAGCTGGGTGACCTTGGGCTAGTCACAGCTCTTCGGAGCTCTCTCAACCCCACCCACCTCACACGAGATTTGTTGTGGGGGGGGGGAGGGAAAGGAGATTGTAAGCCCCTTTGAGTCTCCTTACAGGAGAGAAAAGGGGGGATATAAATCCAAACTCTTCTTCTTTTTCTCTGTGTAGTGACCTTGGACTTCCTTGGTGGTCTCCCATCCAAATACTGACCAGGGTCAACCCTAGATTTGCCATGATCAGGATAGCTGGGCCATGCAGAGTTAGGGCCTGGAGGAAAATTAGGTTTATATTTTCTCTGACGTAAAGGGGAGAAATGGGTGCCATATGAGTTGTGCTCACCTTGGGCACGACATTATCTGAGCACTGTGCCTGACTGTTGGGGCTTCTCCTGTCGAAATTAGGAGAAATTCCCATATGGAAACAGGTTCTCCTGCTCATTGGCTTCTAGCCAACAGACAAGAAAGCCACAGATTTCGGCCACAGATTGGGCAGGGAGGTCCAGAATCAGCAAGTGCCTGATATTCAATTAACCCCCTTGATGAAGAAGGGCACCGCCCGTCACAAGGCTCCAGCCCCATTGTTCATTTCAGTGGGAATTCTGTGAGGAGCGCTCAGCTGGACCGTTGACATGACGCGAGCGTTCCCAAGAAGCAATCTTCGTTGACAATCTGCACCAGGTCTGTGCGAGCGGTTGCCCGTCGTTTCTCTCGCAGCTGTGTGTTACTTAGCAACCTAAGCAGCAAAAGGTTCATAGTTGGGATTTAAGAAAATGAACGGTTGGGCTCTTTGGAATGCGAGAGCGTGCGAAGTGTCCACGGCTGCCACAGGACTGTCTGGGGAGGGGCACCGATCGTCTGAGGTCATTGAAAGGAGCACAAACCGAAGTCACTCGCTGCCAATCAACTGTGAGAGTGATCAGTTTCCTGCCCCCCCCAACAATTCTTCTTTGTAGGACAAAATAAATTAAACAGAGCATTGATGTCGCTATAGTTTCTGGACGCCTGCTTGCAAAGAACTGACGTTCGTTTTCCTCTACCTCACTGCCGCAAGGGGTGCTTTGGAAGTGCTTTGAGTTTGTGGGTAGACATACTGCTGCCACCATAGGAAGACGTCATTCTTTGATTGGCCCCATGGCAGTATGGTTGCTGACCTGGAGATCTCCCAGGTGACAGAGACTAGTCCCCCTGGAGGAAATGGCTGCTTTGGAGGGGGGACTCTATGGCATTTCACCTTCTCTTCCCAAACCCCGCCCTCCACAGGCTCCGCCCCCAAATACCAAGTGTTTCCCAATCTGCAGCCGGAAACCCTGCAGGTCAGCCATTTTGTAATCGGTCCCAACTCCCACGGAAGTTATTTTGTGGTGGCCGTCACTGTCCTTTCTCAAAATCCCAGTGGTGACCACAGAGTGAATGAGTAACCTGAAATAGCGTTTGACCTCCAGTGGACAACCGGATGAGAGTTTCAGCAGCATTTTAAATTGTCTATTCTCTTTCCCATCTTACTACAGATAGTCTGACCAAAATTTTTTTTAAGTCAGTTTGAATTCTGGAATAGCTGTTCAATCCATTGAAAAGCCATTGGTTATCTCCTTCCAAACGGATCCATCTGCCGATTCTTATGTGAACCTCTCTTGAATTTCTCATTCCATCGTAGGTGGCTTGTCAAATGTGAAGTGGCTTCCCCAGGCATTCATCTACATAACAAGTATTAATTAGGTGTCACAGCCAATCAGCAATGTTCTGTGATGAGAAGTCCCAAGTAGTTCTCTGAGGAAGAGTGTAAATGGAAACCCCACCCACCCACCCTCCAACACACTAACTCCAGAGGTGGAGCTACAAGGGGATCAAGGGGTCGTGTTGCACTGGGCATGCGCTTGGGGAGGGGGAGTCAAAATTTCAGGTTTGTTTTTTTTATTTGTTAGTGTTTATCAGTTTTTGGCCTGCAGGGAGCGCAGTGTTTAGGCTAGCAGCACCAAAATTTCAGGGTGTTTTCGGGGGACTCTCCTGATGATTGCACCCAAGTTAGGTGAGGTTTGGTTCAGGGGGTCCAAAGGTATGGACTCCCAAAGGGGGTGCCCCATCCCCCATTGTTTCCAATGGAAGTTAATAGATGGGAGCTACACTTTTGAGAGTCCATATCTTTGGGCCCCCTGAACCAAACTTCACCAAACCTGGCTGGTATCATCAGGATAGTCTCCTAAAGATACCCTGAAATATTGATGCTGCTAGACTAAAAACTGCACCCCCTTTAGGCCAAAAACTGAAAAAACACTAAAAAATACAAAAAACACAAACTAACATGGGGGGGAGGGGGGGAGAGCAAAACTCAGATTTTTGTACCGGGCTCCATTTTCACTAGCTACGCCTCTGACTGACTCACTGACCCACACACAGAGCTTATCATTGAAGTTCTGTGATGACTGTGGAAAAAACTAATTTTGCTAGGTGAGAACTACCAAATTTCCAGGCTGGGTTTCACAGAAACATACATAAAATGATTGAGTTCAAAGTTCTGGCTCAGCCCAGACCAAGTGTTGAAAGATATTTTAGCATCTATGGTGGTGGTGTTCAAAATCTGTACAATGGATAAGATCAGTTATTTTGAAATTCAGATCTTTTTCACTAATTACAGCAAACATCTTTCTTGAATAAATAGTTTCCACACAGACCCACTAATAAAGGCATTGCAAATTAGTGGACGATTTGTTTCCAGACCTCTCAGACAAAAGATACAAATCACCTTGGCCCTAAGCGAAGAAGAATCACAACTTGGTAAAGTTGGACTAGAAAGGTAGATGTGCCAGCTGTGTATGAGTGTATGATATTTAGCTCAGCATTCTTTTGCATGAGAAAAATGCAGATCATCTGCCTAATAACAAATTGCTGGAGCTGACAATGGAATATGCACCTGCTCTTAACCAGTATGCCACTGCTGCTCCTAAGGTGGTTTTAAATGATTGTTGTAAACCGCCTAGAGCCCTCCGGGGATGAGGAGGTCTGCGAAATATATAAATAAATAAATAGACAGACAGACAGACAGACAGACAGACAGACAGACAGACAGACAGACAGACAGATAAATAAAATGATGATGATGGTGATGATGATGATGATGATGATGATGATGATGATGATGATGATGATGAGTTTGTGCATGTTCACCACGACTTGTTTCAAAGATGATTTCTGCATGTGGATTAAAGATGCAGAGAACTTGGGGCAATTGACAGCTGTCTAGCCGGCAGCTGTAAACAGGGCAGGAAGCACAGCGTTCTTGGAAGGAAGCTGTGTCTCAGGTGTAAAGCACCTCCTTTGCATGCAAAAATCCCAGGTTGAATTCTCAGGACCTCTAATTGAAAGGGTGAAGGAGCCGCTGACGTGAAAGTCCTCCAGTTGAGTCTTTGCAGAGCCTCTGCCAGTATGACGAGACAATACTGACCTCAGTAGACCAATGGTGTGCCTAAGGATAAATGTTGATCTGCGTCCCACTTTGGCTATGGCTGCAAGTCTGAGACCATTAGGCAATTCAGGCGCTGTAGTTTAGAGATTAGTACATCAGACTGGGGATCTGGGAAAACAAGGTTAATTCTGCCCTGGAAGCTTGGCCCAGCCTCACGCTCTTAGCAGCATATCTACAGAAAATGGCACCCAAGGCAATCAATGAAATTGTGCCCCCCCCCCCCAATCCAACAGGTTTCTCCCATCTTGAAACCAGCTCTCCAGTGGCTAGGTCTACCATTATTTTCAGTCATGTGTATCCAGGTCTTTGGAGGGCTGGTCTACCGGCCAGCAAGCAGTATTGGTAGACCTGGCCTTCAAGGAGGCCAGGTCTACCCATTACTTTCAATCACAGCTGATTGCTCTCCAGAGGGTTGGCCTCCCCGTCATCAAGATGGTAGGTAGACCAGCTGTCTGAGCAGCAGCGGCTTCCTGATTTGTAAAGGTGTGCCTGGATGCCCCTAGGCAAGTAGTGCCCAGGGCTCATGCCCTGGCTTGTTCCGCCCTACATATGCCAGTGCACATTCGCAATTTGACCTCCCTCACAAAGTTGTTGTGGGGATAAAATACAGGAGGAGCGGAATGTAAGCCATTGGAGTCCCCATTGGAGAGAAAGATGGGGTAGACCTGAAGTAAATGAAGTAAATAAATAGCATTTAACAGAGTTGCTCCTGCTCTCCAGTCCCTATCTGTCTGGGAGACACGGGGTTTGTGATGTGATTTTGACAGGTGTTCCGAATCCCTGACCAGGACCCAACTTCTATGTGCCTTAAGAGGCCTCAGACTTGTGGTTTTCCAAACACCAGCCCCCTCTACTGTGCCACATAGCCAATCCATTTCCCCTACACACACACACACACAACTATAAAAGACTTCCAAAAGCTACTTATGATATGATACAAATAGCCTGCTGTTCATCTTGTGTTTCTTTTAAAAAGAATCCCAGATCCCACTGGGCATGCCAAAAATAACTCTTTGGATCTCAGCCCTTCATAACAAGGCCTGAACTAGAAGAAAGCCTGCCTCTGGGACTCGGAGGCATGGGCTGGCCTAGCAGCTGGCTTCCGTACGACTGCATAGCACATGTGGAACGGTGACCTCAAGTTAGCCATAGAACGGAGCCTGAATGACTACATGGGTATTTGGGGATGTGTCCTTAGCAGCCTGAGTGGGAGGCTGGCCGTTAGCTCATCCTGCAGGAACTCCTGTGGCACCGGAAATCCTGGTGGGATGCTCAACAAGGAGGATTCAACAGCTGCTTTACTTATTTAGTTAGAAAACGTACCTCCCTTCTTGTCCCTATATCGGGGCTGTTAGTTTCTAGCGAAGATGGGAGATCTCCCAGTGGTAGACCTCGATTCCCAGCGCAACTCAAGTAAGGTGAGGGGAGGGAAATAAGTTAAAAGAAAAAAGAAAAAAAGAAACAGGCCAAAAATGGCCCAATGAGGACCAAACATTCTCTCAGAAGCAGGGAATGTTGAGACCAGTTCAGAGTCAGTTCCTTGGAGAATCTTGGAATGGGATATTTGGGGATTACATTCAAATTGTTTATCCGTCACTGTTATTTCATGCAATCTTCCAGTTTATTATTTCAAATACCAACCAAATGTTGCTATCACTAATCACTATAAAACTCACAGAAGTGCACACACACACACACATTAAAAAACACAATGTTTAAATGCATCGCAAAAATTACAAATACTTAAACAAATCTAACGCAAGTAAGCTGGAAATAAAATTGACCAAGGGAAGCAAAACTGAAAGTGGGATTTTAGGATTGAAGCCACAGGAATGAGAACATTGAAAAATCCCTACTATTGTTCAGGATTTTTACATTTTGTCCCAACCTTCCTACAAGCAGACCAGGGCATCAGAGTTGCCAAGCCTCTGCCCACAACCGCAGAGAGATTTTTGGAGTAGGACCTGGGGAGGGTTGCATCTGATCCAGAACTGATGTCACTTTACAGATATTGCTCTAGGAATCCCCCCAAATCTCCATGGTGAAAACCAGGAGAGACAGCCCTGTGGCTCAGGCCCTTTCTGCACATGCAGAATAATGCACATTCAATCCACTTTCTCAACTGTTTGCAAGTGGATTTTGCTAATCGGCACAGTAAAATCCAGCTGCAAAGTGCATTGAAAGTGGATTGAAAACGCATTATTCTGCATGTGCGGAAGGGGCCTCAGAGAGGTAAGCTGTACTCGAAGATCTGTTCACAACCTGAGTTCCATCTCAACAGAAGCTGGTTTCAGGCAGAGGCGTAGCTCCAAGGGGACAGGGGGGTGCACGATACACTGGGCGCGCGCCCCTGTGGGGTGTGTGGTGAGGGCGTGGCGGGGGAGTTCCGGGGCAGGAGCATTCCAGGGCGGGGTGGAGGACGCACCAGTGTACCAGGCTCTTTTCCCCCTTGCTACACCTCTGGTTTCAAGTAGCCAGTTCAAGGTTGACTCAGCCTTCTAATCTTCTGTGGTCAGTAATATGAGTACCCAGTTTGCTGGGGGTAAAGCGTAGATGACTAGGGAAGGCAACAGCAAATAAGCCTGTAAACACAGCCTGCTAGTAAACACAGTCTGTTTAGTGATGTAAAATCATCCCATGGGTCAGTAGTGGCCCAGTGCTTGTACAGGGGACCACTTTTACCTTTTTCTCCTGCCACACAATCAGTAGTGGCAAGGATAAGAGCACAGTGATGGGAGACTGTCCTCTGAGCATAGGTATTTGGTAAACCTAGGCCTCATACATTGTTTTCCCCACCTCCATTTTATTTCACAACAGCTCCCATGAGATTGCATGCTGCAGGTCACCCAGTGAGCTTTAGGACTTAGGGAGGCCAGGCTGCCACATGATGCATCGGTATAACTTCCAGGTTAAAAACCCACAGATATGACGTCAGCACATCAGCCAACACTCTGGAAACTCTATGGTATTCCAAGATGTCTGCTGATGCATGGACACTACACACAAGTTTTCACGTGGATATGATGTCAACATGTAACATAACATCATTTCTGTCTCCCACCGTTCTCCTGTCTGAATTCAAGTGCAGGTGAGTAGACCCAGCCGGAGGGGACTGCCTACCTGAAGCAGATAAATGGCATTCATAGCATTCCCTAAACACAGTCCAGTCCCCTAATCACTGCACCATGCTGCCTTTCAAATGTCTCAGATGTAGATTGAGGTGGTCTTTGCAGATAAATGGATTCTAACCTGGAGAACTGGGTTTGATTCCCCATTCCTCCACCTGAGTGGTGGAGGCTTATCTGGTGAACCAGATGTGTTTCTACACTCCTACTTTCCTGCTGGGTGACATTGGGTTAGTCACAGTTCTTTAGAACTCTCTCAGCCCCACCTATCTCACTAGGTGTCTGTTGTGGGGAGAGGAAGGGAAAGGAGCTTGTAAGCCACCTTGAGTCTCCTTACAGGAGAGAAAGGTGGGGTATAAATCCAAACTACTACTACTCCTCCTCCTCCTCTTCTCATCCTTCTCCTTCTCCTTCTCCTTCTCCTCCTCCTCCTCCTCCTCCTCCTCCTTCTATCTAAATAAACCACTGTTATCCAACCACTGGAGTAAATATGAATGAAATAGCAGTTTTTCATTAGCTTTACAAAAGCCCAGTTTGTTTGTTGTTGTTGTTGTTGTTGTTGTTGGCTGCACCTAAGCAAGGACAAGATTGTCTGGCCTCGGCATCTCCAGTCCAATTTAAGCAAGAGAAATAGAGAATCCATTGATGCAAACCTATTACTGCCCATTCCAGCCACTGAGTCCTGGTCAGATAGACCAGCGGTTTATCTCAGCTGCATTGCTGACTTTGAAAAACGAATCCAGCCCCAAACCAGGATTATCTGGGATTATCAGCCAAGCATCCCCTCTGCTCTGCTGAGGAGAGAACAATGTTCGGGCAAGGTTCTCAGAGGTGTGGTAGTGAGAATCCTGCCCTTTGAACACTACATGTGAGTACATGGTCTCTTGGCTACAGGAAGACAGAGCCATTTGTGTGATTGGATTGAGGCCTGCTTCTCTCTCTCACACACTCATCTTGGCAGCTTGGTCTATGCAGAGGTGCCAGGGGCACAGAGACTGTGAAATCCTGTCTCCACAGTCTGGGTGAAGAAAAGGCCCCTCTTTGGCACAGAATTACCTCATGACATGGCTCAAGTCTAGGGCACAGATTGAGAGCCGAGGAAACAGAACAGCCAAGTTGGACACAGAAAGAGAGCAGGACAGGAGCCTCAGTGGCTTTTGCTGGAGTTCCAGCACAGCATCAAACACCATCCAGGAAGAGTTGTCATCTCAGGTGCCAAACAACTTCATCCTTGATTTGGTGATGCTAATTGAAGGATGTTCTCTTTGGGCGAAGGCAGATGGAAATTTCTAACAGCTATGAACTCCAAGGAACTCCCCAAGTTTGCCAACTCATTCACAGGTTGCAAAGTTGAGGTGGAGGCATTTCGCCATTTTATTCTGGTCGCCACATCTCTAAAAGGATATCAAAGAGATAGAAAAAGTGCAGAGAAGGGCAACGAGGATGATTGAAGGATTGGAGCACCTTCCTTATGAGGAGAGGCTGCAGCGTTTGGGACTCTTTAGTTTGGAGAGGAAACGTCTGAGGGGGGATATGAATGAAGTCTATACAATTATGCATGGGGTAGAAAATATCAACAGAGAGAAATTTTTCTCTCTTTCTCACAATACTAAAACCAGGGGGCATTCATTGAAAATGCCGGGGGGAAGAATTAGGACTAATAAAAGGAAACATTTCTTCACGCAACGCGTGATTGGTGTTCGGAATATGCTGCCACAGGAGGTGGTGATGGCTACTAACCTGGATAGCTTTAAAAGGGGCTTGGACAGATTTATGGAGGAGAAGTCGATCAATGGCTACCAATCTTGATCCTCCTTGATCTGAGACTGCAAATGCCTTAGCAGATCAGGTGCTCGGGAGCAGCAGCAGCAGAAGGCCATTGCATTCACATCCTGCATGTGAGATCCAAAAGGTATCAGGTGGGCCACTGCAAGTAGCAGAGTGCTGGACTAGGTGGACTCTGGTCTGATCCAGCAGGCTCTTTCTTATGTTCTTATGAATGAACTAACACTTCTGATTTCCTCTCTTTTCAAGTGTATATTTGTTTGTCTCTTTGTCAACAGTTTCCTCTTGTCTGTTTTTCACTGTTGGCTCTTGTCAATTCATTGGTAGACACAGGTTGTTTCTGCACGTTCAACATCCCGGGTTGAGCAAGGAAAATATCCTGGTTTGGCCAAGAAGTTTGCATGGTTCCTGGTCCTAAAGCGGGTTTGTCCCGCGATATTTCCCTCATCCCAGGATTTAAAAAAATTGCCACTTTGGCAATTCTTGTCAAAAATCCCGCAGTGAACCCTCTACTGTGGAAACACTACAGGGGCAGAACCAGTTTATTTTTCCCACCCAGCTGCCTGATCTCCCTGCCCCGCCCCGCCCTGCTGCCCACCCCCTGATCTCTGCACCTGATGTCATGTCAGTTTTCAACTCTGCTGAGCCACTGACCATTGCAGCCCACCCTTCCCGAAACGTTCCCCCAAGCATGTTTTCAGCTCATGGTATCAACCGGGTGCCATTTCACCTGGGTTAATCAGGAGTGGGGTCCCAAAATGTCCCCATTTTCTTTTCTGTACATGTACTGGTTGCTCAGAGTGCATAGCTAGGGAGATGTGCACTTTGGGCCGAATATTAGTGGGCATTTCACGAGGAAGGGGGGAGTCTCTCGTTTTCCACAAAAATATGAGAACGTGAATGGGAATGTGATGTGATGCTGTGCCCCATTGTTTTTTGCTGCCGCTTGCCGGGTTGAGGCCTGCGCTGGGCCCTATCCAGAACTGAGAAAAAAAGGGGACATCGGCAGGTCACAGAGGTCAAGGCACTAGTTAATGTCCACAGTCAGAAACTCAAGAGCCAGAGTGGGTCATTCTTTCTCTCCCAAGAAGGAAGTCATTACCAGAGGAAGAACAGCCAGGCCCCATCCATCAGCACAGGAAGATTATCCATCAGAGAATTTGCCAAGAAGAATTATCTTACAATTGCCAATTGCTCTGTGACTACAGACTCAAGGCCAGTGCTTTAATCTGTTGTAAGCACCCCTGGAGAATGGGTTGCCAACTCTGGAATTCCTGATGGTTTGAGGGTAGAAGCTGGGGAGAGTGGGGTTGGGGGAGGGACCTCAGTGCCATAGAGTACACCCACCAAAACAGCCATTTTCTGCAGGAGGAGGATGGTATATAAACTCTATTATTATTATTATTATTATTATTATTATTATTATTATTATTATTATTATTATTATTATTATTATTATTAATAATAATAATAATAATAATAATAGTAGTAGTAGTAGTAGTAGTAGTAGTAGTAGTAATGGTGATGGTGGTGGTGGTGATGATGATGATGATGATGATGATGATGATGATGATGATGATGATGATGATGATGATGATGATGATGATGATAGAAAATCGAGCTTCAGCGTCTATGGCACAAACCAGCTGTTCGTCCCAGTGGTAATCGGCACGATGGCCCCATCCCAAAAACACTAGGGCAGCACTTGAAACATCTTCGAATTGACAAAATTAACATCTGTCAAATTCAGAAGACAGCCCTGCTGGGATCTGCATGAATACTACGCCGATACATTACAACTTCCTAGGCCTCTGGGTGAGGCTCGAATTGTAATGAAGGCCAACAACCAGCTAAAGATCTGGCAGCTGTGAAATCTACAATAATAATAATAATAATAATAATAATAATAATAATAATAATAATAATAATAATAATAATAATAATAATAATAATAATAATCCCCCATAGTCTAGAGATCAGTTGTAATTAAGGGTGTGTTCTAGTTTTTTGGCCTTTTTCGGGTTTGGGTTTAACAAGCTTGGAAATTTTCAAAGAAAAAAAACAGAAAAGGCTGAATTCCCATATTAGCGTTTGGGTGTGTGTGTAAGTTTTTCAAGTCTATTAAACTCAAACCCCAAAACATTTCTAGCAGTGTTGATGGTGGGCCCAAAGGGGCCCGAACCATGCTGAAAAAATTTGGCATGATTTGTGGTCCGCTTTTCAACTCCCTTTAAGTTTCCGCTTTTCAGCTCCCTTTAAATTTCAGGTGAAAAAACCCTGGTAAATACCAATAAGGTATTTTTCAGCTTTCTCAGTTCATCCTTTGTCAAATGAGTATCTGTAGTTGGAATTCCATGTGATCTCCAGCCTGCCCACCTGGATGCTTGCATCCCTTCTTGGAGGTCATTTGATCCAAGGGTGGGGTATTCCATGTTTACAATGAATGGATCAATAAATCGCACTAAGAACAAGTTTAAAAAGAAGTAAGTTGGGTGGATCAGGATCAGCTCCTGTATGGAAAAGACTTTCCTAACCAGCGTCCAAAGGCCACGTGCTCCTCAGAAAAAAGAGGGTGCCTTTGAGAACATACAGACTGCTTTCCCCAAATAGTCATCTATTTCTTTGAGTTTCAGAGAATTCACCCAATTTGAATGGCTGCCTGGAAAAGGCAAGTTCTCTGAAACTCTGTGCAGGAGGTTAGGCTGAGAATATGTAACTGGCTGCGATTCAGAAAATGGGGATTTGGTTCGAGCTTCCCAGATCCTAATCCAGGACACAAATCATTCTATAACATTACCAAAAAAAAAATAAAAAATCCTGTCATCAGTCTTTTCTCCTCCAATACTTTGTAAAACTGATCTGGAACATCCCACAACCTAGGGATGGGCACGAAATATATGCAATCTGCCCTGCTAGGAAACGATCCCATGCTCTCTGAGTCCCATCTTGGAGCAAACCAGCTGTACTGACTCATTGGGCGAGACTCTTCTCGCTCGAACTCTGCTGCCATTGCTCGGCACGGCCTGTGGGAGGGAGGGCACGAAGCCTGAGCCCCAAGAGAGCGAGGCTGGGAAATGCCCTGTGCCGTGGATGTGCCACAGGAACCTATAAATCTGCCTTCTGGTGGATGAGAGCTCTGGGCATCCCATGCTGCTTTTATGATGAAGCAAAAAAAAAAAACCAGAAGTCTGCAGGCAGGGAGCGGCTGTCATATGTCAGCCCAGTCGGGGTGTTCTTGTATCGGGAGGACTGAGAGTAAAGCCAAGGAAATTCTGCCCAGCCCACAACCACCTCCAGGGATCATGTTGTGAGCCTACTGTGAAGGTGCCTACAGATTTTTTTTTCATTACAGGGAGAATATCTATTTTATTTATTTATTTATTTCCCAAACTTATATACCGCCCAACCCCCGAAGGGCTCTGGGCGGTGAACAACATAAAATTCAAATACAAATAAACATAAAAATCAAATACAAATTAATATCTAGATAATATAAAAAATGCAGCAATTAATATGAGTCCTTAACCTCAGTGGCAGAGCTACAAAGGGGCGGGGGGCGGGGACAAACACCCCGGGCGTGGGGGGGGGTGCAGAATCGCCCCCCCACCCCTCATAATCCCTCCCCTCAGGTTGCCTCAGGCCACCTCTGAGGCCCACAGCAGCCTCCGCAGCCGGCAGCAGCCCCCACGGATCACAGCAGGCTGCTTTTTTTGCTTTTAAAAGGCAAGTGAGGGGTGTTGAGGGGGCAGGGCTACCATTTTGCCCCGGGCGCCATTTTCCCTTCCTACAGCACTGCTCGGCCTTGTGGGGGATTCTGGGAACTGGCCTTGGAGAGGTCAGCCTGGTCTCCCACTTGGCAGTGCTTGCGACTGCTTGGTAGGGAAGTGGGAGGAAGACACGAGGAAAACGTTTCAGCATCACTTCCAGTATGAACCCAAAAGTGACATCAGCATGTTGGCCCAACATGCTGATGTCAGTTCCAGGTTTTTAGGGATGCCAGCCTCCAGGTGGGGCCTGCGGGTCCCCTGGAACTACAGCTCATTTCCAGCCAACAGAGATCACTTCCGTGGGAGAAAATGGGTGCTTTGGAGGGTAGACTGTATGGAATTGTACCCAGTGGTGGGATCCAAAAATTTTAGTAGCAGGTTCCCATGGATTCAAACTGTGGCATAGCGCCAATGGGGCTGGGTGGGGCACGACGGGGGCATGGCCGGGCATTCCGGGGCGGGGCATTTCTGGGTGGGGATGTGGCAAGCACGCAGCCGCTGCACCGGTCCTTGGGCGGAAAACGAATGCACGCAGGCGCAGGCTGCCACGCACGCCAGTGCACCTCCTGCTAGACTGCTAGACTGCTTCAAGTTCTGCGCACTACTGAGAGGAGGGGCGTAACTAAGGCAAAAATCACGTGGCAAAATCACCAATTAGTAACCCCCTCTCGGCACACACAAATAATTAGTAACCTACTCTCGGGAATCTGTGAGAACCTGCTGGATCCCACCTCTGGTTGACCCCTACTGAAATCCCTGTCCTCCCCGGGCTCAGTCCCCAAATTTTCCTACCTGGTAGCACTCCTACCTCCAGTCCCCTGCCAGTGCCCAGGGGAACCTGGCAGCCCTATTTGTGTTACAAGCGATGTTGCATCATCAGAGCAATTCACATGCCCATGTCTCCTGAGCCTCTTACCAGTTGCCAAGTAGACACCTTGCAATCCTAGTTATTATAGCATGGGTTTTTAACATCCAGAAAATCCCACATTCAGTCCTTGGCACCCCACTTAGAAGATCTCCAATAGCAGGCATGGGGGAAGACCTCTGTCTGCCTGTGACTCTGGACTATCACTGCCAGTCTGAGAAGACAATACCAAAACCCAACATTCCTCCTATTTACCCTGTGGCTGTCCGTTTCGGCGTGAGGTTTCCCTGCAAAGCGTCCAGCAGAGCAGAGTCGATCTGCCATTTTGGCTGCTCGCATTTTCCTTGCGTGTCCTGGCTGCTGAGAATCAAAATCAACAAGATCTCCTGCAAAGAAGCCCCTTCCTCAATTCCCCCCTAACTACCACTCCCCCAGCCGCTCTTTGATTCTGCTGCCGGCCTCCTTGTGTGTGCATGTGTGTGTTTGTGTTTCCAGCGTTGCTTTGTTGCTTCATTTGCAAGATATATCATTGAATCAATAGAACACTGGTGTTTAAAAAGGTCCTTTGAGCGCTCTGAAACAGGTAGAACTCCAGATGGGGAAGGAGGGAAAGAGCCAGAAAACCCAAAGAGAGTGTGTAACACAATTGCCATCTCCTCCTTTTCCCCTTAGGAGCAAAAGGAAAATTTGAGCTTTGCCCATTTTTCAGAAACATGGGGCTTTGGGGATCTGAGAAACCATGACTGAAGGGGCAGACAAAACCTGCATGCAGCCAGAAATCAGACCTCCGAGGATATGTACGCTCACCATGGAGCAGACCACACATGCATAATCGGACCATTAGAACTATAGACCAATTTCACTTGTTTACAAATTTTGGGAAAGAGCTGTAGCTCAGTGGTAGAGCACATGTACAGACTTTCCTGCATGGAGTTTTTGCTACAGCTCAGTTTCTTAACTGCATCATGCTTTCCCCCTTCCTTATATTAGGGTTCCCAGGTGCTCAATAATGGTGGGCAATTGCACACCAATTCCTGCCACTTCTTGTCGACACTCAGCTGGTTGGTGGCTGGAAGCAGGCTGGTAGAAAGGGGGGAGCGATCCACATAAGCCTGGTGAAGTCACTTCCAGCATCATTGAGCCATGGAGGTGGGCCATAGAGTTTTGGGACAAGTGCTAGAGCACCCCCTCCCCCACGATGCTAGTACTTCCACATCATGCCAGAAGTGATGTCATCATGCAGGGACTCAGATCACTGTGTCCTGTATCCTCCTCCCTAAAGTTCTCTCCAGTTGCCAAGAGGGACCTGGCAACCCTACTTCACACAAAGTATCATTTATCAGTTGTCTTCCAATTGTTTGTTTTGAGTTTTTCATATGTTTTTAGATCACTAGGGAAAAAAACTCAATGGAAAATCGAAAGATTCTCATTAGACAAATGGCATTGTTTGTCAGAGAGGGTAAAAACTGATACCCAACATCTCCAGCTGAAGGATCTCAGGCAGTGGATGATCAGAAGAGTAGAAGAGTTTTGGATTTATACCCCACCTTTCTCTCCTGTAAGGAGACTCAAGGTGGTTTACAAGCTCCTTTCCCTTCCTCTCCTTACAACGGACACCTTGTGAGGCAGGTGCGGCTGAGAGAGTTCCGAAGAACTGTGACTAGCCCAAGGTCACACAGGTAGAATAAAGGAGTGCGGAAACATTTGGTTCACCAGATAAGTCTCTGCCATTCAGGTGGAGGAGTGGGGAATCAAACCAGGTTCTCCAGATTAGAATCCACCTGCTCTTAACCACTACACCACTCTGCAGATGATGCAGACTTTTCTCTGCTTTTCGTTGCCTGAGAAGCTGGAGAGTGTCTGCCAGTCAGAGTAGACAATACTCAATTCCATGGACCCATAGTCTGAGTCCGTATGGAACAGCTTTGTATGAGCATATTTGGGGGGAGGGGAGGTGGCTCAGTGACAGACCACATACTTTGGGTTCACTCTTTATTTATTTATTTATTTATTTATTTATGATTCCACTTATATACCGCCCTCCCCCGGAGGGCTCAGGGCGGTTCACAACAATAACAGCAAACAAGTGGATAAATAAAATCATACAAGTAGAGGTTAAAAAGTTAAAAGCAGCGCACAAATTATCACAACCATTTTAAATACAGATGGCGTCCGATCGCTAAACCCCTCTAAGAGGGGGGGAACAGCGGGCCTTAATTGATGTTAACGGGCACAGATATCAGCAGCTGGCCTCCCCAAAGGCCCGGTGGAATAGCTCAGTCTTACAGGCCCTGCGGAATTCATTAAGGTCCCGCAGGGCCCGGACAGCTGGAGGGAGAGCATTCCACCAGGCAGGGGCCAGGGCCGTAAAAGCCCTGGCCCTAGTGGAGGCCAGCCGCATCATGGAGGGGGCGGGGATCACCAGCAGATTGGCCTCTGCTGAGCGCAGAGACCGACGTGGGACATATGGGGCCAGACGGTCTCGTAGGTACGAGGGTCCCAGACCGCGTAAGGCCTTAAAGGTTAATACCAACACCTTGAAGACGATCCGGAACTCAATTGGGAGCCAGTGCAAGCGGTGCAACACGGGCATGATGTGATCTCTGATGGCACCTCCCGTGAGCAGACGAGCCGCTGCATGCTGGACCAATTTCAATTTCCGGATCAACCGCAAGGGAAGGCCCGCGTAGAGCGAGTTGCAATAGTCCAATCTGGAGGTGACCGTTGCATGGATCACAGTGGCCAGGTCCGCCTGGGAGAGGAAGGGGGCCAGCCGCCGGGCCTGTCGGAGATGGAAAAACGCAACCCGGGTTACATGGGCCACCTGGGTCTCCATTGAAAGAGACGAATCCAGGTGGACCCCCAGGCTGCGGACTGAGGGGGTCGGTGCCAATGAGACCCCCTCCCACACCGGCTGCTGAAAAACCCCCGCCTCCACCCCGCGGCCTAGCCAGAGGATCTCTGTCTTCGTTGGATTCAGTTTTAACCTGCTCTGCTTCAACCAACCAGCAACCGCCTCCAAGCAATGCTGTAGAGCTGCAGGGGCGGTGACTGCTCCCCCCTCCATCGACAGAATGAGCTGAGTGTCATCAGCATATTGATGGCACACCAGCCCAAAACTCCGTACCAGCTGAGCAAGGGGTCGCATGTAGATGTTAAATAACAGCGGGGACAGCAGCGCTCCCTGAGGCACACCACAATGAAGCGGGCACCTCCGAGAGGCTTGGTCCCCACACCACACTTGCTGACTCCGGTCCCGGAGGAACGAGGCAATCCATTGAAGGACAGTGCCCCGCACTCCGGAAGCGGCCAGGCGGTGGGTCAAGAGATCGTGGTCGACCACATCAAACGCTGCGGTAAGATCCAATAATACCAGCAGCGCTGATCCGCCTCGGTCAAGCTGCATACGGAGCGTATCTGTGACGGCGACAAGAACAGTCTCCGTCCCATGCCCAGCACGGAAGCCGGACTGGAAGGGATCGAAGGCCGATGTGTCCTCCAGAAAACCCTGAAGCTGCTCCAACACCACTCTCTCAATTACCTTCCCCAGAAACGAAAGATTCGAGACGGGGCGGTAATTGGCCGGATCACTAGGATCTAACGACGGTCTTTTTAAGAGTGGGCGGACCACTGCCTCCTTCAACCCACCTGGGAAAACTCCTTGCTCAAGGGAGCTATTGATGATATCCAACAGGTGGGGTCGCAGCTCCTCCCGGCATGCTTTAATAAGCCAGGAGGGGCACGGATCCAGAGGGCAGGTAGTAGGTCTAACAGCAGCCAGGGCTCTGTCAACAGCGGCTTCGGAGAGCAGGGAAAACTGGGCCAAACAAGGGCCGGAAGGCGGCAAGGGAGCCTCCAGTTCGCAAATTGTCTCCAAGGTGGCAGGGAGGTCCTGGTGGAGCGACGCGACCTTATCTGCAAAATAGCTCATAAATGCCTCACAGCTAATAGCCAATTGATCATTTTTTGAACCCTCAGAAAGTGAGGTAAGAGACCGAATAATACGGAACAGTTGTGCTGGGCGAGAGCTAGCAGACGTGAGAGAGGAGGAGAAGAAAGTTCTCTTCGCCTCCTTCACCGCCATCTCATAGGCCTTCATAAACGTCCTATAAGATGTTCGCGCAGCCTCGTCACGAGACTTCCTCCACACTCGCTCTAGCCGTCTAAGCTCTCGCTTCAAACAGCGTAGCTCCTCGGTATACCACAGAGCTAGCCGAGATCGGCATCTTAGAGGGCGTCGGGGAGCAACAACCTCGATGGCATTGGAAAGGCGGGCATTCCAGTCCGCTACCAGACCATCAAGGGTGCCGGTGGGTTCAGAGTCCCGCAGAGCATTCAGGAAACCAATAGGATCCATAAGTCTCCGCGGGCGAGCATAAATCTGCTCGCCGCCTAGACAGGGGTGTTGCGGCATGCCCATCCGAACCTTCAGGGCAAAGTGGTCAGACCATGGCACTCTATCAATAGAGGATATGATCACATCAATACCTGACCCAAAGATCAAATCCAGAGTGTGACCAGCCTCGTGAGTGGGGCCAGAGTTTACTAAGGAGAGGATGACACCAGGTCCGCGGCTACTTTACATGAGGCAGTGTCGACATGGACGTTGAAGTCCCCCAGAACCATAAGTCTGGGGAACCGCAGCGCCCAGTCCGCCACCACCTCCAGCAGCTGCGGCAGGCTGTCCCCTGGGGCGCTAGGCGACCGGTACACCAGGAGGACCGCCAACCTCTCCGATGCCAACCACTCCAGGCCAACACACTCCATACCGGTGATCTCCGGGACAGGGAACTCTTCAACTTCTCCAGTTAAAAGGTCTCGTGACAATCTCTCTCTACCTGACACTCTTTCTGCATGAGCTGCTGCCGGTCAGAGCAGACAATCTTGAGGAAATGGCCTCCTAAGCTGACTTACTATATGAGGATTTTATGTGTTCAAATCAAGTCATTGCAATTGGAGCTCAAGGGTGGGAAATTGAGTGAGGATCTGGCTAATTGTGATATATCCTCCCCCCTCTTATATTGGCTTTGCCCTGCTGGTTAGGGAATTTGCTGCTAAGATTTAGGGTTGCCAACCAGCCAGGGGAGGAGGTGTCGGAAATCCCAGCCTGGCCGGCTTTTCAGGTAGTTGCCATATTTCTGTGTTCAAAAAAGAAATCAGGACGGGTTGCCTGAACTCCACAAGCCAAAATCAGGAGCATCATTTCTGTTAAATGAACGTGCCTGGATCACGCAACTCAGATATGTGTTCCGAGGTCCATTGTATGCGGTGTACCACGAAAGCATTGTGCACCTCTCCCCACAGTTACCCTACCTGCTGTGGAGGGGAGCGACAGAGCAACATGGCATCGTGGTGTTACCGCCACAGGAAAATAAAGAAATATTTTCCTGAAATCAGGTTGCCCGGCTACACTGGCTCCATGCCCGGATGCGGAGACTTGTGTGGTCCAGAAGCCTTCATAAGGTTCACAAAGAATGTATATGTATGACTGTGCCAATGCTATATGGTTTCCCTTGTGTTTGTGTCATTTTAGGATATAACAAATGCTCCTTTTAAGTTGAATTTAGGATGTGCCTGCAGCTTAGGATGTTAGTATTAGTTAGGCTCTCCAGTTAGCTTAAGGTTTAGTTATTGTTAGATTTAAGAAAGCCATGCCAACAAGTAGTTGTGAAGTCTTACCTATAAGTATAAGTACATGTGTTATCCTTTAAGGTTTCCCTAATGTTTAAGTTAGAAATGTTTTTGAAATTTGTGTCTGATTGTAAAAGCAAATCTGCAGCCAGCACCCAAAAGTCTCTCAGCTGTTGGGAGACGTGCAGGAACTATCATTGGACAGTTTGAACTTTTCTTTGTTACAGCAGAGGGAAGCGGCATCACTGACAGGCACAGCAACCTGATAGGACTGTGGTGGCAAACCTTTGGCACTCCAGATGTTATGGACTACAATTCCCATCAGCCCCTGCCAGCATGGCCAGTTCACCACCACTGCGATCGGAGATAGCTGGGTGTGGTGGTAAGCCCATCTGGATTTCGCGGACAATAGACGCTATCTGCTATCCGTTCAGGACCATTGCAAAATCCCGCGGGAAGACGCCTGACAGCGAGATTTGGGTTTCCCATTCAGAAAAGTGTAACTGTATCTGGTTTGTAAACTGTTTATTTCATGATTGGTGTTTTGGGGCGAGGGACTTGCCCCCTTGCCTCCCCTTTGCCCCATTTGAAGTTTGGGAATAAAAGTTCTTGCACTGCGTTGCAAGAGTGCGATTCTCTCCTAACCGAGCTGTGACCACCATCTGCAATAAAATCCTTTTTGCTTGAAGAACGCTTGCTTTCTGCGCCTCATTAAGTTGCTGAGCTGAAATCACTTATTGTTACCTGGCAAATCGCGGTAACAGTGGCAACACCCCCCTGCAGGGATTCTTCTTCATACCCAGCCCTTCCTCTTGTGTATGAAGCCTCCCAGAGGCATAGCTCCCAACAGTCACAGGTGCAAGGACTTGTGGCTATTAGCTCTGCCCTTGCTGGATGGCTCCCAGTTCCATCCCCTGGCCTCACCCACCTAACCAAACTGTTTAATATCTAAAGTTGGCAGCCATCCCAGAATTCCTTGCAGCTCGTTGGAAGACAGGGGCAGAGCTGGGACTGCTGATAAGCATGGCAGAGCACAGAACCATCGGTGACTGACATGAGAACACAGCTCGCCAGAATGGGCAGGCTACCTGCCCTCAAAAATAAGGAAAATAAAAGAGATGTTTTTTTAAAGTTATTTCGACTTCTGTCAAAGGCCCCTTCCGCACATGCAGAATAATGCACATTCAATCCATTTTCACAATTGTTTGCAGGTAGATTTTGCCATTGTGCACAGTAAAATCCAGCTGCAAAGTGGATTGAAAGTGAATTATTTTGCATGTATGGAAGCAACATAAGCTTCAGTGTTCTTCTGAAGATAAGGAAGGTCTGTCCAGATGTGGAGAAGATCATGACAAGTTAGGTGTGCAGACAGCTCCAATTTGGATCAGGACTGTGGTGGGGCAAGTTAACATTTCAAACCTTCCTCTGAGTTCAGCTAATGAAAACCAGGTTTCCTGGGCTGTTATTGGGGGTTTTTTTTGGGGGGGGGGGTAAATCCTTTAAAAATGTCTTCTTTCCCCCTGTACAATACTAATAAAAAAGCAGAATATTCAGCAAAAATGAGTGAAAGTGTTTATCGATTTATTTGCTTCACTTATACATCGCCTTTCCCCCCAATGGGGACCCGAAGTGGTTTACATCATTCTCCTCCCCTCCACTTTATCCTCACAACAACCCTGTGAGGTCAGTTATGCTGGGAACCTGTCACTCAGCAAGCTTCCATGGCAGGATGGGGATTCAAACCTGGGTCTCCCAGATCCTAGGCCCCTTTCTGCACATGCGGAATAATGCACTTTCAATCCACTTTCACAATTGTTTGCAAGTGGGTTTTGCTATTCCACACAGTAAAATCCAGCATTGAAAGCGCATTATTCTGCATGTGTGCAAGGGGCCCTAGTCCCGCACTCTAACCCGGGGGTACCCAACAGGGTGCCCAGGAACACTACAGCATTCATTAACACCTTTCCTGGTACCTGCCAAGTGGTTTTATTTATTTATTTATTTATTCATTCATTCATTCATTCATTCATTCATTCATTCATTCGATTTGATAAACCGCTCTACCCCCGGCGGTAAGTGGGGTGGAGCTAGGTGAATATCTTGCCTAGAAAAGCTTCTGATTTAGTTAGCTGTGCAGATTTTTAAAAATATGAAGGGAGCAGCGGCCCCACAGCAGAAGGATCTGTACTGTTTGATGAGGGTAGCCTGTGGCAGTGATTTTGCTGTTGTGCCCCCTCCCTCAAGCGGAAAAAGGTCGGGGTTTCTGCTCGAAACAGAAGAGAGAATGCTGTGAGCTACTTGGGGTCCCCATGGGTGAGGAAGGCAGCGTATAAGGCCGAATTCCCACTGAAAATGTAATATAGATACAACCAAGTTTCAAAAGAATCGGCATCTTTTCATCCAGGTTCCAACATCCTCACTGCAGCATGTTTCGAGTGAAGACATCTAGCCCTGCCCCTCGGGGGGGGGGGGGGTGCCTGCTCTCAGGGGTGCAATTGTTAAGCTAGCAGGACCAAAATTTCAGAGTATCTTTAGGAGACCATCCTGATTATACCACCCAGGTTTGGTGAAGTTTGGTTCATAGGGCCCAAAGTTATGGACCCTCAAATGTGTAGCCCCCATCTCCTATTAGCTCCCATTGGAGTGTTTTTTTCCAAAAAGGTGCATATACGAGCAGGTCCAGGAAAATCCCGTGTAAATGAAGTAAATACATAAGCAGGCCTCTCAAATGCACCAAATCTATTTCCTTTTTTTTTTAAGTGACTGTTGAGCTGATAACAGCGCCCTAGCTATTATGAAATCGCCACCACAAACGCGCTCTGAATATGCAAGGGCTTGCTCTGACGCACGCTGCGTTTGAATTCCTGTCTAAACGCAGGCCTTTCGATTAGGCCGAAATTCTCTCTCCCTCCCTCCCCGGATCGTCCTTTTGACACCCGTTAGCATCTGCGACGCCTCCTCCGGAGGTCTACTGTAAAATCCACCTCCCGCCATCTCTCTCTCTCTCTCTCTCTCTCTCTCTCTCTCTCTCTCCAACCCCAGTCACCAGCTGCCGATGTGGGAAATGCCTGACCCAGTTTCACGGCTCATTAGCAATTCTGGTTCTTCATGAGAAGCTGGTTTCTCGATTCTGATTCTAGCCCTGATTAATTTCAGTCGGTTACGCAACCCCTCCCTGCTCTTCCACCCTCGCCAGCCCTTATGAAACTCGACGCAGGTAGGCATTGATGCCAGCCGTGCCTTCTGATATTGGCATTTGTGGCTTAGATCGGGCCTGCCAAGGAGAGAGAGAGAGAGAGGCAGCTCGGCATTATGGGATTATTCATTTACACCCGTGGATCCCACAGGCGATGAATCTACCCTCATTCTGCTTAGCTAATCCGGCTTGGCATCTGGGAAACTGAGAACGGATCAGCCGTCTGGCAGCGGCTGTCCGCTTTCATTATGGGAGATGAGGCATTCAGGGACCGGAGGAAATTTAACCTGGAGAAGCCAGAGCGGGGTAACGCTTAGCACACCGGATCTGGAAGCCCAGGTTCGAATCCCCCGCTGCGCTGGGTGACCTTGGGCTAGTCACACCCTTCCAACCTCACAGGGACATTGTTGTGAGGATGAAATGGAAGGAGCAGGTGATGGTGCGGCAAAGCTGCTTTGGGTACCTGGTGGGGAGGGAAGTGGGGTTTAAATAAATAAACTCCTCTGTTGTGTGGGGATGACGGCCATCCTTTCAGGACATCTTCTGAGGCTCTGTGCTTTGTGCCTGCATCATCAGAAGGTAGGCAAGGTGAACTGGTACAGAAGGAAGACTGCACATAAGTGCAGTCAAGTTGCAAGGGACTTGCTAGGCGAGTGAGAAGTGGAGGCGATTTGCTGTTGCCTTTCTCTGCAGAGCCTTCCTTGGTGGCCTCCCACCCAAGAATCAACCTTGCTTAGCTTCCAAGGCCCCTTCTGCACATGCAGAATAACGCACTTTTAATCTACTTTCACAGTTGTTTGCAAGTGGATTTTGCTATTCCGCACAGTAAAAATCCAGCTGCAAAGGGCATTGAAAGTGGACTGAAATTGCATTATTCTGCATGTGCGGAAGAGGCCCAAGTTCTGATGAGATCAGGCGATATATCAGACTTACGGCAACCCCAGCAAGGGTTTCCAAGGCAAGAGAGAAGCAGAGGTAGTTTGAGCCGGCGTGGTATAGTGGTTAAACAGCTACTCTAATCTGGAGAATTGAGTTTGTCTCCCACACTCCTCCACATGAAGCCTGCCGGGTGACCTTGGGTTAGTCACAGTTCTTTTAGAACTCTCAGGCGCAGCTACCTCACAAGATGCCTGCTGTGAGGAGAAGGGAAGACTGTAAGCTGCTTTGAAACTCCTTACCACAGAGGAAGTGCGGTATAAAAACCAGCTCTTCTTCAACTGTTCTTTGTCAGGGTTTTCCTCTGCAGAGTCTTCCATGGTGGCTCCCCATCCAAGTACCAACCCTGCTTGGCTTCCAAGATCTAATACCACGGCATCATAGTAACCCCAGCCAGGGGCTTTCAAGGCAAGTGAGAAGCCGAGGGAGTTTGCCATTGCATTCCTCTGCAAAGCCTTTCTTGGTGGCTCCCCATCCAAGTACCAAGCCTGCTATGCTTCCAAGATCTAATACCACGGCATCATAGTAACCCCAGCCAGGGGCTTTCAAGGCAAGTGAGAAGCCGAGGTAGTTTGCCATTGCATTCCTCTCTGCAAAGCCTTTTTTCTTCTTGGTGGCTCCCCATCCAAGTACCAACCCTGCTATGCTTCCAAGATCTAATACCACGGCATCATAGTAACCCCAGCCAGGGGCTTTCAAGGCAAGTGAGAAGCCGAGGGAGTTTGCCATTGCATTCCTCTGCAAAGCCTTTCTTGGTGGCTCCCCATCCAAGTACCAAGCCTGCTATGCTTCCAAGATCTAATACCACGGCATCATAGTAACCCCAGCCAGGGGCTTTCAAGGC